>NW_025999842.1:16818568-16896641 GCF_001458135.2 Marmota marmota marmota | reverse complement strand
AGGGGAGGGGAGAGGTGGGGAGGGGGGAGGGTGGAGGATGGGAAAGGCAGCGGAGCACAACAGACACTAGTATGGCAATTTGTAAATCAATGGATGTGTAACTGATGTGATTCTGCAATCTATGTATGGGGTGAAGGTGGGAGTTCATAACCCACTTGAATCAAAGTGTCGAATATGATATGTCAAGTAATTTGTAATGTTTTGAACAACCCGCAATAAAAAATTAAAAAAAAAAATAGGTATTTAGGTTTTCCTTGGATTTCAAAGCATGTGTATATTAAAATACTTATAGCCACTTGCACCACTTTAAGAGGTTTTCATTCTCTTGTTCTAACCATCCTCATCTGTTTTTTGTTTGTTTGTTTGTTTGTTTTAAGCAGCGGGGGGGTACCAGGGATTGAACTCAGGGGCACTCAAGCACTGAGCCACATCCCAGCCCTATTTTTTATTCTATTTAGAAACAGGGTCTCACTGAGTTGCTTAGCGTCTCACGTTTTACTGAGGCTGGCTTTGAACTCATGATCCTCCTGTCTCAGACTCCAAACCACTGGGATTACAGGTGTGTGCCACTACAGCAGGCCCCTCCTCATCTTCCCTCAAGTTACATGCTTTGATTATTCAGAACTAAGTTTACTAATATTCTTTTCTGCCGTTTTTCTGTTCTCACGACTAAAAGGCTCAGGGGTCACTCCAGTTGAACTGGGCTAACTGGACTGTGCAAAATAACTATACAAGAGACACAAATATCTTTTTCTTTGGGGTGGTTGTGACAGCTCCTCTGACCTTAAGGGTCCGCAGGAAGCGAGAGAGCGAGAGCATGTGCTGACCCCTTTTATTGAGGAGAAGTTATTTAAATGAGACAAGGGGTCAGGTTTCAGGGGGCTGAGTCTATCTTCATGATGTCCACTGTCAGCAGGTTGACTGACACCTGGGTAGGCCACACCCAAGGGCACAGTAAGAGAAGGGGACACACACAAGACACTTCCATGGAAGATTCTATCCTAAACAGGGCAAATGGTTATATTACAAAGGAACAGGTGAGGATAGCTTCACCCATGGGGCTGTAGCAAGACACACCCATGCACAAGACACGGATCCTTGGACCCAAGAAGGGTGGGGAAAGCTCTGCCCCATTTCTGTGATTGAGCGCCTCAACACCCAGCCGGGGAGTGTGACTCAGTCATGTGTAAGTTTGGTCTCCCACACTTTTCTCTTTCTGCAATGCAAACTCTGATGCTTAAGATTTTACCTTGCTTTGAAAATAGTTTTGAATTTCCAAGGTACCATTTATGATTTCAGTGCTAGTGATGGCATTGTACACCACTCATACCTTTATAAACAACTGTTCCTGTAGATTTTAATCAATGCTGTACATGTTTGTCCACTGGACAGAATGATCAGCACTGATAGTCATACACAGTAGCATAATATGAGAAATTTAATCTTATCCTCTGACTTATAAAGTTATACACTATTTATATAATTTTACTAAAAATGATTCCTCCTAGGAAACAGAAAAATACATTTTAGTCTCTGCTTAAAATAGATGGGAAACATTTATCATGTGCAATGTACACTGAAAACCATCTGTGGCTTGAAAGGAGGCAGTCTGAGAAGTCTTTTTGAATATTTCTGCTACCCAGAAACAGCAGAAGAAACATAGATGGTAAAATATTCATCCTTGTGTCATGGGTGGGCCATGCAAAATCAGATTAACCATTCCAAGGGAGGAGAGTAATTTCACTTCAATTACTGGTGCAATTAGTATACCCTCAATTTCTAAATATTTATACAATGTGTACCACTATTTAGTTTTTTTTTCAGCAGCAATATATAAATACCAATTAGATGATTGTTGGAGCACTATGACTTATAAAATAAAAGATGCTATAGTAATGCTGAGAATTTTTAAATGTCTTTCTGGAAAACAAACAGGTAGATGATTTATTCATAATATTTATTGAAGACTATCATCTATCCTACACAGGAATGAGAGAGAGGAAAAAGAGAGTTATACAAACAAATGGAAAGAGTTTAAATGAGTAAAACGTAATGAAATGCCTTAGAAAACGGGGAGGCAAACATCTGGAAGAGAGAGGAATGTACTAATTTTTAAGTATCAAAGAAATTGAGTTTCAGGGACCATAAAGTATAAATAAAGTTCACAATGAAGGATAAATTAGGAGAGTATGCATAATGTGGAATAGAAACAGAAAGAAAAATGTAGATTGGGTTTGGTTTTCCCAAGCAGCAAACTAGAAACTAGCTAGGTGACAATTTCTTTCCAACTACAATGAATATGACACAGTAGGAAGCATGACTTTTCAGTTCTCTTAGATTTCTTCTTTTGCCATTAGAAATAGAATATGTAAGGAAATTTATTCTATTTAAAACAAAAATGGAATTTTAAATATGGTATCATGAAGTTAGATTTGAAATATTAATAACCTGATTTGCATTCTGCTTCTCTGCAAAATATAAGCAACAGAATTTCCATGAAGCTCTAGGGGTTTGAAATTAGCCTGGAAAGCTACTAGTGCATGGCATATTACTATAAAATCTTTGAAGACTCTAAGTACCTAGATACGAAGGAGAATGCAGTCTGATCTAAAAGGGAATAATGAAAAGAAAAAGGAGGAAAATGTGCAGAGGAAACTTCATTCTGCTATTCAAAAAAAATTGCTCAACAGTGACAGGGAACAAAGCCCTAAGGAAGTGCTAAAAGCCTAGTGACTTGAATAATTTGAACCAATCTGCATCTTACTGAATAATACCTTTAAGTATCATGCAAAATATCCTGTGTAGACTTGGTAGGGGCGGCAGCATGCAGCTGGCATTATTTTTCTATGATTTAAACCATACATAATAGATCAAGTTCACATATATTGTGCACTTGTTACTATTGTATCTGGAAAATGTGAATGTGCATAGACCATGGGAAAAGCAAAGACCAATAAATCTTTTAAAAATGGTAGAGCTGGGAGAATCTAAAGAGAAAATATGACCCAACTTATGCATTTTACAAATTAAACTACTGCCACAATGCCAACAAGAAGTCTCAAATCTAATGACAGGAATACATGACTAATTGAATGTCATATAATTAGGTTATGCAAAACAAGATCTCACATTTCCTAACAAAAAAAAATCTAGTTATTTTCTATACATTCTCTCTTGTTCAATTAAGATTTTCCATTAACACTTCTTAGATTTTTGAAAGATTTAATGAAGGATTGATGATAGCTTTATAAAATATTTGTAAGAACTCACACATGAAGTTATGTAGTCCTGGAATTTCCTTGTTGGGAGGTTTTTATTATTATTATTATTATTACTTATTCAATCTCCTTATTTATTATTGGTCTGTTCAGTTTTTCTAAATTTCTTCAAGATTCAGTTTTAAGAATTTGTACATGGCTGAAAATATATCAATTTCTTCTAGATTATCTAAGTTATTTATTTATAAATATACATACTAGTCTCTTATTATTTCATTTCTGTGGTATGTTACAATGTCTCCTTTTTTCTTTTATGAATTTATTTGAGTTCCCTTTTTTGTCTTGGTTAGTGTAATTAAAGGGCACAATTTGCTAAATTTGTTTATCTTTTAAAAAATCCAACTTTTAGTTTTGTTGATCATTTCAATTTTCTTTCTAGTCTCTGCTTCATCTCTCCTCTGACATGCACTATTTTTTTCTTTCTACTAACTTTGGAGTTAGCTTGTTCTTCTTTTTCTAGTTCCTTGAGATATAGTTGCTCATTAGAGATCTTTCTTTTCTATTTTTTAATTTAAGCATTTATTTCTATAAACTTCTCTTTTATATCTTATGCTGTATCCCATAAGTTATGTTATGTTATGCTTTTATTATCATTTGTTTCAAGATACTTTTCAATTTTCTGTTTGGTGTCTCTAACCTGTTGTTGTTTGGGAATGTTAATTTCCACATACTTGTAAAATCTTCCAGCTTTACCTCTGTTTTTGATTTCTTGTTTTATATGATTGAAGTCAGAAAAGATAACTGATAGGATTTTAGATCATATTCTTCACAACTCCTATTAACCACCTTTCCCCATCTCAGTAAAAGAAACGGTGAGTTTTCTAATTGCTCATTCAAGGCTGAAGGTCTGAAAAGGCTTAGGTGTGTCGGGGGGTTAGTATCAAGTCCCATAGTCCAAGGGCTAAAGAATCTGGATCTCTGAGGTTCAAGAGCAGGAGAAGATGGATTTGCTCTTCCTCTGCTTTTTTTGTTTTATCTGCTCTCTGATGTTCACCCACATTAGAGTGAAGTAAATTTTCTTTACTCATTGTACAGACTGAAATTAAAATCTCTTCTAGAAACACCCTCACAGACAAATTTTACCTGGTAGAGGAGAATCTCTTATGCCAGTCTAAAAATCAAACATCACAATTTGAATATACTATCTTTTTTTATTCTTTCACTTTCAGCCTGAGTGTGCTTTTAAAGCTAAAACAAGTTTCTTGTAGGCAGCATATTGCTGGATCTTATCTAAAAAATCATTTTGCCACTGTTTATTTTGATCAGAGAAAGTAATCCATTTGCACTTAAAGTAATTACTGATAGGTAAGGACTTATTTTTGCCATTTTGTTCATTGATTTCTTACTATTTTGTTGTAACCTTGTTGTTTTCTTTCTCTCTTGCTATCTTCCTTTGTGATTTGTTGAAATTTTTGGAAGTGACAGAATTTGACTTCTTTGTCTTTCTCTTTTTTTTTTTTTTCATATGTGTTACACCATAGTGAAATCTAGTCAGATCCAGAAAATGTCTTGAAAGGCAAATCAATAGACTTGTTAAGAGAATATATGTAAGGTGTGAGGGAAGAACAAGAATCAAGAATGAGCAACTAGAAAATCATGGTTCCTTTTAATGAAATGGGGGAAGGTGGGTAATAGCAGTTGTGAAGAATATGAACAGTTTGGATTTTGATATGTGTGCTTGATCACCTAAATTGTGTTCAAGTAGAAATGATGAATTGGACTGGGTCACGTGAGTACAGAGTTTAGCAGAATGTTTGAGGCTACAGAATTCTGACTCATCTGTTCAGAAACCAATACTGGAAATCTAGAGAACAAGTATGTTGGAGAAGAGATGAGATGTGACACATGAAATGTAGTGCATTAAACATGGAAGGGATATAAAGCAAAAGGATGCAGATAAGATGAGGGTAACTTCAAAGAAGTCAAACAAGATCCAGCCATTGAATTAGGAGAAAAAACATTAAAATGTGATGCCATAGAAACCATCAGAAAAAAAAAAGTATTTTAAACAAGGATTATTGAGCAATTTGCCAAATGTTAATGAGATGTCTATTTAAGGTAATAAGAGTTGACTTTTGGATTGAGTAGGGTAGGGATTATTGGTGACTTGGACAAGAATCAGTACAGTAGAGGGAATAAAAGGCTTACTGAAGTGAATTTGAAAAGAAATAAAAAGTGAAGGAGGAAAGACAATGCATACATCAACTATTTGGGATATTGTTAGCAAGAAGAAAAGAGATAGTGTTTAATTTAGGACATGGAAACCATGGAATGTTTCAAAATTGTAAAGCATGATTCCATGGTGATGAGAATAAGTCAGTTGAAGTGAGAAACTCATAGTGCTGAAGAGTGCAAAATTTTTGAGTATGGAAAAAAAAGAATGGGAGTTAGAACACAAATGGATGGGTGGGCAACAGATATAAGCCTGACATTTTATCCACTTCAGTATTAAGAAAGGATATGTGCCCTGTACACTTAGAGAAATGAGAAATTGTATCCCATCAGATTCAAATATATGATATGTCGGGATCAATGTACTGTCATGTGTAACTAATTAAAATAGATAGAAAAAAAAGAAAGGATATGGGAACCAATACAGGTTGGTTGATTACAGGGACTGTATCTACACTAAAAGAAATAATCAAGTCACAGATACAAAAATCAACACCTTACACGTTTGACCTTATGGAGGGACGTCTGTGGCAGCATAGGGGTAGATATGAGAGCATATGCTGTCTTGAGGTGGAGCAGCTAATACCTGACTCCACACAGGTATTTTCATCTGTTTCTTGATATTCTGGTATTTCAAGAGATATTTGATATGTAGGTGTTAGTGGAAAGTCTCCAATTTTTTCATCCACTTTTTTATTGGTGAGTTACAGTTGTTTATAAAGTGGGATCTGTTGTTACATATTAGTACTTATACACAATATAATCACATAATCAGGCCAATATTCCACCCTAGCACTTCTCCATTCCTCCTTTCTCCACCCATATGGGCCTTTTCCTGTATTGTACTGATCTCGTTTTGCTTTTCATGAGATCCTCTCCCAATTTTTCTTTCTTTTTTTTTTTTAACCTCTTTAGCTCCCACAAATGAGAGAAAACACATGATCTTTGAGATTTGAAGTTTGGCTTATTTTGCTTAAAATATATGTCTCAAGTTCCATCCAATTTCTTGTAAATGGACTAACCTCATATTTCTTATGGTGTAATAAAAATTTATTGTGTATATATACTACATTTTTTTTTCTTTTATTCATTCATTCTCTGATGGACACCTAGGCTAGTTCCATAGTGTGGCTATTGTGAATGGTGCTGCTATAAACATGGGTATGCGTGTAATACGATAACTTCAATTCTTTAGGATAAATACTGGGTCATATGGTGGTTCCATGTCTGGTCTTTTGAGGAGCCTCCATTATGGAAAATCTCCAAATTTTGATGTATTTCCTTAAATTAAGAAAATCAAAACAAATAGCCTCAACAAAAACAATAACCACCATGCAAAAACCACTGTGCAAGCAGTTAACTCTGTCATCTAAATCTCTCTCCATTTCTTATTTTTTTGTGGTAGTCGTGATCAAACCCAGAGTCTCACACAGGTTAGGCAAGTACTCTTCCACTCTCAACCCCTCATCTAAATCTATGGAGCCTTGAGTTGGGCATTTCTATTCTAGAGGCTTAAAACCTAGTCTCAAACTTATAAGGAAAATTGATATTTCTCAGAGGAAATGGGGATTAGGTAAAGAAGAGAATGTACTCTTTTATTTCCAGCTTAAAAGGAGAAATTTGACTTCCTAGGAAATCCCTAGTTTCTGGGAACTTACCTGAGCAGTCCAAAAGGGATTTATGTAGAAACTGTGGGTGATCCACTAACCCTGACTCTTCTCCTCCAAGGAGATTTCTTTTTATTCATGAAAAGGTATATGGGAGGAAGAACATAGATAGGAACCAAGAAAGAATTGAGTGGTGCAATAAAAAGGAAGCAGGATACTGAGGACTTAGGGAAAAATAGTGCCATCCAAAGTACTAAAATCTAGAGCCCAGAGAAGTTTTTAAAACTCATATTCTCAATAAATGTTAGTAATTATAGAATGATAGTGGTAGTAACAGCTGTTCAAATTACTCAAGTGTTCTAACACTTAGTATAGTCCAGAAAATGTTCTAAGTACTTGATGAGAATTAACTCATTTCAAACTCACATCAAACCTGTAAGTTAAATTAGTATTTTAATCTCCATTTTAGATATTTAAACTGAGGTGCACAGAGGGCAAGTAAATAAATTCAGGAAGCAGAGAGTTAAGTATACAATGATCTAGGCAGACATATTGAATTGCTTTAACTTACTTTAAAATATTTTAGTAAAGAAATGCAGTGTGTGAGAGTCTTAATGTATATACATTTCCAGAGTGGATAACTTGTGGTAAGTGGGCAAATGCAATAGTAATCAGAATCTGCAAGTTTTAAAGTCTTCACTAAAAATTCCAAAGGCAGTAGCTACAAGTGAGGCAGAGCCCTTATCTCTAGTTAGAACTAGCTTAGAGGATGTGAGAAATCATTTTTATTGATGAAACTAGCAATGTTTAAGACTTTTTGATTGACTAGAGATATTAAGTCCTACTTCCTTTCTTAAACATAGTTTGAAATCAAGAAGCTCATTCTCTTTGGAATAGACTAAATTCATACTGGCCCTGAGATGATCCACAAAATAGAGGATTCTGCCAGTGAGTCTGATTAATAACTGGTTGGATTCAACCACTAGAAAATTGCTAAATCTGTCTCAAGAGGATTTTCTCTCAAAATGCATAGTTCCATAGAGTGTTTAAAAGAACAGGGAACTGGGAATTTCCAAACTTCATAAGAGCAGGGCATATGACTAGTCTTATGCCACTTGATATAATCAAAGCAGATGTGGGCATGGTTAAGACCATTTCTACCTTCCCTGTAACATCCATGTTATAATTGTATAGTGAGATAAAGACTTGTAGTTCACTTCTGCCTTTAAATATGTTAGGCTGCTGGTATCTGCAATCTAAAGAACCTAGTAACAATAGGGATAAATTTGGTTCAGTTCACAGCAAATACATAATTTTTCTGAATTACATTTTCAGAATATTTTTAAGAGGAAAATATTTTATATACAAGCCAAAGAATGTTGGATAATAAAAGTCATTTCATATTAATGAAAGGTACAATTAGGAGAGAATGTATAATAAAAACTCTGGTCATTAATAATCCTGGTGAATACGTCGAACTTTATTATATATTCTGGTTGCTTGTGAATGCACTGAACCCTTCAATTATATCATCTTACTTACAGCTTCACATTCATTCAGTGAGGATAGTCAGATAAGGAACCTGACTATCAGAAACATTAAGTAGCTTTCCTAGGGAAAATATAGGTATAAAAATGGGAGAAAAAGTCAAAATTTTCTTCCTGCAAAATCTATGCTGTTAAGCATTCTGTTACACTGTTTGGTATATTCTGAATTATAGCATCTACTCAGTTGTTTATTTTATAAGATTTTCAGTGAGTGCTTACCACTATGTCTCAGACTTATAAATTAATAGTGGAGAAACAGCAAATAAAAAAGAAAAAAAGAAATGCATAATCTGTTCCCACACTGACACTTGTATTCTGATTTTAAGCTAGTCATTACACAAATGACTGTAACTGTGCCATTCTGTAGTTCAGAAAAAGCACTAGAAGATGAATGCAGAGATCTGGACAACATATAACAAGACTGAATCTAGAGCAATAGAGGGTAGAAGGTTGATGATCTATATCCAAAACTTTCCTGAGGGAGAAACTAGAGATTGGGGTGGTCTGATGTCCTCCAAGAAACACAGATGCAGGAGGTTCCCAGTCACACTATTAAATACAAAGCACAGACACTTTGCTATAACACATATAAATTCGGAGGTGAAATTATTCATATTCACAGTGAATTCCTTACACCGTGAAAATGTCATGGGACCTCTTATATAGCACCTTATAAAGTGTTTGTTGACAGATTATTAAATTATTAAATTATTAAATTCACGATTTCATGAAACCTGCTGCCTAGCATCAACCAGAAGTTCAAATAAAACTAACCTCAGCACTCACAAAACAGTACTATCATGTGTCAGATGGTTTCCTTTTCATTAAGCAACAGGAAGTTGGAATACTGAATCTTTTGTTTCAATTCTAGATATTCTTTATGTGTGTCAAATCACTCACAGGAAGCCAAAGAGATGCATATTATTACTACTCACACATTTTTTATTGTTGGGAAACCATACTTGCCAAAGCATACATGTTTATTTATTTTTTATTTTTTTAATTGGTTGTTCAAAACATTACAAAGCTCTTGACATATCATATTTCATACATTGGATTCAAGTTGGTTATGAACTCCTAATTTTACCCCAAATACAGATTGCAGAATCACATCGGTTACACATCCACATTTTTACATAATGCCCTATTAGTAACTGTTGTATTCTGCTACCTTTCCTATCCTCTACTATCCCCCCTCCCCTCCCCTCGCATCTTCTCTCTCTACCCCATCTACTGTAATTCATTTATCTCTTTGTTTATTTTCCCATTCCCCTCACAACCTCTTATATGTAATTTTGTATAACAATGAGGGTCTCCCTCCATTACCATGCAATTTCCCTTTTCTCTCCCTTTCCCTCCCACCTCATGTTTCTGTTTAATGTTAATCTTTTGTTCCTGCTCTTCCTCCCTGCTCTGTTCTTAGTTGCTCTCATTATATCAAAGAAGACATTTGGTATTTGTTTTTTTAGGGATTGGATAGCTTCACTAAGCATAATCTGCTCTAGTGCCATCCATTTCCCTGCAAATTCCATGATTTTGTCATTTTTTAGTGCTGTGTAATACTCCATGGTGTATAAATGCCACATTTTTTTTTTCCATTCATCTATTGAAGGGCATCTGGGTTGGTTCCACAGTCTAGCAATTGTGAATTGTGCTGCTGTGAACATCGATGTGGCAGTATCCCTGTAGTACCCTCTTTTAAGGTCTTCAGGGAATAGTCCGAGAAGGGCAATAGCTGGGTCAAATGGTGGTTCCATTCCCAGCTTTCCCAGGAATCTCCATACTGCTTTCCAAATTGGCCGCACCAGTTTGCAGTCCCACCAGCAATGTACAAGTGTACCCTTTTCCCCACATCCTTGCCAGCACTTGTTGTTGTTTGACTTCATAATGGCTGCCAATCTTACTAGAGTGAGATGGTATCTTAGGGTGGTTTTGATTTGCATTTCTCTGACTGCTAGAGATGGTAAGCATTTTTTCATGTACTTGTTGATTGATTGTATGTCCTCCTCTGAGAAGTGTCTGTTCAGGTCCTTGGCCCATTTGTTGACAAGACTGGAATTCAAAATCCAGGAATCAGACCCACACACTGTGACTTAAGCGTCCTGCCTCTCACCAATAAATTACATTGAACAGACTCTTAGGTGTTTAAAAAACGTCAGTATACTTTTGTGTACCTATGAGTTGATGTGCCTATTAAATACACACACACATACATGAATTTATGTGTGTATACACATTAAATTTTTTTTACACAGGAAGTATCAAAGGAAAAACTTAAGAAGTTCATAAAAAGAAAAAAAAAACAAGCAACAACAACACTGCTGAATGCTCTGGGAATAGAATGCCCTCTTGGAAAATTCTCTTCAGCTTTTTTGACATAGATATGTACATCATATCTACCACTCCATTCACTGCAAGGTAGAAGGGGTATACGCCCTTCTTATTTCATAAAACAACAAACCCATGAAACTCCAACTGGGACAAATTGCACAAAATACTAAGCCATTCCCCTCTCACTTTTGACTATGAATATAAAATTTTAAAACAGCAATTTGGTAATTATAGTTTAAGTTCATAAATAATATGCCATAGACATATATAGTTTGTTCTAGACAGCAAATAAAATATTACCATTTTAGCCAATATACCAATATTATACAAATTCACTCATGGTTAAAATAAGAAAACAATAATTTCAGGAGACTAGAGTACATTTATTCATTCATTATTTATTAAGCCCTTACTCGAGCAGTTAGAGTTGTAGCTATTTGGTCTACATCAGTGCATACAGCAAGGATTCTTACTTTTGTGGAGCTTATCTACTAGGAAAGAGATAGACCCACAGAAAAATAAATCAATATAATCATTAAGTCATGTTGCATGTAAGAGTGGATAAATTTTATGGAAGAAAATAGAAAAAATGGGAATGGATTAATGGAGATTGATAGTGCTGACTGGATGGGAAAGCTGTTTATTATTTGAGATAAGGTGGTCACAGTAGGTCTTATTAAGGATGTGACATTTGAGCTAAGACTTGACCAAGGTGAGAGTCATTTCTACAGTCTGGTGGAATCTATTCTCAGTGGAGGGAACCACTAGTGTCACTGCCCAAGTGGGACTTTACCTGGCATAGTTGAAAAATAGCAGGGAAACTAGTGTTCCTAGAGTAATGTAAGATAAAGAAAAGGTAAGAGGAGAGATGAGATCAGATAGATACCTGGTGGGAGAGAGGAGAATGTGTGGGTTCTTGTAAGAACTTTGCCTTTTATCTTGCATGAAATGGAGAGAATGATTGGGTTTTGAGGAGAGTAGTCATATCATGGAGGTATGTTTTGAAAGGATCCTTTTGGCTCTCCTACTGGTAGGGGAGTGGAGAGATCAGATAGAAGCAGGCAAGTAATTAATTTGGGCCAGACAAGAGAAGAAAGATGATGCAGGTAAATCAGACTCTAGCTATATTTCAATAGTAAACCCAGAGATTAAATATACTCTGATCTCTGTCTTGATTATCTCCACCATGTTGCTAATTATTGCAATAGCTATGGAAGTGAGCAGATTGCTGAGAGTTGTGGGCATTCTTCCTTTTAGCATGACTCTTTAAGTCATGCTGGAGCGTGATTACTGCTCTCAGCTTCATAAAACTTGTATACAATTGTTTTTATTTGTAAGACAGTTACCAGGTCCTTTTGAGACTGTGTATGCAAAGGGTCTCCTTCCCTGTCTTCCACATCTCCTGTCTCACCAAACACTCTTAAGATCATGACACTTCTTGCCTCATGGTGGTCATGACTGATAGTTTCATACAGTGATATGACCTAAGCTGGCATTTTTCAGTACTCTGTTCTATAAGATGTTACTAGGCATTAACAATTATGGTGGTATCATTGTCTGTGGTGGGGTTTGTGCATTTCTGTAATGACAGCAACACAGGATTACAAGTTCAAGGCCAGGCTGGGCAATTTAGAGAGACCCTGACTCAAAACAAAAAAAAAAAAATTAAAAAGGGCTGGGTATGTAGTTTAAAGGTAGAGTACCCCTGAATTTAATCCCCAGGACCACACATACACACAAAATTGATTTCATGTACTGTGACATCTGATTATTTTACTTATGTTTCAAGATCCAGTTCAAAAACCACCTACTCCAGGCATTCTCTGACTCAGATCCTACCAGATGGGAAGGGTCCTCATGTCCTCTGCACATCCATAACTCTTTATGTGCACCCAAGTAATTATTAGACACTGGGTTTTTTGATGTCAGGATCTAGATACCCACTCCCATGCAAAATAAAACAATAATTCTACTTCTGAATACAAATAACAGTTCTTTAACAGAAATGAAAGCAAAATACTCATCTATTTTTATCTTGTTAATTCCTTTTCCAAAACAAATTCAACCTGAAATAAGTCCTAAGTGCTAGTTAGACCTATATGAATGCTTTTAAAAATCATTTTTAAAAATAATTCAGACATTACAAGTCCTAGGCAATACTTTAATTGATTGAATCTAATTGACTTTAAAAATCTGTTATGATATAGTGAATAGGTATTAAATATGTTTTTCAATATACAAATGATTTATAACAGATTTTCTTTCCTTAGAAATTACCTAGTAAAACATTAAAATGAAGGTTTATAGAGAAATAAAGCAATAAATACAAAAATAAGATAAATGAGGTATCTGAATTATAACCTCCATTAGTTTTCTATCAGCAAGAATATATGAAAGTTCCATTTGTTTTAGAAAGATGTATTATATATGGGACTAAAATCCCAGACACAAAAGGGAATGTACATTGATTTATTTGCAAATGATTTATGATTTAGACTGATGCAAAATCATTTTTTTTTCATTTTACATCTCACTTGAAAACATTCACCTAATTTGGTCCAATAAAATTCTTTTTCTCCTAAAAATGTCTGTTGTTAAAAGAATTTAAAGTTGTTTTATAGTTCGAAGTTTTAAAAAAATCTCCTTTAAATCCTTCTATAATTATATTAATAACATAGATGAGTTATAGCTTAGTAATATACTTGATGATAATCTCTATGATAGGCAGATTGATTTAAGTCAAGTATGTTTTGTTTATGTATCCAAAGATACTGTGAAGTAGTTCATTAAAAAAAAATCTGATTTACCCATATGAATTGCATGTATAAAAGATTTTATTGTATAGATATTAATTATCTAAAAACTTTTGCTTTATAAAAATGATCTAAACTAATTTGCTCATGCATATTTAATATGTAACATTATAGTTGATAAATTACTGATATTTTTATTTCTGATAATAGAAAAAAGATATATGAATCTTGCAAACTTCTTGAAAATTTTAGAAAGCAAGTGTTATTTCATGTCTATAAAACATATCAAGCCCATGTAATTCACATAAATTAAAATAGAATATTGGTGATAAAATGTATAATTTGATTTGTAAGTGATAAATTTAAGACCTAATGACCATTCTGCAACTCTGATCTTTGCTATGCATTAAGATTGGAATTGTTTCTACTTTAAAGCATCCAGACCAAAGTGATTTTGTAAATAATTGTAGATAAATATGTAAGAATTTAGTTTTGATAACTTTAATCAAAAATGGAATACTATTATAAAGACTTTGGCATATAAAAATTCCTCAATCATTCAAATTTATAATTGTGGACCAAGAAACTAGAAGCAATTGTCCATTTAGGGTTCTTTTTTTTTTTCCCAAAAGGATGTTTTATTAGTGCATTATAGCATTTGTAATACTGAGATTTACTCTGACATAGTCATACATTCATAGAATATAATTGGCCCCTGTACTTCCTTTTCCTTTCATTCCTCTATCCCTCTGTTCTCCTTCTTCTAGTCTACTGGTATTTGTTATACTTATTGTTATTTAAATTGGTGCATTAAAGATATACATAAAAGTCAAATTCATTGTGGTATATTTATATATGTATCTAGCATAATTTGGTCAACTTTATTTGGCAATTCATTCCTTTTTCTGTCCCTCCTCTCTCCCTCTCTAACCTCCACCTCTATTTCATTAATATCTATTTTATTAGATCACCCTCCTTTTTTTCCTTATTTTGCTGTAGCTTCCATATAACGTGAGAAAATCTTTTGAGTTTCTGAGTCTGATTTATTTCACTTAGCATAATGTTCTCCAGTTCTATCCACTTACCAGCAAATGTCATAATTTCATTCCTCTTTATTAAAGGCTGAGTAAAACTCCATTTTGTATATATACCACATTGTCTTTATTAATTCATCTGTTGACAGGCACCAGGGCTGGTTTCACAACTAGGGTATTGTTAATCGTGCTGCTATAAACATGGATGTGACTGTATCACTGAAATATGCTAATTTTACTTCTTTTGGATAAATACCAAGGAGTGGGATAGCTGGGTCATATAGTAGTGGTTCTATCCCAGTTTTTTTGAAGAATCTCCATTCTTTTCCAAGTGGTTGTACTAATTTGCAGTCCTATCAACAATATATGAGTGTACCATTTACCCCACATCCTTGTTAGTATTTATTTATTTATTTGGGAACCGGAGATTAAACTCAAGGGCACTCAACCACTGAGACACATCCTCAGCCCTATTTTGTATTTTATTTAGAGACAGGGTCTCACTGAGTTGCTTAACACTTTAATTTTGCTGAGGCTGGCTTTGAACTTGTGATCCTCCTGCCTCAGCCAAGAGGCCCTGGGATTACAGGCATGTTTCACTGTGTCAGCTAGCATTTATTATTTGTATTCTTCATGATTGCCATTCTTACTGTTAGATGAAATTTCAATGTAGTTTTGATTTACATTTCCCTGATTGCCAAATACATTGAATTTTGTTTTCATATGTTTGTTTGCCATTGCATTTCTTCTTTTGAGAAATTTCTGTTTAGATCTTTTGCCTGTTTATTGAGCTATTTGGTGTTTTTGTTCTTTTTTTTTTAATTTTTGGTGCTAAGCTTTTGAGTTTTTTATGTGTCCTAGATATTAATCCCCTATTGTAGGAGTAGCTGGTAAAGATTTTTCTCCTATTCTGTAGTCTCTCTTCACATTCTTGTTTCCTTTGCTGAGCAGAAAATTAACTTGATGCCCCCTTATTTGTTGACTTTTGGTTTTATTTCTGGAGTTTTGGGGGTCTTGTTAAGGAAGTTGATATCTGCACCAGTATGTTGGAGTGTTGACCTTTTGTTTCTTCCAACAGTTGCAAAGTGTCTGGTCTAATTCCTAGTTCTTTGATCCTTTTAGAGTCGACTTTTGTGCAGCGGGAATGACCGGGATCTGGTTTCATTTTTCTACCCATGGATATCTAGTTTTCCCAGTATCATTTGTTAAAAAGTTTATCTTTTCTCCAGCATAAGTTTTTTGACACCTTTGTCAAATATCAAATGACTATATCTATGTGGGTTTGTCTCTGTATCTTCTACTGTATTTCATTGGTCTTTATGTCTGTTTTAATGCCAATACCATGCTGTTTTGTTACTATACCTCTGTAGTATAATTTAAGATCATATTATGATGCCTCCAGCATCACTCTTCTTGCTCAATATTACTTTGGTTATTTTGGACAATTTTTTATTTGTTCTAATTAGTTATACATGACAGTAGAATGCATTTTGATGCATTATACATACATGGAGTATGACTTCTTATTTTTCTGGTTATACATGATGTAGACTTACACTGCCCTATAATCACATATGCACATAGGGTAATAATACCTGATTCATTCTACTATCATTTCTTTTATTCTCCCAAATAAATTTTAGGACTGTTTTTTTTTTTTCTAATTCTGTGAAGAATATCATCAGTATTGTGAAGAAAATTGCACTGAATCTATTATTGCTTTTATTATTATAACCATTTTGACAATATTAATTCTGTCTGTCCAGTGACCATTTAGGGTTCTCTTAAATACAGAAAACAAAAACTCACATACAGCTTTGAAAACTCAATTTGAATGATTCATTTTGTTTGTGGTGATTTCAATGTCATATGAGGCCATTTCTAGACTAATGTTTCTATAATGAAATATAGTTTTTCAAAAAATACTACCTGTCTTTATATGGATTTTCAACACTACAAAATTCTAGTGTTTCTCCATCAGTTTAAGTGAAAAAAAAATACACTACTCCTCATTAAAATCATGTTGATTTTAGTGGTACATTTGTTTTCTGTGCTAGTCTTTGCACTATTTAGCACTTTGTGAAAACTAATTTGTAGAAAGAGCTACATGAACAGTATAACTCATCACCCCTTTCAATCAAATTATAAAGATATACTTTTAAGTCATGTACAAGGTTATAGTTTTTATAGTTACATTGTGAAAAGAGTCACAAAATTGTGCAATAAAAATAAACTTTCCACAAGTGGTTATGGTTTACAATAGAAAATTCTATTGATATGTATGCATTTCGAATAATACTACACTGTTATTGACACATGAGTTTTAAGCTTAAAATAGAATTATTTTACCTTCCTAAATCAAACAAAAAATATTTCTCTGCAGTTTCCTATTCCTTCTTCAACCCTTACTTTTCACTGAAATACATTAAAGAAAAATTCTTGAATGTCACCTCTTCCCAATACCTCATACTGACTCAGCTAACCAAAATTTAAAAATAAAATTTACAAAATAAATAGTTGTACTTTGCTTATAATATATAAAGCATATTACATTATATTTATTATATTATTTTATATAACATATAAAAATATTTAAATATATATGTATTATATGTGAATCTAATCTTTCTCCTCCAGAAAGTACAAGTATAACTTGTTTGTAAAATTCCAACCACTATCTGGTATGAAAGATTCATTTAAATGACAGAAAAAGAGAAAATCAATAGTAATTAGTAGAAGATACCTGAAGCTTAAAAATGTATGTAACATGATACAAGTCATCACAAATCTGGAAATTTTAAGCTTTTTCCTTTCTTTAAATAATACATAGAGAAACAATCAGAAAGACAAAGTAACTATACAGCCTTTAAAAAGGATTTCTGTCTTTTGCAACAATGCAGATGAACCTGGAGGACAACATATTAAGTAAAATAAAGACAAATACTGATGATCTTACTTTTATATTTGGAATCTGAAAAAAATTGAACTCAGAAGCAGAGTACAAAGGTAGTTACCAGAGGTTGGGTGAGAGACTGGGGTTTGGGAAAAAGATGTTGATCAAAAGGTAAAATGCTTTAGTTTGAAAAGAAAAACAAGTTTTAGTGATTTACTGTTCATCATGGTGATTGCAGTTAACAATAATGTACTGCAGATTTCAAAATTGCTAAAAGATCATATTTTGAATGCTTTGACCACCTACATAGAAAAGAAAAATGGGTGAAATGCAGAATATGTTAATAGTCTTGATTTAACCATTTTATGCTGTCTTTATTTCTACCTAAATTTTTCCTATACTTAATATCAATATTTGATTTTTGAAATATAATATAGATGATACTTGCATTAAAAATCGCATGTACTCCATAAATAAATAGTTATTGTCAACTAATACTTATTAATTTAAAGAAAGAAGTCTGGCAAAACAGTTACTTGCCACATTGCTATGAATAAAATTGCTCATAATTCTGAGCCTGATTCTATAGAGAACAACTGAAAGAGTAAATTAATATGCCTCATGTTCTGGTTAAACTCTTAGCTTTCCCTCTAATGTATTTAGACGTGTGATAAGGGAGGCATTCATCACATATCTTTAAAACCCTTAAATTATACATAATTATAGTTAGAAATATAGTCAACTCTAGGGTTTTACTTTGTTTCATAAGTTATATTAACTGACATTTCAACTTGGACACTAGTTCTTAGTGCTTAAAAGACAGATTTATGAATGTCATAGGTTAAAAGGAGAAAAAGCAACCTCAGATTGATTAATATTTTGAGTTAATGGGAAAAGAATGACTGATTTTAATCTCTTTCACTAAAATAACCCTGCTGGTGCAGTGATTTGCAGGTGAACAAGGAAGGGAATTGATGTGGTACCTGCAGAGGTGTGCTCCTACAGAAGTTAAGAGCTCTAACTCCATAGTTTGACAACTCAATTTCAAATTCTAGCTGACATTTGTTAATGCCTGTTTCCTCATGACTTTATTGGATATTAATACATATTACACAGAAAATATCTAAAATAGTTTCTATCACCAAAGTGTAATATCTCTACAAACCCACCAGAATGACTTAAAATTTAAACAATAATAAATCTGAGAGAAAGGATGTAGAACACTTAGAATTTGTATATTACTGGATGGAAATAATAGAAAATCAATAAGTAAATAAATGAATGAAATATTTGAAAATACGCTACCACTCACTGGTATTGTCAGGGCATCTAAATTCGTACTAAAATAAATTATTTCATTTTAGTCATCCTTGCTACTGTTGACTAATAAGGACACCATATCTCACTAACACTGGGAGTTAACATAATTTAAGAAATATTTGATAGAAAGATAAAGCAGATAATATGGCTCTAATATTTCTTTTAATTTAATGAGGAAAAGTAGTTGTCAACAGATAAAATGACACAAATTTTAAAAGCAAGAGTTATATATGAACCATATTCAGTATGACTTTCTTCTTCCTAAAACCCTGTGTCCCAGTTTCTCACATGAATATTATAATAACAATAAACATTTAAAAGTTGAGTTCATTCTTTATTCCTCACACAATGGTTTTTGATTTTCACCATACACAAGTACACACCCAAGAAAATATATATATACTTTATATATATTTATGCATTTATATATGCATTCTGAGTTTAGATTGCATTTTTTGGTCTCTATTATTACATAGAGTGATACAACAAATTCCATTTTTTTAGTGTTTAAAATTATTATATAAAACTTAATTGATGTATTTTATAATTTACTTATTTCTCCTTTTTTAATGTTTAGGGCAGGTACAATTTTATTTCTTAACTACAATTTACTTGGTATTACTAGGTTTGTCATTCTCTTTTAGTAAATATTTTATTTAGTTGTAGATGAACACAGTACCTTAATTTTATTTGTTTATTTTTATGTGATGCTGAGGATTGAACCCAGTGCCTCATATATGCTAGGCAAATGCTCTATCACTGAACTCTAACCCCAGGCTTGTCATTATTTAGTGAATACTGTCATTTTATTTTCTAGAAAAGTAGTAATGATCACTCTTTATACATTGTGCAAATCTGATGAAGTTCAATCACATTCTGGTGGTTAAATGATAATCAGTCAGCATGAAATATTATTTCAAAAATTTGATTTTTCATGAAATTTGTTTATCATACAATAAAGATGCTATGATTTAACTTTAATTATTTTGATCAATAATGTGATTATATAATTCTTTTATGTTTACTTAATAATTAGGTTTCCTCTCTTTTGAATACCTTCTTTATGACTTTTGGTTATATAACTATTTGAATTCATGTGTTTGTTGTAGGATAGTTATGATCTATGTAATATCAGGACTGGTTCTTACCTGTTATCTTTGTCAGATTCCATTTTTTTTTCTCTTTCCATAAGAGCTATAGAAGTATGTTTTTGTTTTGTGGTCACCCTAATTTTTCACCAAAGAAAGGATTGTTTAAAATTGTTCTGTCTATCATTGTCATTATTCTCCTTGTTTTCATCTATTTTAATCTACAGTTAACTCTATAACTCCTGTAAAGTTTATTTTGTGAAAGGCATCTAGTGTGATCTAAGCATCTTAAACATTTTGGCTTCTTTGCATGTCATCAAACAAACTATTATGGTTTGAATATGAGATGTTCCCCCAAAGTTCATGTGTAAGACAATGCAAGAAGGTTTAGAGGAAAAAAATGGTTGGGTTATGAGTTATTATTAACCCAATCAGTGAATCATGCCCTGATGGGATTAACCGAGTGGTAGCTAAAGGTGGGTAGGGTGTGGCTGGTGGGTGGGTCCCTTGGGGTGTGCCTTTGGAGTATATATTTTGCATCTGAAATCTCTCTCTCTCTGCTTCCTCATCATCATGTGGGCTGCTTTCCTCTGCCATACTCTTCTGCTATGATGTTCTGCCTCATGTTGAGCCCCAAGGAATGGAGTTGGCTGTTTATGGACTGGGCCCTTTGAAGCCATGATCCCCAAATAAACTTTTCTTCCTCTACACTTGTTCTGATCCAGTATTTTAGTGCCAGAAGTGAAAAGGTTGACTAAAACAGAAATTATACCAAGAATTGGGGTCATTGCTGTGACTAACCTATGTGTTTCAGAGTTTTTGGAGCTTTCTGGAATTCATGGCAGAAATTTTGAGATGTTTAGCAGTTCAAGCGAGGAATGCTTTAGATTGTTGTAAATGGAGCTTAATGGATGATTCTGGTGGGTGTGTAGAAGACCTAAATGCCAATAGGACTGTGGACAGTGAAGACAGGTCTAAAGAGAGTTCAGAAAAGGAGGAGTCTATTGGAATTTGGAGTAGAGGCCATTTATATTATTTTCTGGCTAATAAGTTGTCTGCATTTTGCCTGCATCCTTAGATTTTCTGTTAGGCTGATTTTAAAAACAATGAACTTCTTAATCTGGCATAAGTTATGTCTAGGTACCATAGCATTTAGGTAGTAGAATATATATTGGTGGCAGCTTTTATCCAAGTTTATTGTGATATTCAGGAGCAAAAAGATTTAAAAACTTGGACTTGAAAAGTGAGAGTAAAACTGGAGCTAAGGAAGTTGCAGTTGTTAAAGACATTACTGCCATTAAAGAAATGCTAAAGACTTTGCCCAGAGACAATAAAAAAGATGGCTTGAGGGCATCTCAGGAATTGGTAAGATCATATCCATATAAGGCTCCTCAAAGGAATAAAAATAAAAATTTTCTTGAGAAAAGACTAGTGAGGTACCATTCTTGCATAAGGGAGTTTAAATAGTTTTTTCAACATGCTCCCCTACCCAGGCACTTAGGCTGCTGCAGCCAGGGTCTCTGGAGGCTTTACTACTGCTTGAGATGGTGGTGGACCATCCACATCAACAATGTAGATGAAGGATGATGGAGGGAAGGGGTCATGGAGGCTTCCACCAAGATTTCAAAGGAAGGTCTGGGAGGCCAGGCAAAGTTCCCAAGGTTGAAATCCCGGTGGGCAGCCCCTCAGAGGGTGAAGCATGGAGATATAGGGAGAAAGCCAAAGCTGCAATAAAGACCTCCAAGATTAAGAAATGCCAATACTGTGGAATGTCTGATGAAGAAGGCTACAGGAATCATGCTGAGACAAGCCAACAGTAAGGCCACTTGGGCTGCAACCAACAAGCCCCCAAGGGTGGAGCTACACAAGCCCTTTGGACCGAACATCACCATGTCACATGCCCTGATGCAGACATGGAGCTACAGGACTTGTTTGCTCAGCTGGATTTCAGTCTTGCTTTGGGCCTTTCTTTCTATGTTCCTGTTTTTGTGAATTAAGTGGTTAATCTGTACCTTTACAATGGATACTTGTAAATTGCTTTTGATTTTTATAGGTGGTCAGTATGTGTGAGCTTGCCCTGAGTCTCAGAGGAAACTTTGGACTTGAATTTTGGGCAATCTTGAAACTGTTGAGACTATGAGGATCTTTTAGAAATGGACAAAATGTATTTTGCATTATGAAATGATCATGAGCCTTTGAGGTCTAGGGGTGGAATATTATGGTTTGGATGTGAGGTGTCCCACAAAGCTCATGTGTGAGACAATGCAGAAAGGTTTAGAGGAGAAATGATTGGGTTATGAGAGCCTTAACCCAATCAATGGATTGATGTCCCAATGGGATTAACTCAGTAGTAACTAAAGGTGGGTAGGGTGTGGCTAGAGGCATTAGGTCCTAAGGGACATAAATTTGGGGTATATATTTTATAGTAGGCAAGTGGAATCTCTCTCTGCTTATTGATCATCATGTGAACTGCTGTCCTCTGTCACACTCTTCTGCCATGATGTCCTGCCTTATCTTCAGCACCAAGGAATGGAGCTGGCTGTCTATAGACTGAGCCCTCTGAAACCATAAGCCCCAAATAAAGTTTTCTTTCTCCTTCTTTTTGGGTGGTTAGGTCACAGCAATAAAAAAGCTGACTAAAACATAAACTACACTAAAACAAACTGATTTCGGCCTCACCTAGTGATAGAAGTCATCTCTGATTTTGTCAGCTTCCAAATATAATGTGATGATCAAATTCAGAGGAAAGAATTGACTGGTGTTAGAGTTTTTGCTTTTATTATGCACTCATTATTCATACTATTCCAATCCAGATGTTAACCAAACTCAGGAATATGTGTGTATGTATGTATATATATATATATTTTAAATGAAACACAATTTGGGCTGATATACCATATAATGATGAGGCTGATTTTCTCTTAATGTGTCAGGGATGCTTGGAGGTGGTAGACTTGAATTTTAGAATTCCATAACTTCTCAAATTTTTGTACCAAACTTCTGCTGAAGTTTAATATCTTATCAAGTCTCTCTTCCTGGGTCTGCCATCCCTTCACTGCTTCAGGCATAAAATAAAAATCATGTAACTCACTTTTTAATGATGTCCATTAGCCTAGGTGTTTTTTGTAGAACAAATTGAGATATTTCCCCCTTAATTTTGGCATTTATTTCTTTTTAATTTAGTAGTAAGAGTGTGTGTTGTTAGCAAATAAGATAAATTAAAATTAAGTATTGTTCTCTAAATATTTTAGACACCCTATCATCAAATCTTTTATTTTTGTTCACATCACCCAACAGCCTGTTATTTGGACTAATTTCTTCCTTATTCACAGGCTTTTCCCTCAATTCCAAATTGCTATTAAATGGCTATGGAGGGCAAGTTTGCCATTTGTTTCATTTTTTAATTTCCTTGTGAGATTCCACTCCTCGCCACCAACCCAGGACTTAGCATTTTCCCTCTTCAGAGTTTTATCAAAGCATTTTCTGAGTGAAGGGAGTTTTCCCTGGGACCTTGGATCCAGTTATACAAATAGAAATTTATTTCTTCCCACCTCCTTGTATGCCCAAAGTAAAGTGAGTGTTTCTTTTTTTTATTTTTCTCTCATTGCATGTGAATGATGAAAAGAATTTAGTTGTGTGGGACATGCCAAAGTTTCAATCATAAGTTTAGTTTTTATTCTCTAAGTCTGACATATATTAAATGAGTAGATGAAGAAGACACTAGCATTATGTATAGTATGAAAAACTATAATTCATTCAGCATTAAACTATTAATATTTTTATGGAATGGTACAAATCATACTAGACTGTGGGAGAGGTGACTTTCATTCTGATTTTAGCTATTCTAATCTCTTTGTGATTTTGGGAAAGTCACTTTGTTTTCTAGAGTCAATGTTCTCATTTGTAAAATGAATAAATTTGAATAGTTGTGTGTGTGTGTGTGTGTGTGTGTGTATACATATACACATATATATCAGGGATTGAACTCAGGGGCACTCAACCACTGAGCCACATCCCCATCCTTATTTTGAATTTTGTTTAGAGACAGGATTTCACTGAGTTGCTTAGTGACTCACTTTTGCTAAGGTGACTTTGAACTTATGATCAATCTGCCTCAACTCCCCAAGCCATTGGGACAGGCATGTGCTACTGTGCCTGGCTCAGTTGATATATTTCTAATATAATAATGCTAGTCTATTTAAAAGATTTTATTTTAGTACACATGAAATCTTGCTTCCAAGTTTTTTTTTTATCTTTTTGCTTTATTGTACCTAAAATTGTATACCCCTCTATATGTTTAATTGTTTCTTGGCTATTTTTAAAACAACATTTCACTTTTTCAAATTATATAATACTTAGGCTCTGTGGGAAGAAAATCCTTGTAACTACATAATATCAATATCTACCATCAAGAACCTAATTATAGCTGTGTGTGGTGGCCCATGGCTCTAGTCCCAGCGGCTGGGGAGGCTGAGGCAGGAGGATCACAAGTTCAAAGGCAACTTCACCTCACTTCTGCTGAAGTTGTGAGGTGCTAAGCAACTCAGTGAGACCTTGTCTCTAAATAAAATACAAAATAAGGCTTGGGATACGGCTCAGTGATCAAGTGCCACTGAGTTCAATCCCTAGTAACCCCCTCAAAAAAAAAATAAAATAAAAATAAAGAACCTAATTATGGAACAGCCATATTTTCTTATTTAGTTCATAATTTCAAATCATTCAACTTAGAAAACACCAAAGAACAATTTATGAAGTGAAAAATATACATAAGCCACCACAGAGACAAAACATTGAGATACCGATATAGAGTTTTTAATACATTATTCTGTTCTTGAATCTTTTTGTAGAAAACTTACACAATCCTCTACTTTGTTTCTAATTAGAGAAAATATGATATTTAATACTTAAAAGTTAATAGTCTATCAATATCCATGATATTTTCAATATTGAATGACATTGTTTATAGTCCTTATTTTCAGATTTTAGGACATTACTAAATCACTTCATGAATAAGGGAAAAGATCATTTCTTTCTCAAGGAATTTTTCACTGTTTTATATAACAAATGGAACTGTTGAAAAGATATCAATATTCGTGGATGCTAACTCTGTGTGACTGCAGCTGAGCAGTCCTTACTGTGGGGACAAGGTGAAGAGGATAGAGCTATTGTTGGTAGGTAGCATGTTAGGTTTTAAGAAGAAAGCCCTGAGTTCCCGGAGAATACTACTGTATATCTTACTGGATTATCTTGAGGGAAACATGAGATCCTTTAAAAGTAATCCTGTGCTATAGACAACATCAGGACCCAGCATGAAATTGCTGTGATGATTTTTGCTGAAACATTTCATCTCACAAGTCCTGCCCAAGTAATTGTACTTTCTTTGGAAGGGTGTAAGGGGGCTGGTGGCTGGTTCCTGCATTTGGACCTATGAGGATAAAACAGAAAGTAGGTTCTTTACTTGCATTATCATGAACAGAAATGCTAGGCACAATCTCCTTATTCTTAAGTAATATATTCTATGGTCAACCTTGTTCATAGGGTTTCACAAGTGGGTGAAGAGACTCAGGTGTCACACAGAGTTAAATACACTGGTAGCTGGCTGTTAGCAAACTCAGGAGGTGTGGAGATTGCCTTATTTTAGAAACTGAAAATCTCATAGGTCTTTCATGACTTTGCTGAGTTCTATGGGATAGAGAGAGAGTGGGAAGAGGTGAAGGCACTTTATTCTTGAGTCCCTTTTGAGTGATTCTTGCTTCAGGACATAGTCCTTTATCTTTGCCCTGGGTTGATCCAAATGTGGAAATAACTTCTACTGTGGAATCATAATGCTCCAAAGCACTATGGATAAAAATAAGTTATGTGACATGGTTTTTAAAAATAAAGCTTTATTCAAGGATCACCTTGCTCACCTCACAATAACTTAGAATCACATAGTTTATTCCCCACCTAGAGACCACAGTGGCTATTTCTGCCCAGGTAGCACCCTGGCCTACTGCCAACTTCCTTGCTCTTCTCCTGACCTTTCTCTCACATTTTATTACTTCTTTTTCTCTGTTATATATGACAACATTTATCTTTAGTTCCTGCTCCAACCTTGCAAATCTGCATCCATAAAATTCCTTGGAGTACAAATTAACTATACCCCTAATCTTTTGAAGGAACTTGTGTTTATATATAGCAGTTATTTTTTTTCTGTGAGGCCTATATAGCATTTTCTGTGTGTAACCATTTTTATAATATTATGCACTGGCTTACACAAAGCTGAGATATTAACTACTGTTAGGATCACCTCATAAATGTAAGTTCTTTCAAATCATGAAAGTGACAATTACAGTGAATATTTTCTCTGACTGTGCCTTGAAGAGTGGCTTGGAGATTATTTTTTAATTCTCTATATTCTGCTGAGATTCCTAACCAAACTTTTCTTCCTGCGGGGAATGCCAACCCTCTGATTTTTTTTTTCCCTCATCTACTTGCATAGTGACAGTACTTGTAAATGTCAAGCTGGAGTTTTTCTTTCTTAAAGAACTATTGATATAAGCCTAATAAAATGCATCCCTTGTGTTGCTGACCTTTATTTAAATAAAGCACATTTTAGCATTAGAACAAGTAAGCTATTAACATTTGAAAAACATCTGTTGTAGCATTTGTAATTAGATTTTGAATGATTATTTTTATCATCTCATATACTCACATCAGAGGTGTTGCCAATGTATGTATTGATAACATAAAGACTAACCTATTTCCATATCTGCGGCATCACTGCAAATCATGATTTTCTTTGGGCTGAGTGAAGACATTCTAATCTTAGCAATATCCTTGAGTATATTTAAAGAACATTTTAAAATGTCAGCTGAGAGCTCAAAGATATAGAGAGCTGGAAAGGACATTGCTCCCACCCTTATAAAAAGATAAAAGCTGGACAAACTACAAATCAAGGAATGTTCTTTAAGCTATCAGAAGACATAGGGTGGAGAGCAAACAGCTAAATTCAAAATGGGGAAAGGCAGGCACAAGTAGTGAAAGACAGAATGCTGAAATTTGCTTACTAGGGCCTAGTCACTGCAGAAGGTAGAAAAAAAATGTAGCTAAACATTTTTAAAGGAACTGTGAAAGGCCACAGAATACAAAAAGAGCGTGAAACTTTCGAGGGCCACAGACATAAGAGGTTTGTACTCTCTTGTAGGGTTTTCCTGCATGAAGGCCACTGGATACTCACAGGGAAGATTATAAAGAATCCCAAGGGAGGTTCCATATGGAACTGTTTGGAGAAGGGGAATAATAATCAATGCCAAAATGTTCCCCGGATTCATGTCCTTTATCTTCAACAAGCTTCAAAAATTTTAATAAGCACAGAGAATAGATGGCTAAGTATCTAAGAATCATAGCACACTGTCAGAAGATTGGATACATACAATAAAATGAATAGCACTGGAAATGAAAAAAAAAAGAAGATAAAATAAAACTATGTTTCTAGTGTTTAGTTGTTCTAAGAAGATAAACATTTTAGGAAAATAGTGTGTTAATGTATTGTGTGTTTATAGAATACGTAAGAATAAAATACAGAACAAAAAATCAAAATGAAAATGGAAAAGAATTAAAACATATTGTTACAAGATCCTATGTTATATGTTGAGTGTTTAGTAATATTTGAAGACAGATTCAGATTATTTTCATGTACATTGTAAGGTGCAGGATTCAAAATGAACATGCAAAAAATCAATAGAATTCTTATACACTAATTGCAAATAATCTGAAAAAGAAATCAAGAAAGCAATTTCATTTACAATAAGCTTAAGAAAGCACCTAGGAATACTTCAAAATAGGTTAGATATCTCCTTAACTATAAGATTGATTAAAGAAATTGAAGCAGCCACAGAAAGATGGAAACACATCCTATGTTCATGAACTGGAAGAATCAATACAGCTAAAATGTTCATTGGGCTGGGGATGTGGCTCAAGTGGTAGTGCACTCGCCTGGCATGCGCAGGGCGCTGGGTTCGATCCTCAGCACCAGGTAAAAATAAAAAATAAAGATGTTGTGTCCACAGAAAACTAAAAAATAAATATTTAAAAAAATTCTCTCTCTCTCACTTTCTCTTAAAAAAAAAAAAAAATCATACTGCTGGGTGTGGTGGTGCATGCTTGTAATCCCAGCAGCTTGGGAGGGATTACAAGCATTCACCAAAACAAACAAAACCAAAAACACCCAAATAACCAAAGCAATCTTGAGCCCAAAGAACAAAGCAGGAGGTATTATAGTATCTGATTTCAAAATGTACTACAAAGCTACAGTAAGCAAAGCAGCTTGATATTGTTATAAAAACAGACATAGATCAATGGAACAGAATAGAGAGCCTAGAAATAAATCCAGCTTCTATAGTTAACTGATCTCTGACAAAGGTGCTAAGAACATGAATTGGGAAGGGATAATCCCTTCAATGGTATTGGAAAACAGATTATCTATATGCAGAAGAATGAAACTAGACTCCAATCTCTCATCTTGTACAAAACTCCACCTAAGTATAAGATATGAAACTTTGAAACTATTAGAAGAAAATATAGGAAAAATATTTCAGGACATAGCAATAGGCAAGGATATTTTATATAAATACCCCAAAACTCAGGAAACAAAAGCAGAAATGGACAAATGGGATAACATCAAACTAAAAAGCTTACATACAGTAAAATAAACAAAAGAGAGAAGAGACAACCTACAGAATGGAAGAAAATATTTGTAAATTATTCATCTGACAAAAGGTTACTATGCAGAGTGGTAAGGAACAAAAACAACTCAATAACAACAAAAAACTAAACAACAACAACAAAACCCAAATAACCTGATTTCAAAAATGGGCAATAGACTTAAATACGCATTTCTAAAATAAAGACATACAAATGACCATCAGGCTCATAAAAATTGCCCAACATCACTAATAATCAGGGAAATGCAATTCAAATAGAAGCAATAAAACCTCATTCCAGTAAGAATGGCTGTTAAAAAAACAAAAACAAAAACACAAGAGATAACATCTGCCAACAAGAATATGTAGAAAAGGAAACACTTGCACACTATCGCAGGAATGTAAATTAGTACAGCCATTATGGAAAACAGTAAGAGGTTCCTCAAAAAATGAAAAATAAATCTACCATATTATCCAGAAATTCTACTAATGAGTAAGCAGCTAAATGTAATGAAATCAGTATGTCAAATCAGTATTTCTGTACTCCCATGACTATTGCAACATTAGTTACAGTAGCCAAGAAATGGAAACAGTTTGAGTCAATCTATTGAACAGAAAAATAAAATGTACAATAGTTGTAGAGTAGAATACCATTTTGCCATAAAATGAATAAAATCCTGTCCTTTGTAAGAAGATGGATTGAATGTCATTATGTTAAGCAAAATAAGCCGGGGTAATATTGCAAGATCTCACTTATACTGGAATCTAAAAAGTTGATCTTATAGAATTTGAAAGTAGAATGGTAGCTAGGAAAATAGGGGTGAGTGAAGGGAACAAAGGGTGGCTACCACGTAGTAAATTATAGTTTTATAGTTAGATAAGTGGAAAAACTTCTGGTGTGCTATTGCACACTAGGGAGACTATGGACAACAGCAATGTTCTATACAGTTAAAAAGTACTTGAAAAGATATCTCTATCTATCTATCTATCTACTTTTTGAGACAGGGTCTCACTAAGTTTCCTGGGATCTTGCTAAATTGCTGAAGCTGGCTTTCAACTTGTGATCATCCTGCCTCAGCTTCCCGAGTTGCTGAGAATCCAGGTATGCATCACCATGCCTGGTGAAGAAAGAGTTTTTGAACATTTTCACCACAAATAAGTGGTAAATATTTGAGGTGGTATATATGCTTTCCCTCATTTGAACATTATACAACATATACATGTATGTGCTAAAACATTGAAGGATACCCCAATCAATTTTATGCAAAAACTTAAAAAAAAACACCTTACTATAAATTTATAGTTTCAGTTTGATGTGGCATAGGTGAAAGCAGAGATACATAAATCAATGAGAGTTCATAGAGAGCTAGAGGGCACAGAAGCGGACCTATACAAATATAGACTACTGTACTAGTCTGTGACAAGGATATCAAAGGCAATTCAATGGAGAAAGAGTAATCTTTTGAAATAATGATACTGGGATATGAGTACAATCATGTTTTAAAAATATTCAACACATACTTTGGGTTTACAAAAATGACTGAAAATGGATCATAGTCCTAAGTATAAACTATAAAACTATCAAACTTCTAGAATAAATAGGAACAAATCTTCATGAACTTGGGTTAGTAATGAGTTTATAGATACAATAAACTATGAAACTATACAGCAAAAAACTATACAGCCAAAAACATAATTTCTAAAAGAAAAATTAATGTGCTGTTACTGATCAAAATGAAAACTTTTTTCTGCAAAGGACATTGTTAAGAAAAAGAAAAGACAGCATATAGCTTGAGAGGAAGTATTTGCAAATCATATATTTTATAAATGCCTTATTTCTAAAATACAAGACTGATAGAATTCTATTTAATGATTAAATTTTAAAATGGGCAAAGAGGATATAAAAATGGCAAATAAACATAGGAAGATGTTTAACATAATTATTTATTAGAGCAGTGGAAATTAAAGCCATAATATAATATCATTGCAGATTTATTAGAATAGCAAAATTTTTGAAATCTGTAATATGCAGTTCTGATGAGAACACAGAGCAATTGGAAATTCATTGCTGATGGAAATACTAAATGTTACAGTCACTCTGGAAACAGAATTTTCTTATGAAGTTAAGCACATAATGACCATACATAAGTCTTTATCATAAATTTTCAAAAGTAAAAGAATTATGTTCACACATAAAATTATATGTGAAAATTTATTGTCTCTGAAAACTGAAAACAACCTAGATATCTTTCAAAACATAAACAGATAACAAAACTGTAGTACATCCAACAATGAAATACTACTCATCAATAAAAAGAGTGAACCATTGACTCAGACAACAGTAGGAATGATGACTCTTAAGTATACTTTGCCAAATGAAAGAAAATAGACTCAAAAGACTACAATATGTGATTTTTCTATATACAGCATTCTGGGTAAACCATACCAATAAAAAATAGATCAGGCCTTGCCAGAGATTGAAGTTAAGAGTGAGGTTTGACAATAGTGGTTGTATAAGGTGACTTACAGGGTAATTGAACTTTCTTTCTTTCTTTCTCTCTTTCTTTCTTTCTTTCTTTAGAATTATTTATTTATTGAACCTGGTGTATATAAAAACTTACACTTTTAATACAATTTTGAAGTGTTTTCTCACACACACACACACACACACACACACACACACATACATATACACACAGAGAGAGAATTGATATGTGACAGTTGTCCTAAGGTGAAACAGTCACCTACCAATAAACGGTTGCAAGTATTTTCACCCAAGGTTGAAAAATAGTCCTGAAAATCAAAACCTGTAACAAATTTAAATTAATCATATAAAACTTGTTTTGTAATTTTCCCTTTGCAAATATTCAAAACAATCTGCCAAGTAACTAATATACATTGGTCATGACATAATCCTGGATCATTTCCACACCAAAACCAGATGCTCCTTTAATTTTAAACCCATCATCGGAGATCAAGAGAAAGTCCTTTCATTTTATATAAAACAAAATTCACATGTACCAACAAAGAAAGGCCCATGAGAAATAAAAACAGAAACCCTAGTATTGACACTGATACTCAGTGTCTTAAAGTGGCTCAAAAGACTTGCTCAAAAATCAAATAGAGACTGTAGATCACTATAATGAAACCCAAGAGGCTTTAACCTTTTGGCATCAGATTTTTCCAGTTGTGTGAATGATTACTTTCTAGGTGCCAAGTGTGAAAAAGGGGATGTGCCGTGCCAGTGTGGAAAGCATTTGCTCAAACACCCAGAGAACCAGCTTTACCAGAGACTTCTTTTGAGGTCAGGCAAAAACAAACAAAAAAAGATTATAAGCTCCTTGTGTCATCATTTTAAGCAGATGTGATTGAGTCCTAAAGTCAAATGTAAAAATGTGGGACAAGTCTCATGTTTAAAACAAACAAATAAACAAACAAAAGACAAAGTATAAACACACCCAGCCTCGTAGTACACTCCCCAGTCAGCACAGCTATCAGGCTGGGCAGAAAATGTTAAGATATAGACTATTTCTTCATGTGATGACTCAATAAAATGAATCATTACTGACCTGAACCACAGGATGAGGGAATCCAAAGAATGCAGCCATTTTAGTAAAATACTATCAGGCTCTGTGCTGATTTTCTAAACAAGCTGCATTTATTACAAAAATAAAAGTGAAATAAGACATAATAAAGACTATACTTCTATATTTCATTTACAGTGTTTGAGTTCTGGAAGGACCTGTGTAACAGAGGCAACATACAAATAAGAAATTTTATGCCAATCAAATGTCAAATTTTCACTACAACTTTCCTAAGAAGTTTTTTTTCCCCCCCCAGTATCTATTAATCACAAAGAAACATAAGCTGTGAAAGTACAGTTCAGAAAATAACAATGTAGAAACTAAGGACATTATTATGACCAAGATGGTTGGTAAACAAATGAATTATGAGTTTGGGATCATCAGGAAAAGGCCTTTTAAACAACTCTCCAGACATTAAAAAAAAATCTCTTCAGGTAGTAGATTTGTCCCAATGTCACGGCAACTAGAACAAGAGCTTCAAAGAAGGACCAAAGAACCACTCTGCTGGTTGTGTTGTAATTGATGGCTCTCCCTGACTTCCACGTACTCCCGTTCATGCTTTACAGCAGTTACTGTCACCACTAGTTCATTAATCATTTCTTCTAGCATGTTCTAGTGAACTTCTGTTTCCACGTTTTGTCCTTCTGGAGCCTCCCCAACATCAACGGGAACATCACTATCTTGGGAGTCATGATAGACATCCTACTACTAAAGCAAAACTTATATGTTCTGTCCATGTGAGCAGCAAATGTGTATTTCCCACTCGTGGTCTCCTTTATAAATTCTTTTATTGTCAGGGCCTGTAATCTCCATGTTAATGTCCAGGAAGCTGCTCTCTGCCACCTCTAAGACGAGGCTCATCTTAGTGCCCAAGGGGTCCAGCTGAAGAAACACTACTTGGCTTGCGTGTGGATGCTGATCAAGTAGCCTGAGGCTATGGCCAGGAGCACCAGGAGCTCAGCGACTGTCACCATGGTGGGAATAGGGCGGAAGCCAGGACCCTGACTGCATCCTCCACAGCTGCTGCGGCCACCTCAGCTCTGGATTGCACTGTTCTGTGTGATATTGTGGTGGTGATTACAAAACTGAATTTACTTGTTAAACCCATGGGACTGTAAATTACAAAGAATGCTTAAACTTTAAGCAATAAAGAATGACTTTTTATGCTTTTTTATATGCAAAAAATTAACCAAAGGAGTATTCCATAATGAAATGGAGACTTTGAAAAAATACCTCAAGGTATATCATATTATATTATATAGTAAAAATTCACCAAAGGCAAAGGAGAAGAACTGACCCAAATTTTTAAAATTTTTATTAGATACTATAAGCTAAAAATAAAAATTGACTACCAAAAGCTGTACTCTAGTTGATCAATTTGTTTTCTATACGGATATGTTTTTGTTATTCTTAAACTACTTTATGTGTAAAGTAGGGCTGAACAAATAAGCACATATATTATAGATAATGAGAACCAAGGTCTTCACTGTCAAAGAGAAAAGTCACAAAGAAGCAAGTTAAGGGAGGCTAGCATGAACCCTGTGGTGCTAGATTAGAATTGCTGGTCAATATTAATTCATGTTTAATATACACTCAGAAATAAATATTATGGTTGTTATATTTAGCAAGTAATAATGCAGGACTTCCAGTTAAATGTGAATTCCAGATAAGCAAGAATATTTTTTTTTAGTATAATCATGCCCTATATGATAACTAGGACATATGTATATTAAAAATTCATTGTTTATCTGAAATTCAGTTTTAACTGGGCCTCCTGTCTTTTATTTGGTTATTCTAAATTAGAGATATGTGCATGCACATGGGTGTAAATGCACACCTAGGCTTCCTGGCTCTGTTCTGTGAGAGTGCTAGAAGTATTAAAGTGTCAGGGGCAATACAACCAGCGCCCAGATCTTGGTCTCCAAGTATCATTTATCCACCAATAAAATAAACATGGGTGCCTTGAGGGAATGGCTGATTCTAGATTTGGGACAGAAAAATAAAGATGAGCCTGCGATGTTTTGTAGTAACAGAAAGTTAGGAAGGGCTTAAAGGAAAACAAAACCAAACAACAGGAGAAAAAGAAGTAATAAAAACAGGGAAGCACAATGAAGTACAACTGAAGCCTTCTCCAAAAAGCCCCCAGCAGTCTAAGCTGAAAATTTTGAGAAGCAAAATAAATAACAGTAGTAATGAATGATAAACCAAAACTAAAATGGATATCCTTCAGTGCATATGGGAATACATGACTGACTGACTGACTGAATGAATGCACATAAATGGAAAGAAATGATAAACATTCTCCACAAGACTCCAATCAATAAATGTAGAGGAAGGAGGAAAGTAGATATGATTGGTAGTACACTTCTGTAGTAATTATTGCAGACAAGACAAAGATGCTTACTAAATTCAATGGACAAAATACCAGAGAGTAAGAAGAGGATATTTGCACAGCCTCACAGTATCTCTACAAAAATAGTCATTGATTATTGTGGTATTTTCAGCATAAATCTACAAATTCTTTGATAGTCTTACCTCCAGGAGGCAGAGCTTGATTCCTTTCCCCTTTAGGGTCTAGACTTAAGATTTGCCCCTAACAAATAGTTTTGAAAGGAAAAAAAATTATATTGGAGGGATTACGCAAATACTACCTTCACCAAGTGATCATAGCTGGCCTTGCCAGAGTTATGCTTTCTTCAATTGCATGTCAGATATGAAGCTATAGGAGAGAATATCAATTTTTAGGTATTATTTCAAAAATTTGACCACACCAGTAGTATAATCATTTGACAACATAAGACAAAGTACATTGAGGGACATTCTTCAAAACACCTGTTAGTGAGGGTCAAGGAAAGACCATGAAATTCACAGACTGGCAGAGTGCAGGGAGATGTTGTAATGTGGTACCCCAGATCCAATCCTGGAAGAGAAAAAAAAAAAAAAAAAAACATTAGTGCCCAAACTGATGATATCTGAATAAAGATTTTAGTTTGGTTTTGGGGTTGGCAAACTGTGACCCATGGACTGAATTTAGCCCATCATTGGTTATTGTGAAGTTTTATTAGAACAGAACTGTGGCTGTATTACATCTTGTGTGACTGCTTTCACAGTACTAAGTTGAGTAATTGTGACTGAAGCCATCGGCCTGCAAAACCTATATTTATTACCTGACCCTTTACAGAAAAGGTTATAGGCCTTTGGTTAATGTGTTCTATTTTTGTCAGTCTTCTGTTTGTCAAAAATCATTTCAATATTAAAAGTTTTAAAAAGCCATTTGATTTAAATCAACAGTACATTTTTATGTACTCTACCATTGACAGCTTACTATTTGTGAAGCACTTTGCTAAATATTTTTCATGCCCTATCCTTAATTAATCCCTTCAGAAGCTCTTTATAGCTCATATTAATATTATTCTCATTATATACCTAAGTAAGCTAAAGTTTGTTAAGTCAAAGAACTTTGCAAAAGGGCTCAGAGTTTCCATGGTTTGAAGTGGAGAACTAGGCAGGGCTTAGAAGAAAATCAGTTTGAGATTGAATGTCCCTTATTATCCTATTCTGTCATCCATATGCCTGGTCAACTGCAGATATCCAGTGGAACCTTCAGAAGGCTGAGATATCATTTATTCAATGAAATCACACCTATTATGTGACAGCTTTGTAAAAAGTGTGAAATCAATATGCAACACAGTAGTCTGAGATCCATGATATGACAACTCCATTACCCACAGCATCTCCCGAACTTGCCCTTACTCCCTCAAAGTTCTGATTGGGTTTATAATCATGTATATTCTATTACCTGTCCAGTTCCACTTCCTGAATTGATATACTAAAGACTAAATTTGCATAGCCTTTCCTTCCCCTCTTGTCACATAATTTTCTATTCCTTAGAATTTTCTATTCTTTTGTGTCCCTTATTTGCCACCTATGACAGCAGCTGCAGTTGTCTTTGATGACCTTTACATTTTTGTTAATCAACAAGCAGACATATCCTTGCCTTTAGTTGAAACTTATTTATACTTCCATCTTATTTATAGCTCTCATCTATGGCCTTGCTCCAGCTAAGCCCTAGGCCTCACCTTTGCCGGTGCTCTAAGTTCTGTTTTTAAACAAATAAAGATCATAGGAAGAATTAAGATGCTTACTCCCTTATACTTGGATGTCAGAACAGTTTGCTTAAAATTTCTTCAATTGACAAACTTTTTTTTTCAAGCCATTAAAAGTCCTCTAAAACACCAGCCACCTTAGATATTTTTATTTACAATAAATGGAATTTCACCATGTTTCTTGCTTATAATTATAATGATATATATGGAGGATAATTTCTGGTGGGCACTGCAGTTTCTATTAGTTAAAAGAGCAAAGGAAAACGGGCATTCTCTGTTTTCTGTGGATACTTCTTGGTTGGAGTGGGGTGGGCTCTTCCTTTGGAGAATTGTAATTCATTATAGTAGAAGTTGACTTCTAGTCGAAAGCATATTTTAAACTTGAACATAAATGACTGACAAAACATTAAGCCCCATTGAACATAGTTAAGTATTCTTGCTATCAGAGGCCTGGTTTGACATAGCAGGGGATGATTTTATTTGAGCCACACTTAGAATTCATGACAGGTTCACTTTCAAACACCACATCTCTGATGGCATTGCTGTCTTTACATGATGCTTCAATTCCCTTTTAAGAGGATACAATAACTGTCGGGGTTTGACAAGTAAAGCTTAAGTTTTAATAACTCCAAAGGTGCGCCATAGCTGGAAAGGAACTGATGAGAGGCTTAAAAGAATTATTTGAAAGGCACCTTATTACTTTCATATCAGAATACATTTAAATAAAAAGCAGCCCGTTTCATTACTGTCAGGAAGCACATTTTTTTTTAACTATACATTTCTATAGCAACATCTCTATAGCAACACTTCACTGTTTAATTTGGGATGTATATTACATGATAAACCTTTCATTTGCTTATTCTGTGGGCAATATCTAAACCTGCTTTGAGGCAATAGTGGCATGCAGACATTGTTAAGAAAGTTTACACAACACCTTGTTGAATGAGTGATAAGCAATTTTATTTGTATGATTTACCATTAAGGAATAAACCCAAATATGGTATCTGAAATCTTTCTCAGATGGTGTCCACATATAAAGAATTTCCTCAAATTCCTTGGGCTAGCTTTTTGTATCTCTAACTCTGGCTATCTTCTTTCTCTACCTTTGAAGTTCACATCATCTTTATTGAGATTTTTGTGACTTCTTAGGGGCATATGCTTTCTCATTCTCCTCTGCTTGTAGGCTACTGCTTTTATTCTTTTTTAAGAATTATTTTCCCATCTAGTTTATGAGATATGTGATTCATACCATGTTAATCTGAATGTGAAATTCAACACCTTTTTAAAAAATTTTGCCAAACTACTTACAAAAAGGCATTTGAATAGTTGAATTTGGTAAAGGTTTGAGAAGATGAAGGAACATGACAGTAATATAAGGAGGCAGATTCTAAATGTTCTTACTACAGAGAGGGAGAAGGAGAGAGAAAATAGACAGTGATGGATATGTTCATTAGCTTGATTATGGTAATGATTTTGCATTGTGTACATGTATTAAGTCATTAAGTTATATATCTTAAATATGTACAATTGAAGAGAAAAAAAAACCCTAAAACCTAAAGGACAAAAAAAGTGAAAAGTAGACATTTCGGGATATAATTTTCCTTTGTCTGTTTCAGTAACAAGGCTCAATCTGTGGGTCACTCTATTTACCTCTCTTCTACCACTGTTTTCCATGTTTCCAGTTCCCATAGCTTCCTTTTGACATCCCATACCCAGCCTACTTTAGCTCTCATCTATGGTATTGCTCCAGCTGAGCCCCAGGCCTCACCTTTGCTCTGATATTATAAATTGTATTTTTAAACACATAAAGATCATAGGGAAAATTAAGATGCTTATTCCTGTATACTTGGATGTCAGAATGGTTTCATTTAAATTGAATGTGAGCACCATTGTGTTTTGTTTCATGTACATAAACTTCCTGGCAGCTAGGCTCAAATTCTAGCTCACCTATTTATTATGTGTGAGTAAAGATAGAGTGATTCAAGGATTAGACTTGCTCCTTTAAAACAACTCACCTTTATAGGAACTAACTAGAGTCGCACAAGAACCACTGTAATCCCTTCTGAGGGTAGTGCCACTGATGCAAGACCTCATTTCATGAAAGTTCTATCACCTCTTTTTTTTAAAAAAAAATATTTTTTATTTGTTCTAATTAGTTATACATGACAGTAGAATGAATTCTATTCATTGCACACAGATGGAGCACAACTTTTCATTTCTCTGGTTGTACATGATAAAGAGTCACATCATTTGTGCAGTCATACATGTGCCTGGGGTGATGATGTACATCTCATTCCACCATTATTTTTTACCCCACTGCTCCCTCCCCTTCCCGCACTTCCCTTTGCCCTATACAAAGTTCCTTCATTCTTTCCATTCCCCCATCCTCCATTATGGATTAGCATCCACTTTTAAGAGAAAACATTTGCCCTTCGGTTTTTTGGGATTGGCTTACTTTGCTTAGCATGATATTCTCCAACTCCAGACATTTACCTGCAAATGCCAGAATTTTATTTTCATTTAATGCTGAGTAATATCTTAATATCTTCACACTGGGAGCCAAGCTTCCAGGACATGAGCTTTAGTGCATAAACTATATCCAAACCTCAGCAAGTGAAAAGAAATTGAGCTACTTCTTAATATTCAGTCATAATATGAGGGTAATATATTATGGTAATATATGAGAATACCATAAGGGGTAATATTCCTTTAATATGCCTTCCTGTCCTCTATATAATTTCTCCCTCTCTCATGTGTTCTCACCTCTAAGCCACAAACTATTTCCTAATGGCTTCTGTAATCCTCAGGATAGTCTTCCTGTTTACACTAAAATACCTGGCAGGAGCAATTTTTCTACTGATCTCTTCCATTCTCAGCATTTTTTTTGATAGGTTTCCTAATTATAATTATTGATTTCATGTTGTCAATGCATCTCCTTTTTATTAACTTTATGTACTATATTATTTTGATATATGCTATCAAATTATGAACTTGGGCATGATTTCAAAATCTACTTAAGCTCTAGGAATTTACCAGCAGATATTTACTGTACATGTAGTCTACTTAAATTGCAGAAACTTATTACATTGTTGGGGTAAGAAAAAGATGAAGTTCAAATTATAGATTCTCATTTTTTTTTAGTGCCTTGTATTAGGATAGAAAAATTTACTGTATGAAAAAGACACTTAATGTATTAAAATTTATAATTTTAATAAATTTAATTTGAAAACCAACTCTTTAAACAAAACTTATAAATCTTACTTTTAAAACAAATCTATTAATTTTTTGCTTAATTTAAAATACTCATTTCCCCTTATTAACATTCAATTATCTTATGGGTTTATCTGACTGAATTCCCTACATTTAAATACAACTTAAATTGATTAATAAATACCTTTCATTATCTTGTACTAATCCGATCTACATACTTTTTATAAGAATATTAAACATAGGAAAAAACAGATCTAAAATTTGAATAAAAAGTCTCAAATATAAACTCAAATATATTTTGTTAGACTGAAAATCTATACATATTTTTTATTCATTCTTTTTTAGTTGTAGTTGGACAGAATACCTTTCTTTATTTATTTTATGTGGTATTAAGACTTGAACCCAGAGCCTTACGCATGCTAGACAAACACTCTGCCACTGACCTACAGCCCCAGCCCTATACATATGATTTTAATAAATTAAAACTTTTAGCTTTTAAAAACTATTTTGACAAAAAATCATATATGATATTAATGTATATATAACATGCATATCATAAATATAAGCAACTCAAATTATTTTTAAATACTTAAAATTTAAAAAAGGTTGCTGTAATACTATAGCAATCAAGATTCATTTCAGAAACTATAAATACTCTGGGCATTTTACACAGAAGAAAGGCTTAATATAGGGGGCATCTTCAAAAGGGCTGAGAAGTAGGGTGCCAACAGAATTACTGAGTTTAAAAACAAACCACAAAATCTTCTGTCCAAGGGTTGGAAATGACTGCACTTATGACCACAGGTGCCTCCACTGTACCAGATTGGTCTGGATATCTACGTATTCAGTGAATGCAAACCTGGCTGTCCCGATTCCTTCCACCCTTACATTCCCACATACTGCTTGCCAGGAAAATAATGGCAGAGGTGTCCTCTGCCCCCTTTTACCTTCCAAGCTCCTGAGATTAATCCAACTGCTGAAAATCTTTTCATATGTACAATGCTAGCTGAAAGGGGGTCTGAGAGTTGTGACTTTTATTATTTTTATCTCTGACTCTTCCGAGTAGGAGACAGATGGAAAGGGAAAATGCAGCTTAATGAATCAAATTAATCATGTTCACCACAGAGGCCCATCTGATTCCCTAAAGTTACAAATTCAGACTATGCATTCTGGCCATTGGTCCAGAATTCTGGACTACAGTTTCTAGAAAGATTTTTCTCAAATATACTTAGTACTTAGATTCATTGCATTATCTGTTGTATCAACAAGGGACCCCAGACCAGGCCTTTCTTCTAGGACTTAATGTTATTTTTATAGCATAAGCTTTATGGATCCCCATCCAGTTTTAACATAATCTCATATTAAAATCACTTTCCCAGATTTTGTAATCTGACTTTACATGTTTGCACTCTGCCCTTTTTCATAGATTTTAATGTTTCATAGAGTAATCTTTTTTATTGCCTGATATGAGAAACATTATTAGATCAGCAGTGAAACTGAAAATTCTGGTATGGTGAAATTACTGAATATCAATCCTTTTACTTTTGCTGAGATAAGAATTCTTTTATGAAAATGAGATTTAATCCTTGAAAATTATTCTTTTACAACTAAGATAACTAAATTCTGGCTTGTAATTTTGAGGTATGTACTATTTTGTAAAGTTGATTCTGGATTTTATAGTCAGTAAGATGTTGAACAATAACTAAATACAAATGTTATATATACACATATAAAATTACATACATAAGTATCAGCAACTCAAATTATCTTAAAATATTTGAAAACATAACTCTAAATACTAAAATACCAATATTCATTTCAAAAACTAGAGTTACTCTAGATATTTTACACAGAAAAATACTGAATATTTTATTTGATGATTGGTTTTGATCTTCTATTAATATAGCCGATGACTTTTCATTATTTTGGCTATTAATTTTTATATTTGTATTTCTACTAAACTCTGAACAAGAAACTCAGGACTAAACCCTCATCTTATGTCCTTACAGTATCCAGCAGAAGGGCTGTATACATTGTAAACCAGTGCTTTTCAAACTTAAAAAAGTTAATTTCTCATTAGCATCAGCATCTCATTGAATATTTCTTAAAATTTCAAAATAAACCTATGATATGACTTATAACTAACAAAGATGATCATTTCTGAAGAAAAACATCTTGATCTTAAAATCTCTGTATCTTTTATATCAATTTTGCCAACCCCTGCCTCTGCAACAGATATATAGAACCACTGTTAACCAAGAATATGTTAAATTTGTCAAACATCAGTTTGCTATACTTGAATGGGTCTATCTCTGGAATTTCTATTCTGTTTATTGGCCTACTATTCACTGATGCCAAGCTGTTTTTATTATTGTTGCTGTTAATAATTCTTAAAACTCAGTAGTTTCAAATTTGTTTTCTTTTCTATATTGTTGGCTATTCTAGGTTCTTTGTATTTTCTTCTTAGAATTACAGAAATTCTAATATGAAGCATTTTAGAATCTTACACAGTAAAGTTGCTGATATTTGTAAAATAGCTTACTGCCCTTATGGATGGTAAACCTATAAATAAATTTATGAATAATTGACATCAGAATGATATTAAATCTTTCAATTAATGAGCATGAATATGTCTTAAATTCGTTTTTTAAGTATATTATTTTAATCAGTGTCAAATATTTTTTCCTGTGTCATTGATATGATCTTATGACATTTTCTTTTTCTGCATGCTGTTGATATGGGGGATTACATTGAATTATTTTTAAATGTTGAATCAGGCTTACATATATGGAATAAATCCCAGGGAGTTGAGATGTATAACATTTTTTACACTATTGGATTCTTTTTATCAATGTATCATTGTGGATTACAATGGTGAATTTATGAAGTAGTCCATGTAGCATGAGATTCTTTATACTAGACTGATCAAAATTAGGTTGAAAATACAAATGTCCTCATGCAGAGCAAATGGTTGCAAGTCATCAGAGTTTGAGAATTATAGAAAATGTGATTTTATTTTATTTTATAACACTGGCTGGCAAAACATATAGGTTCTCTATTTCATCTTCCTCAATCCAATGAGGTTAGTGTAATTTTTGTCATTTCTCCATTTAGGAAGTTGATCATTAACAATTAGGGGGAAATGTAAGCAAATTGAGCAGGACAACACATCTACTAAGTGATACAGGTCTGTTTCAAGATCAGTTTTTTTATGCCTTGAAAGTCCAACCCTTACCCACCATAGTAGACAGCCTGAGAAGGAGTAGAGGAGATGGAAAGAGACACATTAAGAGCCACAAAACAATTCAGCTGCAAAAATTTAAAATTAAATTCATAGTTTTTGGTATCTCTATGACAACAGCAGTCTAAAGCATCCAGTAAATATCATTATATATGCACACACACTGAATATTGAAAATAAGCTTTATAAGCTATGTTCTCATGATGCTGAATTCTGATTTTCTTCACATGATGCATTCAGAGTGGAAGATCTTGTTTTCAGTGAGAAGCTGATAGAAAGTCTATACCATGCCTTGATACTGTTTCTTTTAAAACTATGAAAAAGTGTTTTGTTTCCCAGAACCTCAAACTCATTTTCTCTGACACAGTGTTCTCCTATTTAGCAGTGTCTTTTGAGAAAATTATCAATGCAACACATTAATCATTTAACAGCTGGTACAAGAAAGAGCTTCTGGGAGACGGGTTGATGTACAATTCAGGAATAGTTATTTGCTCACTGTGCAGCACAAGATGCCAGGCACTTCATTTGATGAACCAGAGATGCAGTCTCATTTTATTTTCCTTGACCTCTGATTTCTGAAATTAGAATTTTTAGTGTATGTGTTTTTTTTAAATAGACATCATATTCATTATGATTATGAATCTAATGCTACGAGAATAATATGTGACATTTTCTGCTGAAAGAAGAAAACTAAAGGAAAAATTATCTTTCAATTCTCTTGAGGTAGTTCATTTTTACCAATTAATAATTTAAAATAGCAGTGAAAAAATCAACTGAGTTTTATTAAATGAACTGTGCATCTTACATATTTCTTATAAACTAAAAAGTTTTAGAAAGTTTTAAGTTTTTGTCTAATATGACTATGAATTTGCATGATTGATATGACTAAATTTTACCTAATGTCACTAGGTACAATATCTATTGTATAACAAAGCTTATAAACTGAATGGGACAATTATTATAAGACACTCTTGATTCATAATCTGGAAAAGAACCCATACTTTCATAAAATGAATTAAATTACCGCTACTTAGTTTGTGCAAGAAAAAAACACTTGACAAAGTGATGAGGCTATTCAAGTATGGAATGAACGTGTGAGATAATCTGAAAGCTCATATTAATTGCCCCCAAATGTACTCCATTATTTAAGTAAAATTATTAACTCAAGCTTTTTAAATGCCAAGCTTTAAAATACTAAAAACTGTTCTGGACTATGCAGCACCAAATACACTCAAAAATTGTCCTTTTTTTTTTTCCAACTGAGTTCTTTGTTCAAACAAGTTTTCTCATATTGGCAAAGTGCTTTCATAAGCAAACTGAGATTATGTTATTCAACAACTCTGGTGACAGTTTAGTTCTTAAAGATTATTTTATGTGTTCAGTAAATCCAGAAGCTGCACTGTTGGTGCCAGTGAAAGGGCTAAAGTCAGATGGAGTAAAAGATGAATCAGTCCCAGTGGCATTACATTGGTCTATGGTTTGTCACAGTTCATTCAGGGAACGATGTCATACCAATAGCAGCAAAAAGTCTGGAGTTTGTCTTCCTGGCTTAACATTCTGGTTCATCACTCCCACCCCATTCACCAGATGGCTCACCTGAAGCAAGTTACTTATTAACGTCTCTTAAACTGACTTCATCTCTACATGGAGATAGAAATTGTATCTATCTCATACAGCGGTGTGAGGTTTAAGTGAATGTTCAGCATCTAGCAAAAGAGAAAAAGGTTTGGTCATTTATCTCTCACTGATAAAATATGATTTTAAAATAGTTTTATGTACAAATGGGCTTCCTGATTATGTTCTGCATTTTCTTTTGCTACTGTATGCATGTCAGGGACTTCTTTATCTCATTCACAGTACTTAATATAGCAGATATATGGCATGATTGTGTTTTGCACAATGTGAATATTTTAGCATATCCTATCTTTGGTAAACATAACTGTTTACTCTAAAATACTTGGTTATAAATATAAAATAGTGGAAAAATAATTCAAAAAATAAATAAAATTTGTTTTATTTAATCTATAATTTTTATTAATCTTTCCCTTCCCTGTCTGTGATGGTAAATTTTAGGTGTCAATTTGACTACAGTAAGGGATATCTAGGTAGCCAGTGAAGAATTGTTTCTGAGTGTGTCTGTGAAGGTGTTTACAGAGGAGATTGACCTAAGGTAGATCCACCCTCAGTATTGGTGGGCACCATCCCAATGACTGGAGACCAGGGCAAAAAGAAAAGGCAGGAGAACAGTTAGCTTCTGGAACTGGGACACCCTTCTTCTCCAGGTGGCTATCTTTTGGACTATAGGACTTGTAGAGACATCCCTTATTTCTCAGGTCTTTGGCTGTGACTGAGAATTATGCTTGGGCAGGGCCATACTAGTAGCCTTCCTGGGTCTCCAGCTTGCACATTCTCAGCCTCTGCAGTGTTGTGAGGCAATTCCTCTAATAAATCTTTTCTCATACATGTATGTTTTTATATGATTATTCTATTGCTTCTTTCTGAAGAGCTCCAACTAATAGACTATTTTTAATATCCTTAAAGAGAAGAGTTTGGTCACTTGTTCCTCACTGCTAAAATAAGATTTTTAAACAGCTTTATGTATAACTGGGCTTCCTGATTACATCTTGTAATTTCTTTAGTTATTATGTATGTCTACTAAAATGGTGATGTGTAGTACATGCCAGTTTAGTCAGGAACTTCTCTCTCTTGTCCACTATTGTAACTCAGTGCCTTATACAGCATAATAAATGCTCCGTGAATATTTTTGAACAAATAAATGGTTGAGTCCATGCAGATTAATTGGACAATGAATTCTAAGTATTTAAGAGTTTTTGTAAATTGAATTTTCGTTATAAAATAATAAATCTTTTATATAGTACAAATGAGCATGTAAGTATAAATTACGTAAGAATCCACCCGCTACCCATAAATATATTTCTTAGTATTTTTCCATATAATCTTTTATGTTTATATATCTTCTATACATATATGTATAGTTATAAAATGACTGAAAACAATGTTTTAGTACAAAATGTATATTGCTTTTTAAACATCTAAAGAAAAATAGTTATATGAAGCAAAACCCAAATGATCATGAAGGATTTGGGCAGATGGACTGAGGACTGAATGCTAGGACAAGTACAAAGAACAAGAAACAGAGAGAAGGGAATGGTGGGGGTGGGGGAGAGAGAGAGAGAGAGAGAGAGAGAGAGAGAGAGAGAGAGAGAGAGAGAATATTCATTAGAAAGAGCATTTAAAATGGATGTGAGGAGCAGGAGGCAAATTCTGTTTTATCTGTCTCAGAGCCTGTCCTCTGGCCAGTCCTTATTGTCTGTCTGCAGGCCAGTCACGCATTGTGTCTTAGTGATAGAAGAGTGGCAAGCAAAACTATGAGGATGACTTACACAAGAAGACCTTGGGTGACTTAAGGAACCTTCTTGGAAGATCATCCTGACAGTGCATATGCATATGTATCAGGGTCATCAGTGAGAGACCATTGATCAGACTCTTTTATTTTGGGATGTTAAAAACAAAGATGCTATCCTAGTCAGTGTACTCCTAAAAGCATTACATTATAGATAGAGTGAACAAAAATAGTTTTAAATAATTTTAAAATCTGATATATGAAGGTTGATATTTGTAGAGAAAGAATTGGGCAATTTGCATAAGGAGCTTTGATTGTTCCTGGGATGCAAAGGAAAGAAATCTTAAACTTCTTTGATATTCAAAGTTCCTGAAACCTGATAAATGAATAGAGCTAGGCTTGATGGAGGCTTATAAACAGGGAAGACCAAATAAGCCCCTAATATCCACAGTACCCGGTTTTAGAAGATAGTTGGCACCAGTGGGGCCTGTCTCTACATATGACCTATGTTGTGAAGTGAGCATGTACCTGACAGCAAAATTAGTCCTTATTTCGCCTTTTTACAGTTTTTATATAGACTAAAATGATCAAATCTAGTGTTTTGCATTTGGAAGCTCAAAACAGTACTTTTGCTGGGCATGGTCATGCAGTATAGATAGCCATGTATGGGAACCATCCTCCCTTTAAACTTGAAGAACTGCAGCATCTAAGCAGCTGCTGTTTTAAAGCTGGGGCAGGTGTATCAACCTTAGCTATATTGCTTTAGACAGGACTGACTGGAGAAATATGCCAAGCATCATGGTGAGCTGAAGGTTATTTACATATCCTGGATATTACATAGGTTCCTGGTTGACTACAGAGTGCAGGTAGAAAGCAAACTAAACTTAATGGTATTTGGGTTTAATATCTCCCAGCTTCAAGTGATAAATTGCTAGCTTAAGGGCAGGAAGGAGTACCTCTGACTAAAGGAAAATGAAAAAGCAATCAGAGGGTTTCAAGGATTTTTATGGAAATGGAGTGAAATAGCCTAGAGTTTTAGAAATAGTATTTAAGAGCAATGAAATGTGATGGAATAGTGTGACCTAATCCCAGACTGGGATAGATTGAGGAACCTTATGCATGAAGGAGGGAAGGACTCTGTATTTTAGCCAAGCAACCTCTGCATATTTTGGCCTTTATGTGATATGTTGTGGTTAGCTCATTAATAGGAAGTGTATTTTGCTTTTCCTATTGCTGTTATAACAAATTGCTGCAAACTTAGTATCCAAAACAACACAAATTTATTATGATACAGTTTTGGAGAAAGATTTCCAAACTTGATTGACAGGGTTATATATCTTTTGGGGGCTCTACAGGAGACTCCATTCCTTTGCCTTTCCAAATTCTAGCCCTCATTCCTTGGATGATAGCCATGTATCATTCTGATCCTTGTTCCTATATTCTTCTCTGATTCCCTTCTTCCTGAATCCTTCTTTCATTTATATGCATTCTTAGGATTGCATTAAGCTCACATGGATAATGAAGATCATCTCTGCATCTCAACATCCTTAACTTAATCACATCTGCAATGTTCCTTTTGCCATGTAAGGTAATGTGCTCACAGATTCAGAAACTGGGATATATTTGGAAGGGCCGATTATTCTATCCACCTAAGGAGTCTTGCCAGTGATTCCTGCATGTGTGGCAGGGGCTAGTCCCCTGCTCATTCTTTTTTTTTTTTTTCATTTTTTTTATTGGTTGTTCAAAACATTACAAAGCTCTTGACATATCATATTTCATACATTGGATTCAAGTTGGTTATGAACTCCTAATTTTACCCCAAATATAGATTGCAGAATCACATCGGTTACACATCCACATTTTTACATAATGCCCTATTAGTAACTGTTGTATTCTGCTACCTTTCCTATCCTCTACTATCCCCCCTCCCTCCCCTCCCATCTTCTCTCTCTACCCCATCTACTGTAATTCATTTCTCTCCTTGTTTATTTTCCCATTCCCCTCACAACCTCTTATATGTAATCTTGTATAACAATGAGGGTCTCCCTCCATTACCATGCAATTTCCCTTTTCTCTCCCTTTCCCTCCCACCTCATGTATCTGTTTAATGTTAATGTTTTCTTCCTGCTCTTCCTCCCTGCTCTGTTCTTAGTTGCTCTCATTATATCAAAGAAGACATTTGGTATTCTTTAACGTGTTTCTGGAAAAGACAATTTCTACAAAGTTTGAAGATCAAATTTTATGATTCAAGAATTTTGCATTGAACAAGTTTCTATTTGCTAATGTGAAATTGTTACTATGTCTAGGTCTCAAAAAATTCTATATATGCCTTTGAAAATTTTTATTGAAGCCGTATCTTAGCCAAGTGAGAAATGAATCGAAGTTAGAAAAACAATAGGTTAAACATTTAAATAAAGCCAGTTTATGAATAACAAAAACAGTTACTGGGATAAGTCAAAATTATTATTGTAAATGGTGTTTAAAAACTAAAATAAAGCCAGTATTTTTAAAGGAAATGATACTATAGCCCAGAGAATAGGCTTATGGTTCATATAGGTATATGCTCAAATCCAGTCTCTGCAATCTAATACAGTCTTATGTAGCTTAATGAGGGAAATCTATTCTGAGAAATGTGTTCCTAAGGCAATTTTGTCATTTTCAAGCATCAAGGAGTATACTTACATGACCTTAGATGGTATAGGCCAGTTACTTGGTGTGGCTTCTTTGATGCAATCAAGGGATGTGTTTAAAATGAGATATTTGAAGCTACTACCAGTGCAACACATCGTATTACTTTACAATAGACTTTTTATAAGTAAAAGAAATATACTCTAAAATTATGACATAAAGGATAGTATAGTAAATACATAAATCAGTGACATAGCTATTAAGTATTTCATACTTTACAGAGTTGTGTGTGTTATACTTTTATACAACTGGAAGTGTAGTAGGTTTGTTTACACCAGCATCACCACAGACATGTGAGAAATGCTTCCTGCTATGACACTACCATGACTATGACATCACTAAATTGTAGAAAAAAATTCAGCTCCATTATATTCTTTTGGGATAACTTTATAAATATTGTCCATCATTGATCAAAACTGTGCATTGAATCTGACATGTGGCCCACATGGGTACCCAGTGTGCTACCTGCCTCACAGTTTGCCATAGGAGATTCTAGAGAAGCAGGTGAGGTGTGGTCCCCAAAATACCAGTGATACAGGATGTACTCTCTGTCAATATGCTTCTTCTTGAAGGTGCCAAACCAGCCTCTTCTTCTTCCAGCCCCTACATTCCTTCCCCTATTTTCTCTGTCTTAGGTCTCATTTCCAGGAGAAAAGACATGTATCCTTGCACTTTTATGGAGATATTTAGGCAGTCTCTTTTTTTTTTTTAATTTTACCACTTTAGGCATGTTGTTTTCTAGGATATAATGCAAATGATCAGGTTTGAGGAGCAATGCTCCTTCCCTATTAACAGCCCTCATCCACCTAAAAAGATTTGCTTTGTTTCTTTCTGTTTTGTGTATAGACTCACTTCTGGTAGTGGGGGAAGATAAAATGGGTCTTTCAGTTTTCTTAATTTGTTTATTATTACATATTGCACAGCATGGTATAATTTAGTTATCTGTAATCTGGAGATTATCCTCCATACATAAAGACGGGGATAGCTGTAAGGGAAGGAAAGATGATTGAAAGTGATCATTGACATCTTGAATTACTGTAATGGAATAACCTCACATATCACTATACTACTCTAACAACTGACAGTGAAACTGACAATGTATATCCCATTCAATGTCAGACAACTGAATGGGATATACATTGGTGTATCTCAGAATTAAGTATGTGTTAACTTAATCTATGATATTAAGAAATAGTTACTCCCAACTATATTAAGGAATTGTATAGGAAAGAAGTTTGAGTATGTATTTTTAAAAATAAGTTAAAATTTAGCTATGAAAGTGAAATGTCTTTGTTTTCTGAGCCTGTGGTAATTGAACCTAAGAAAATATATCATGCAAAGACAACTTTTGATATTACTCTTGGAGGAAGAACTCCAGAAAAAAAAGACAGATAAAGCCAGGAGGAAGTTACACAATGGACTTATAGTTTAGCAAGTATTTTTATTACCTTAATAAACAAACACAAAAAATAAACAAAGACAAATAAACTCCAGAACCCTCCAGAATTAAAATACAGGTGGCTCTAACATAATGAGGATCTGAAGAATGCTGGCAATCAGTGAGGGTTAAGAATTGTTTGGTTCAATAAAAATGAATAAGTAGTATTAAATTGAAGAAATTTATAGTTAAAAATCAATGCATATTTGAGTTTTCATCAAACATAATTACACAAAATTAACAATAGTATGCTGTTTTTACACAGAATGCAAGACACCATCAATTGTAAATTACACCATTTATTTATCAGTATGAAAGATAAAACACTGCCAACTCTTAAAAAGGGCTGCCAGTCAAGACACAATGCTTATTTATTAGTTATAATTTTTATTCATAATCAAAGAGCTGTTTAGATATAGTATACTTACAAAATATAAAAGATAAACCAGAATACCAGTTAAGATATTCCTAAAACATCTTTGAGTCCAAACCTTATAGATGACTTTTTAGTTTACTGTTTTCATCAGTTTTTTTCATTGCTGGGAATAAAGGACCCAATCAGAACAAATGTAGAGGAGGAAATGTTAATTTAAGGGCTCACAGTTTCAGAGGACTTAGTCCATAGAATTCTGCTCCATTCCTCTGGATTGAGGTGAGGCAGAACATAATTGCTGAAGCAGTTCACATGATGATCAGGAAGAGGAGAGAGAGAGAGAGAGAGAGAGAGAGAGAGAGAGAGAGAGAGAGAGAGAGAGACTCTTCACTTGGCCATATACAAAATATATACCCAAAGCCACGCCCCAATTCTCACCACCTTCAGCCATACCCTACTACTTCAGTTGCTACTCAGTTAATCCCTATCAGGGGATTAAATCCCTAACTGGGTCAAGACTCTTAAAACCCAATCATTTCTCCTTCTTGCACTGTCTTACATGTGAGTTTTTGGGGGACACCTAATATCCAAACCATCACACTTAGAATTATTGATGTTTGTATTTTCCTGAACGATATAATCCTGTGTCATAAAGAGATGCAGTATTTCAAAGAAGCTATAGAAGTAAAACTAATATGTGTTTCAAATGGAAGAGAACCATTTTAGACTAATGCTTAAGAAGGTTGCTAAGTTTGTCCAATTCACCAACTCTGTTAATTTTTCTCCACACATTATTTGGTTCCTAAGGTAAAAACAAAATACACTCATCTTTTTGTGTCTGAGGGGGATTGGTTCTAGGATACCACTGCTCAAACCTCAGCAGATATCAAAGTCCATTTTACAAAAGGTTGTGAAATGTAATACTTGAATATAATCTATGCACATCCTCTTGTATGTATTAAGTCATCTCTTGATTACAACTGTATTCCGATCTCTAATATTTTCTTTAGAATTTTCTTTTAAACTGCTGACACCAATTTTGTGGGGTTTTTTGATGTTGGAACTTTTGATATTTCTGCATGCTCCAGAAATGACACGTATATTACAACTTCCATCTGTCCAATAATAATCATAAAATACTATCTACATTAAGCCACCCTGATCATCAAGACCAAATTATAAAACATACACATTTTAGAAACCACAAAATATTACTTTTAACCACCTAAAAATACTCAACCTTCCTAATATAAATAATAGAAAATTGGAAAAAAATAAGGAAAACATGGCAATATAGAACACTAAGCATTATACACAAGAAAATCTCATTATAAGAATAATATAAATAACCTTGAATTAAACTAAAAAATCCAAAGACAGAGACACCAAGGTTGTATTAAAAATGGGATTTGCAGATGTTATTTTATTGGTCAAGGTACTACCAAAGGAGATCCTACCAAGAGAGGTGGTATCCAAAGGACTGAAGCTTGCTGACACTTCTGGGAGGGAGCCCAAGTGTCATACTTGCTGATAAGCTCATAAAGTGATATCACACCCTGTTGAAGATGTACCAAAAACTTGTCCCTTGGACCAGACCTGGACCTATGGCCTATGCTGGACCTGCTACCAATGCTGTCACCTGTGGCTGTACTTAGCTACTGTTGTTCTGTATCTGCTTTCCTGCTGATGCTGCTACCACTGAAGACTATCACAAACTAGAAGAAAGATAAAAGATGTTTCTCTTCTCTTCCACCTTACAAATTTCTAGCAAGGCACATGTTAGTAGAAATTGACAAGAAGTCAGTTGGCAAGAGATACTAGGAAATATCATTTGCCTACTTCTAGCCCCTCAACACCTAGCAGAATACAGAATTATGGGAATAGGGCCTTAAAACAAATATGCAAATAACTGACATTGTTATCTACAAGGTATGCACTTAAAATATAGAAGTGTTTATTAATTCAGCAAATATTTATGGAATATCTTCTAGGCATCAGCTCTTCTTCAAGGTGAGGTGTTATAGCAAGGAGCAAAAGAGATGAAATAACAGCTCAGTGTACCTTTGATCTTTAATTCAGGGAAGACAACAAACAAAATGAATAGTTAAATTGTACAGTACACTGAAACATGACAAATATGATAATGAAAAGAAAAAAAAAGGGAAGAGGAGTAAAGATGGCAGGTGATTCCAGTTGTTAAAACAAGCCTGGAAAGTCCTTTTTGAAAAAATAACATTCAAAAAACAGATATGGAGGAGACCAAAAAAAAAAAAAAAGGAGAAAAAGTAAGTCTGAATGAAATCTGAAATATTTGTTGAAATAATACACCAAATATAGATTAATGTGAAATACAATGAGATAAAGAGAAAGGTTTGTATTGGTGAAAGAAATATTAGATCAAGGAGGTATAGTGATCATATTCATAACTTACAGTATATCAGATCAGCCTCAAAACATATATTACAACAATGTTCAGAATAAGGAGAAATATGTATGTACATATACATACATAAATATGTGTGTGTGTGTGTGTGTGTGTGTGTATATATATATATATATATAATTGTTTCTTGAATTTAGAGATGTAGCAGAAAACACTTCTTAGTGTAGTAGATATTTGGGTAATACAAATAAAAAGAAAACATTGACTCTGTGTAGAAGTATATATGCAATAACAGCAATAACACCATATTTTTAGATGAATTCATGGACAATTCCATGTGAAAGGCCACAGCAGAAACCTTAATAAAGTCTAAGCAAACAACATTACATTAAGGCCATGTTGATAAAACAAGTTGTTTTAACAAAGACAGCAAAATCACTTGGAATCTAAAATATTTATTTTATTCATCTTATTGGAGAAAAACTCATGGGGAATTACGAAGTGCTGAATGATGTAAAGATACTCCCTATTAGTATAATACCTATTGATAATTGTGAGATTCAACCAATGTAGAACTTAGAAATTGATATTTATGAGTACATGTGTCTGAACACAAAAATATTTTTTTAAAACTAGCCAAACTAAAAAATATAGAACAAGAACAAGAGTAAACACAAAAAGCTATAAGAATAAATGAAATAAATTGAAAAAACAAAATAAACAACATTTTCTAAATTACTAAAGGACATGGTTTACACAAATGCATTTACAAACTTGTTCATAAAAGTGTTGAATTTTACTTGTTTTGTACATTTAGAGATTTAGCAGTGCCCCTTAACAGAACAGAAATTCTGTGCCTCAGAATAGAGTACAGCTAAGAAATTTTATAATCACTCTCTTCCTTTTTAGCTCATTCTAGGTTTGGGAGGTGAAACTGATACGAAACTAGAAGATTGAAGAAAAGAATGTCTTTAAGTTGAGAACTGTCATAATGATATTATGTATTTGCTCCACTCTTAATCAAGTGATGGATTTTTCAGAGATCATGTGGAAAAATGTTTTAAAGATGAAACGGTACCTTGACAGACTTGTGATGGCAAAGCCAAAAGACAATCTTAATTAACAGTATTTATTTTTGGATTTTGAGGGGTCAGTGGGATGAACATGTGTCTCCTATAGCCCCCTGTATTCCAATAGGACCACTTGGGGGTGTGAATCCTCAGACATGAGTCTATTGACATGGATTATGAATAAAGCCGCAAAGTGCTCCCTGGGACATTCCACACTGGTATTCTGCAACACCCAAAGGTGATTACAATAGATTACTATGGTATTAGTTAAGACAGGTTTTTTTTTTTGTTGTTGTTGTTGTTGTTGTTTTTTGCATTTACCTCTTTCTTCTTTCTTCCCTTCATCTCTGAAGGAGGCAGAGTCAGCAAAATGATTATGGAGAAGTAGGAAAGGGTTTTGAAGGAGGGAGTAAACTGCGCCAGATGTAAAGTGGTCAAGGTTGTAAGTTTCAAGTGGAATAAGATTTGATCATAATTGACCTTAACTATTAACATGTGAATGTGACCAGAGAAGACAAGATTTCATCTACAATAATGACAAAACCTTTAGCTCAATTCACACAGTGGTCAAGAAAATAGTTTCTTTTTCCTTGAGTCTTACCAGTTTCAACATAATAAAACATATATACTTGGATGAAATGGACATGTTTAAAGAAGAAGAAGCATTTGAAGATCAAGACAAAGAAAAGTAGAATATTTGAATATTGTAATAACCATTAAGTAAACTAAAATAGTAATCAAAATCTTACCATTGTTCTTCCTTGAAAAAATTTATAAGCTAAAGGTAGTTTGATGAGTGAGTTCCTGAAATTTCAAGGAACAGACAGTCTTATCTAAAACAAGTAAGGCAGTTTGAAATATAGAACTGGAGACTAATGTAACTTAGATAGATATAAAAAATCTGAATAAATATTAATTAATACATTAATATTTTCAAAATAATATATTATAGTCTATTTAATGTGTAAACATCAGGAATTAGTTTAATATATTCTTCTATATAAATATATTAACATTAGACATGTTTGTTTTAGGTCTATCAATATTTATAATTTGAAAAAAACTCAAGCCTATTAATGATAAATATTCTTAGAAAATTAATGATAGAAAAAATGTTGAATTGCTAAATCTTATACTTAATATATCACATTCAGTAGGAAAAAAGAATGCAATGTTGACATACTCCTTTTGAAAGTATTATCAAAACTACCATGAGAGACATTTTAAAAAAGAAACAATCAGCTCTATCTATATTTTCTGGTTTGTCAAATTAAATATAAATACCTACACAAAGGATCCCATAAAAATTTCAATTGCACACAAGTTGGTGTTGATGGGACATGCATAAATGGGAGTAGGGATAAATACAACTGCAATCCCTTTCAATTTTTTTTTTTTTTTTTGGTGGTGGTACTGGGGATTGAACCCAGGCCCTGTGCATGTGAGGCAAGCACTCTACCAACTGAGCTATATCCCCAGTCCTGCAATCCCTTTCAATAGATGTCATGCCTGAAATTGTGGCATAAGATAACAAGTTCTGTGAATCTAAGATTCAGAAAGAACTAGAACTAACAAAATAAACAAAATAATTAGTTAGTGCAATAGATGGGGAAAGATGAAGTATTTAAAAAAATTAAATTTTGGTAAAACATGTATCATATAAAATTTACCATCTTATCTTTTTAAAATGTGTAAATCAGCCATGTTTGATATATTCACTTAATTGTGAAACCAGTCTCCAGAACTTTCCAAAAACTTTGCAAAATTGAAACTCTCTACTCATTGAATAACTCCCAATTTCCTCCTTCCCCACCACCAGTCTACTTCCTGTTTCCATGAGTCTGACTACTCTAGACATCTCATATGAATGGAATCATGCAGAATTTGATTGGTTTATTTCACTCAGAATAGTATCCTCAAGATATCAGGATATCTTTCCTTTGAAGGCTGAATAACATTCTATTGTTTGCATATGCTGTATTTTGTTTATACATTCATCCTTCAATGAATGTCATTGGGTTGCTTCCACTTTTTTGATATTGTAATTCTGCTAGGAATGAGTGCATGAATCTCTCTTCATACCCTACTTTTAATTCCTTTGGAATATACCCAGAATTCTTTTGGATCATATGGTTATTCTTTTAATTTTTGAGGAACTTTCATGCAGTTTTACATAGCAGCAGAACTATTTTACTTTGCTGCCAACTGTGCACAAGAGTTCATATTTCTCAAATCCTCTCCAACACTTTAATTTTATATTTTTCAATAGAAAACATCCTAATGGATATAGGGTAGTAACTCATTGTGAATTGATTTACATTTACCTAATCATTAGTGATGTTGGGCAACGTTTCAATATGCATATTGGTCCTAGAATATTTCTGATTTTCAAAATTATCATAAACAAATAGTTCACGAAATTTTTTGAAGAAAGAAGATTCAGTGCATTCGATATAAAATAATAACCCTACTGTCTTGGAAAAAGAAACAGTCATAATTCACATTGAATAGAAAAGAACTTCAATTATTTTAATAATAACAATAAAGATAACTTTAAATATCAAGGTGCCTTTTAAAAATATGAGATGGACAGAACTTGAAATATGAATGGTATGTCTTGGCTTTTCTGGAATGAAGTTATCTCTATGTTTATTCACAGAAAAAAATGAAGAACTTCTACAAAATAATTGGAGGCAAAGCTACTGATAAATGTTAGGTAAAATCTGAATGGTAGTGAATATTTTGAAAACAACTCTGGATTTATTAATAATAATGGATTGCAATATAAATTATAGTGAAATATCTTTACATTGTTTCAGAATGGTAAGATTTTTTGTAACTCTACCTAGTGTGGACAAGGAGGAAGGAGATGGTAACTCTTAGTCAATGATGATAAGAGTATTAATGAGACAAAAACTTTAAGAGTACTTTGGCCGTATCTACTACATTTGAATATAGGCATATATTACTACAATATATACAACATATTGATATTAATGATATAATATCATTTGGGACAACATTATCATGAAAAAGCCCAAAGATTAAGAATCCTACTTTTAAAAAGTACATAACATATTGGTCATTTTTATTCCCATGTACCTTCCCTTTCTCTCCCCTCTTACTTGCCCCTGGTTCCCTTCTCCTACTCTACTGGTCACAATATCACAACCCACCGATTTAAAAAATCATCATTTCCAACAATTAAGATAAAGATCATCAATTAATGACAATTTTTAGAAAGTATTCCCTTGTATGTGTTAAAACAGTTAATATGTGAAAATGTTCATTGATGATACAAATATACTATAGATATATTTCAACAATAGTATTGGAATACTTGAACACTTTTTACAGAGAAAAGAAACGATTTAGTCACTGTGTCACATGCTATAGTACTTGCTACTCAGGTGGCTAAATCCTCCTGGATTGCTTGAGCCCAAGAGTTTGAGGCCAGCCTGGCAAATAGAGAGACTCTGTTTCAAAGAGGAAAAAAAGGGAAAGGAAATGAAAAACAAATAAACAATGCATGAGCACTATTTCACATTAATAGAAATTAACTTGAACTTGATTACCTATCAAATTGTAAGAACTAAAGCTATTAAACTTCCAGATCAGAAAAGGCAGAAAGAATTATAAAGCAGGATCATACAGTAGCTTGGGCTGGGGATAATCATACCTAATTTCTTTTATACATCAAAATTAGAGATGTTACACAAAATTTCTGAGTAAGTTCTCCCCTCCACCTTAGTACTCACATGGATTCAAGAAATTCCTGGTGATCATCAGGGTTGGAAAAATGTATATGCCCACGGAACAAACTTTGAAAGAGAAAACTGAAGATGTATATTTGAAAAGGCCCATCACGTATACTTGTGAACAAGGTAACATACAATATGCATTCAGGAAAAAAAGAGGGTGTGATTGTGAAAGTCACTGAAGAGGTTAGAGTGTTAGTGTAACAGAATGAAACCTTATGTTAACTGAGTGATTATCTGAATGACTGACATGTATTTCTTTTGATCGTGTTAGGGCACATTTTGTTCTGTATTATCCACAAGATATGAATAATAGTTTTCAGTGTGGCATTATTTCTAATAGTAATGAGAACAAAGTGAAAACAAGCCTACATATAAACTAACAGATAATAAACAAATTTTAGGTAACTCATATAATGAGCATTGTTATGGTTTAGATAGGAGGTGTCCCTAAAAGCACATGTTTAAGAAAACGCAAGTAAGTTTAAAGGTGAAATGATTGGGTCATGAGAACTTTAACCTAATCAGTGTATTAATCCCCTGATACTAATTACACACTAACTGTAGGCAGGTGGGGAGGGGCTGGAGGAAGTAGGTGACTGGAGGTGTACCTTTGGGTTTGTTTATATTTTGTCCTTGGTGAGTGGAGCCCTGTCTCCTTTGCTGATTGCCACACTCTGAGCTGCTTTCCTCTGCCATGCTTTTCTACCTCACCTCAGGCCCCGAGCTATGGAGCCAGTCATCTATGGACTGAGACCTCTGAAACTATGAGCACCAAATAAACTTTTCCTCCTTTAAAATTGTTCTTGTCAGGTCTTTGTTTACAATGACAAAAAAGGTGATTAAAACAAGCATGTAGAATAAACTAGAGCTAGAAAATAAAGCCTAGGCGTTTTTGCTAGATGGGTCCTAATCCAGCATAGTATCTAAATACCAATGAATGACGTTCCAGGGAAGAAAAATGTGGTAGGTCTTTTAAGCTGAAAAAAATCTTACATCGTCTCAGTACCCTATTATGAAAGCCCAGTCTCAGAGTGAAGCCTATTAGGGCTGATGATAAGTCAGTGGCTTGGAAGAGTTTGAATGGCGTATCTCACCTTAGCACTTGGGTAAGGATTTCAGTGTCTGGTTACATTTGTTGGATAGGTTATTATTATGATTTACATGTGAGGTGTCCCCCAAAAGCCCATTTGTGAGACAATGCAAGAAAGTTTAAAGATGAAACAATTGGGTTATTACAGCCTTAACATAATCAGTGCATTAATCCACTTGAATGGATCAATCTGGTGGTAACTGTAGGCAGGTAGTGTGGGACTAGAAGAGGTAGGGAAATGGGGGCACGACTTTGGGGTATATATTTTGTCCCTGGAGAACAAAACTGTCTCTGCTTTCTGATTGTCATGTCCTGAGTAGCTTTCCTACTTTGTACCCTATCCTCATGGTATGTTGCCTCACCTCTTAACCCAAAGCAATGGAGTTGACTATCTATGGACAGTGAGCACTAAATAGACTTTTCTTCCTCTAAAATTGTTCTTGTCAAGTCTTTTGGTCACAGCAGCAAAGAAGCTGACTAAAACAGTTTCTTGGTTTGTAATTACAATGCTGATATCTTTTGGGAGTCTACCCTGCTGTCAGTAGACTAGATGACTAGGTCAAGCCAAGTATCAACATAGGTAATTCTTAGAGATGACAACAGTACAAAGTGCATTCTAGACCATTGAGCAGTATGGATTATTTATGTAAATTATGGAAATTTAAAAACAAATGTAAAATGTGCTGCGTATTTTGTTATTTTGAGTATATTAAGAAGAATATTCTTAGGATGATTATTACGTATCAGAAAAGTAAATGCTAAATACATTTGGCTGAAATAGATGAGTAGTTGCCTTTTCTCTTGGAGAAATTAAGGGCCAGAACCACCAGGTAGAGCTCCTTGGCTGATGCATATAGTTAGGAATTTGGAGAGTCAGTCTAGTCCAAGGCTAGAGGGAACATACCCTACCTATGCCCTGTGGATGGACAATGTAGAATCAGTGGACTTTTCCTCTCTCAGTGTTTTCATATTCTTTTCAGAGCTGAATAATAGAGAAACAAAATCTGTGCTTGGCCCAGACAGACTTCGAGGAAGAAACTGTTGCCTTTCAGGGATTTCTGGGGAGAGCTCTATACATCAATATTTCCTTTTCATCCATTGGCAATAATTCTAGAACCAGGCAAATCACTCAAATATTTATAGGAGATACTGCCCATGCGAATGCCTAGAATCTCATCAGACTTAAAGTCATGGGCCCTGTCATCAAAAGGCGGGCACTTTCAAAGAAAAAACATCACACATTCTCATGTATCTTTAATGGAAAAACAAATCTTAATATTTTTACAGAAGGTGTTGGTGTCTATGGATTCATAATCTGCTTTCTAACCAAAGAAATAAAGAAAGTTGCAATTTATTCTTCCATGTGAAATTTTTGCAATTCAGAAAAAATGACCTTGGGCTTGACCAAAATATGTCCTTGACTATCCTCAATAATTTAGACTTTTCCAACTAGCAAGACACTGGAGCAAGCTGCCCAGCTCTGCGTTGCTATTCCTGCTTGAGCCTCCCTAAGTGTCACATCTCACCAGTTACTTTCCTTGCCCTAATTCTAGACATGAAAACTGCTGGCACCGCAACTGAAGTGCAGAAAATGTGTCCTTTTGCTCTTTGCCATCTAATTATGTAGGGTGCATTTCCTCATGTTGTGTATTTTGTCTTTAGATTTAACCAGAATTGTTAAAGTTTTTTATTTTTATAGCCAGACCTCATGTGTTCTGTGACAAACTCCTCACGGACCATTTCAGCTATGTGCTCTTCCTTCTTTTACTATCTCTCTAACTTTTAATAACTCAACCTATTTCCTTCTTTCAGTTGCAATAGGAGTGCTATTTAGAAGAGATTCAATGCATTTCTTATCTGACGGTACGCTTTTAAATTGAGCATTTAAAATTTGCTTCAAGTCAGAGTTTTACTAGAAAGCAATAATGACTCTTTCATCCCTTCTGCATTTTTTATATTAGCAGTTAAGTAAAGCAGTAAATGTGCAGAGCATTTAGTAGTGATATAATTACTTATTGCCAGTAGCCAAACACCTGTTGAAAGTCACAGAGTTTTGCAAAATGCATGCTGATTTATTTAATAAATGTGATAGTCCATGGATACGTTTAATAAATACTAGCCCTTTCCTTGGTTGATTATGACTATAATTCTTTGCATATCTCCATATTTTTTGGAAAACTTTTCAGGTCAATTTAATCAGCCAGCCAATTAAGTCAATACAGGCAAAATTACCAATAGATGTGATTGCATGACATGACTTGATAAATTGTGAAATTTGTGCATTTAAAACAATACTCATCTTTATTTTGTAATCATGCTCTCAACCATTCTAGTTGCTTCACACTTCATCCAAATCACAGCGAGATGTCCTTTGAGCCATTCATTCAATCCTCCAAGTTGATCCTGAGCAGCAGAAAACCAAGCTTCATTCTTAATTCTAAACCCTGTCATCATTGTATCATTTTTTACTTTATGCTGTTAATTTCTTATTGCCATTGTTTCCTACCTATTTTATGGAGTGTAACATCTCCACCTTCTGATTCAGGCTTTCATCAGTCTCCTACCAAAGACTGAGGAACGTTCACCCTCACTGTAATAAACTATGACTTTTAGACTTACTCACAGAATAAAACCTTTTGCTATTATGATCAGACTTTATGTCAAATACCTTGATTTTTGTATTCATTTCTTCTTTAATTCAATTAACTAAATTATTCAATTCAATTGCTGTATTTATTGACTCTATCCATACGACCAACATTATGTCAAACAAATGAAAAAAACAGTTCATATCCTTGAGGAGTTTATATTCTGGTGAGACAGAGAGATTTTAAAAAATCCCATATGGGTAACTCCAACACAATGCAGTAAGAAGTGTAATAGTAGAATCCAAGTAACAGGAAGAGGGGCAATGTGGTGTGATGGTTAAAAATATTGGCTATAGGGGAGATGGAAGATGGCCGCTGCGCACAGGGGTTGCTGAAGTGCTGAGCGTGGTGCTCAGAGCAGCGGCTTTAATCGAGATTTCGCACAGCGTGTAAGAGCTCCTTTCACCGTTAATCTGTAGCGGACCACTTTGCCAAGCAGCAGGAAGAACAAAGAGATCGAAAAAGAGACGCTTGGCTCCCAGACGCTTTGCCGCCCAGAGCCGCGGGCGCTTTGCTCCCATCTGCTTCCTCTTTCGCTTCGCTCCGGGCAGAAAAGGTGAATGTGTAATCATCAGTGGATTGTAAGTACCCTAGGCAAAGAAAGCTCAGTGCGCCCTGCCTTTTTTTTTTTTTTTTTTTTTTTTTTTTTGGTACCAGCAATTGAACTCAGGGGCACTCAGCCATTGAGCGACATCCCCAGCCCTATTTTTTAATTTTTTATTTAGAGTTAGGTTCTCACTGTGTTGCTTAGTGCCTCACTATTGCTGAGGCTGGCTTTGAACTTGTGATCCTCCTGTCTCAGCCTCCCATGCTGCTGGGATTACAGGCTTGTGCCACTGTGCCCAGCATAAATATGGTTCTTAATGCAGGAATACTTTTGATTTTTTAAAATCTTACCTATATTGTGTAGTTACTTAATTCTCACATTTCATTCCTCTATTCATATTTGATATTTTGGCCATTAATAAAATGGACATAATTCTTTTCTTATTGGCTCAAATCATTAAAATAATGATTTTTGACACATGTGATTTTAGTATAATTGCAATTTAAGATTTTTCCAATTGCGTGACAGTTATTAGGGGCTCATTTGGCTAGTTAAGAATAATTTTTTTGTTGTTTCAGGTTATCACTGTATTTCAGACCTATAATATGGAAATTATCCCTGATTTGAGAAGCACTGGCATGGGCCAAGTAATTTTATGTTCTCTTGCAAATATAGAATCACTGCAATTCTAGAGGCATAAACCAATTCCTTATAATTAGTCTTTTATGTGGTTGGGGATAATCCGGTATTGTCAAAATCAAATAGGACCTTTATATCACCTAATCTTTTTCCTTTATATAGGGAGAAATCATTCCTGAAGATTTGTCTTGAAAATGGTACAGAAAGGGAAGGAAGTAGGTGAGAGAAAGTACTGGGGAAAGAGATTGAGCAAACTATGTTATGTGCATCTATGAATAAAGAATCCCACTCTTATGTATAATTATAATGCACCAATAAAAATGATATAGGAATTTTATAGATATAAGTGAAACAAGGTACTTTTGTCTATTTGACATATCTATATAAGAAAGATGTAAAACCTCAAACATCATATTTATGTTAGAAAGAGGTGAGTTTAGTTATCACTAAGTCTTATCCCAATCTCCAGGTGTTTTTTAAAAAAAGTTCTTGAAAAGTTCCCTATATTGTTAAAGTTGTGTTCTTTTTAACTCTTTGGTTTGGAGAAGTATGCTAAAGAAAGGACAAAAGAAAAGAAAAATCACTCCCAAGTTCCCTGATAGTTGCTAGTTGATGTTGCTTTCAAAAGCTCTGGCACAGGATGACGGTTTTACTGAAGATACCAAGGTTCCCTGGGACCATATGATTCATTTCACTGTATTCTTCAGGGTTTCAGATGCTGATTCCTGTGTAGAAGTCTAGTAGATAAATGCTGAATATGGATCAGTGAGTTGCTGTCAGGGTTAGAAGGAAATTCCCTATGAAATCTGGGTTCAAGTACTTTGGTAAGAGTGTAATAAATACAAAAATAATGTTCAATGAAATCTGTTGCATTTTACTGTTAATTTTTCTGAGACTCACATGGAAAAGTTTGTCCAGGACAATAATTTTAAAGCCTATTCAAATCAATTGGAAATCACAGCAACATAACTCAGGGTGCTGGATATTCTGATTTAAATCTCTTAGTCTCTACTCCAAGGTGTCCCTGCTTTTTATTTGCCTTGACTTTGACGGTATGTGATTTGTAATCATGCTGTTCAGGATACAATAATATTGTATCTCTTATTCTCAAGGTTGCAAATATAAAAGATTATTATATACTGGTATATTGATCTCAAGAATTTACAAATGTTTTAATAATAATACTGCCACCCAAGTTTGCAAAAAAAAATGCCTTCTATAGTTGCTGTAGTGTATTTCCTGTTTCTTTTGGAAATTTAGTAATGATTTTATCTGAATGATAGATGAGGACTTTATTTTCATCTCCCTGTTTCTACTTAAAATTTAATTGAATTTGTACTATTTTCGATGAGGAAAGAGTTTAAAATAGTTATTTATTAAGAGCATTTGCAAATTTCCTATCTTGTATTTATACTTAAAAATGATAACTAAAGATGTTTAGTTATATCTGGCAATAGGAAATTTACATAGTGCTAGGCCAGTGAAACTCATTGACTTTCAAAGTAGCATTCATGCTAGTTACTTTAAAAGCTAAAAAATGCTTTAATTTAAAAAATCCTCATTTTGATCAATAATGGGACAGTTTTAGGAATTAACTGATTCATGGAATAAGTCATCATTATTTTGCAGTTTAAAATATCATGTGTAATTTAATTATCATAAAGCATATTTCTGGCTGATTTAAACTTTTGTTTATTTTACATGTAATATCAATATTCACTCTTCTGTAAGTTGTCCAACATAAATTACCAGGATATGCATCAAATATTATGTTTAAAGCACTATAAAAATAAGGAAAACTATGTTCAAAAATAATATTGTGAGTGAAGTCAATATCTTTAAGCCAGTAGTTAAAAATAACTGAGTCACATAATGCCATTAATCAAAATCAAAGGGGGAAAACATTCTTAGCACCATTCTCATTTTCTTCTGTTAATTGTTTTCTTCTCTTTATACCTTTGGTATAAAGAGGAGACATGACAGTGGAAGAAAAAGCCACACAGAGAAATTAAGAATTTAACAGACCCACAGGATTAACATCTGACTCTTTTTATATTTATTAATGACAGACTCACTCACAATGCCCCTAACTCTAGGAAATCTCATTCATTGGCAAGCCACTTTTAGCTTTCTTTGTATTTGCAGCAGATCACGTATATTTGACTTGTTTTTCTCCCTTATTAGTCTTCTTGTTATCCTGAAATATTGGTTTTGGATGGAAAATGATGAAATAAAAACTGTAAAAGTAAAATTTGTCTTTCCATTATATTAGCATTTAAAAAGCTAGAGAAAGTTTAAGATGAGTGTAGATCTATATCCTTCCTTAACACCTTGCTTTGAATGTTTCTTCATTATTATTATTTTTCAAGTGACAGTGAACTGCGTACTCTAATTCTGCCTTATTTGCAGGAGACACCCCAAGCAAGACCCTCAATGGATTTCTGAAACCATAGATAGAACCTGACCCTGTATATATACCATTTTTTTTGTATACATACATACTTACAATAAAGTTTAATTTATAGGCTAGCATTGTAGGAGATTAACAATAATTAATAATAAAATAGAATAATTGTAATAATATGCTGTAATAACATTTATGTAAATATAGTCTCTTTGGCTTGAAAGAATCAAGACAAATATTACACTTTCAGCCCATACTTACCATGAATTACCAAAACCACAAAAAATCAAAACTGTGGATAAATGATGGAGGTCATTTTTTTTTATAATAGATACCAGTAGACTTCTCTGAGGATAAATCATCCACCAAAGAAAATGATCAGGGACTCAGAGAAAGGAGAAGGAATGTCTTTGTACAAGGAGTCTTGCCATTTCCTTTGGCCTCAGTTTGAAACTGTTCTTCAATTATACCTAAAAGGTAATAGTCATTACTTTACTGACATATTTATCTCAAATATCCTGAAAAAAACCCTACAGTTTTTACAAATTTTCTAATTGAAAAATTTCATGTTTTATTCTCAAATTAAATCACTTATTGTATCACATTATAGCTATGATGCCTTATTATGAAAGTAATGCATTTTGGGAAAAAAGATGTGAGAAACAAAGAAAAAAAGTAGAGCAAACAATCCTCTCAAAAGAGACAATATTAATATCTTGAATACATATTTTTCAAGGCTTATTTCTATATAGACATACACTTAGCATATATGTTAATTTCTCTAAAATTAGAATTTAAACTTTGGTTGTATAACTTGTCACCAAATGGTACATTATGGATATTTTCTTTTTAAGCATGATATTTAATAGCTTCTATAATGTGCCTGAGCAGTTTCCTATATTTAGAACTTCAGGTTATTTTTTAAAATATGAATAATATTGCAAGAAATATTTTAGCTGCAATTTGTGGATGTCTCAAATTATTACTTTGAGCCAAATTCCTTGAACTTGAATTAAGTTACCAGTGTATATTACATTTTATGCATGCTGCAAAATTGTTGATATCAAAGGTGGATATAGCAATTTATCATCCCAACAACAGTAAAGATATTTGTTTCTTAGTGCCCTTTTTTATACTATTCATTGCTCACAGTAAGATTTTAAAACTATGCCAATATGATAGGTAAATATTAATCTTATCTTACTTTTGTATCATTAATAATTAATAAGGCAGAATAAATTTCTGTCCATTATTTATGTATATTATTTCGTTAAACATTTTGGCTACAGCATAATTATGTTATTTGCTATTTAAAAGGTTTTACATATACATTATTTTTGTATCCTATATCCACGAAATATTTTCTCCAGTTTATATTTTGTAATTAATTATATAAATGATATTTCTGAGGTAATTTTACTTCTTGTAATCAAACTATTAGTTTTTAGTCTTAGTATTTTTGTTATTGTTTTATATTTTTCACAATAAGTCTATGAATATTTATAGTGTGAAAGAGGATACTTCATATTTTTTATTTTCTAACATTTACCAAGTAAGGAAATATTTTTTTCCAAAGAAGTTTAAAATATTAACCATATGAACTGCTTGGTTTTGATTACTTTCATAGAACTTAGCTATAGAATTCTCTATTGTAATTCTTCAGATCATAATTTACCTACTTTGAGTTAATTTCTTTAACTAGAATATTGTTTTATTGTAATTTAATAATATGTAATTGTTTATTATTTCCTTTTTATTACAATTTTCTCAGTGAATTCTTTTGTAAATTCTTAATTTGAGTTTTCTATCTTTAGTTTTCTTGGCTAGAGTAGCTAGAAGTTTGTTAACTTTATAAAATTTCACAGGAGATTTTTTTTTCCTGTTACTAAAATGAGTTTTGCCATTTCTTATAATCTTTGGCATGACTATTTTGGATAATAGGATTTGAGAGAACAAGGAAGGCATAATTCACCTATCTCTTAAAATATTTCACATTTCATTTTCAATGTTTAGAACAGTATAGTAGAGGTTTCATATATGCTTATTGAATGGTCCACTGAAAGGTAGACTTTAGATTTGGTCAATAGGGAAAGAAAATCTAGTGAACATAAAAGGCCTATATCTTATGAAAATGAACAAAGAAAGAAGTGAGGAAACATTATTATATTCACAAGAACCTATTATCTGCCTCACATCATAAATTATGTAAGTTTTAATTTGGGGATTGGAGATATTTAAATTTTGGTTTAATGCCTAATTGCTGGAAAGAAAGGAAAGTTTCCTAACCCTACCTATGCAAGCAGTTGTCTCAAATTCTTGATTCTGTGGGAATAAATATACCCTTTCACCCATCACACATCACTCAAGGATATATGTTATCTTCTTACCCTGTGCTGGGAGCCTCTGATTTGAAGGTGTTTGGTTGGATTCATTTGAGATACTAAAAAAGGGGTTGAAATTTATCTGAATTTTGTGAAGAAAACACTTGCAAATATTTTAAAATATTTCTTAAATTTACTCTCAGGATATTATTAATCCCATTTCATATCTTCCCATAAGCCACATACATTTCCTCTGTACATCAGAGGACCTTTTTCCAGAAGCATTTGTAACTCTGGCTCATTTTTTTTCCCCTTGGCCATATGTTTTCTTATCTTGTAAGTTGTTAGCTCTATGAAGTGAATCAGGGAGAATACAGAAGTGCATTCAATTAATTTCTTAGCTCAAAGGCATCAATCTGCAGTTTCTCACATCCATTACATATGCTGGCAGTGCCTTTTATAAAGGCTGACTGCTATTTCTGAGACAGCGCAAATTTAACCTGAGTACTTGGACAGGTTTTCTTGATGACATGGTTGATTTCCAAGGGGATTTCATTTCAAACAAGGACATGATTTTGAGAAATGGTAGAAGAAGTATTATGTAGCAGATTTACTTTACAAACTCTCTTAAAATCCAGTTTTATTAATGTCGAAGCTCCAAAGCAAATAATACCTAAATTTATATGGTGGCAGAACCCTTTAAGTGTAGCAAAAGGGTTTGGGATTAATTTTCTTAATTATAATTCATTTAACATGTATTGTTGATTACATACTATGTGTGAGACACTAAACTGGATGTTGAAATTCCAGAGAAGATGCCATTATATTGGGTAAACTGACATTAAACCAACCTAATAAAATAAGGTACAAGTGTACATGTTGCAATGAAAATGTGTATAAAAAGCAGTGAGACCAGTGCTAAACCCATATTGTTTAAATTTGAAAAAGGAAAATAACCCTTACCAAAATGAAATTTACTGATATTATTTGACTGTTTTTAGTGTTTTATTTTTTAATAGTTGCACAGAGGTATATGCTTGTAATCTCAGGTGCTTGGCAAGTGGAGGCAGGAGGATTGCAAACTCAAGGCCAGCCTGGGCAACTTAGTGAGACCCTGTCTCAAAATTTAAAAAGAAAAAAAAAAGAGCTGGGGATATAGCTCAGTGATAAAGTGATCCTGGGTTCAATACCCTGTACTGCAAAAACAAGTGAATAAATACATAAATACATAAATGAATAATATAAAAAAATTTAAAAGGCCTAAACTTGGAAATAAGAAGGTGATCCATTTCCGTTCATTGTTACCCCATAAATACGGATAGCAGTTTTATTTCCAGCATTTTAAAATTTGTTCATTTTAGATATACATGAAAATAGATTATATTTTTATTTGTTCTTTTTGAAATACATGACAGTAGAGTGTATTTTGATATATTATATATATGTGGGGTATAACTTATTCTACATAGGATACTATTCTTGTGGTTGCAAATGATGGAGTTTCACTGGTTTTGTATCATATATGAACATAGGAAAGTTATATCTGATTCATTCTATGATCTTCCCTATTCCCATCTGCTTCCCTTCCCTTCATTCTTCTTTGTCTGATCCAATGAATTTCTATTCCACGCCCCCCCCCCCATCTGTCTTCACATCCACATTTCAGAGAGAATATCCAGCCTTTAGTTTTGGGCTTATTTCATTAGCATGATATTCTCAAGTTCCATCCATTTACCAGCAAATGACATAATTTTATTCTTCTTTACTGCTAAGTAATAGTCTATTGTGGGTATGAACCACATTTTCTTTATCCATTCATATGTAAAGAGCACCTAGGTTGATTTCATAGTTTTGCTATTGTGACTGAACTGCTATAAACATTGATGTGGCTATGTCACTGTAATATGTTGATTTTAATTCCTTTGGGTATATTCTGAGGATTGAGGCAACTGGGTCAAATGGTGGTTGTATTCCAAATTTTCTGAGGAACTTCCGGACTGCTTTCCATAGTGGTTGCACTAGTTTTAAGTAGCACCAGCAATGTATGAGGGAATCTTTTTCCCCACATACTCACCAATATTTAATGTTAAATGCTATTTTGACTGGAGTGAGATAGAATCTCAATGTAGTTTTAACATGCATTTCTCTAATTGCTAGAGATGTTCAACATTTTTCAAATATTTTTTGACTATTCAAATTTCTTTTTCAGTGACGTGCCTGTTCAGTTCCTTTGCCCATTTATTGATTGGATTATTTGTATCTTTTGGTGTTGAGCTTTTTTGATTTATTTGTTTATCCTGGAGATTAATGCTCTTAGGTGCAGGTGGTAAAAATCTTCTCCCATTCTGTAGGCTCTCTCTTCATGTTTTTGTTTTCCAGCATTTTTTATAGAATGGGAGCTTACAACTAATGGGGTAATTTAAAGTGATCCTGTAATGTAAAGTGATCCTGTAAGTAAAGAGGTCACACTTCTGACGCAGTTGTTCAGGCCTTACTTGTATCTTCCAGAAAGTAGGTGACAAAATGTAGCCATCTTTTTTTTTCCTTTTAAGTTCTCACTTTTGCCAAAAGTAGAAAATAACTCATAAATTCTTATTCAAATAAACTCAGCTCCTATAATTGTAAATATTCTTTTGCAGGTCAATTCAATGTTTAAATCCTTTTCAAAAATTTCTGTCCTCTCAATGTCTCCTTTCGAAGACACTGTGTAGAATGTATCTTCACAATGCAGGGAATCCCGTGTCTTTAATTGTGCTCTAGCTGAACCAGTGCTATTTCCCATTGCTCTCTGGTTCAATTGTGGTTGGCGTTGCCTTGTCCTTTTGCACCCACCACTTTCACTCTTTCATTCAGAGATGAAGGTCTTAGGCTGATATAATTGATGGCTTGTTACTTTTGTATGATCCAAAGCCTGGGATTTTCTTTCACTTCTTTTTCTTTTTTTCTTCACCATTATTCACATTACTACTATTTCTTTATTGAGTAATTTAATCATTTAAACTTGTTTTAAAAAATATCCAATTTATTCTTTAAATCTTTATTAGGTACTATGTCCCTTTCCTTCTGACTCAGTAATTTCACATTGAAAAATCCTCTAGGAGTCAAAAGAGTAAGATGTTCTACAAACATATGTGCTGTAGTGAAAAGCAGAAACTACTTTCTAGCCAAACAAAGTGAATGGAAAATGAATTATGGAACATCCTTATGCTCAATATTGTGTGGAAAGTAAAAATAATTTTCCCAAGAATAATCAAGAACTTTGGTCAAATGCTCATGAAAAAAATAGGTTAAAATATAACAAAAAAAAACTATGCATAATATGTCTCTACATAATATACATGTACATACAATGAATAATTAACTCTCCATTCTTTGAAATCTTTTTCATAAATTGCTGTTTAAGTTTCCAAATACTATAATTTTTAACTTAACTATGTATTATTTTTTTTCCTTTATGTTTCATGGTTACCTTCTTTTTTCCATTTAATATTGTCAGCTGTATTAAAACTCAGGCTTTATTAAAATTAAGAGTGAATTAATTACCCTTGGACTTGCTCCTGTTAATAAGTAATGGCTAACTCTTTTTATGAAATTGATGAAGACCAAGTCTATCCAGTGCATTGTTCCTAGTTCTTAGTGTAAAATCTGGTAAGCACCTGCAAGTACACCTCTGTTCAATTGTAGGTTCATCTTCTTCAAACCTGTGTTTTCCTGAGTACCTGTCCACTAGTACCTGTACTATTCTATGTGCATGGCTACCACACTTCTTCCCACATCTATTTCTGCTACATTTATTTTGCTTTCCGATTTATATGGGGCTCAATTCTTGATTTAAAGGATTAAAGAAATATATTGTTAAACGTTTTAAATATTCTCCTTCCAAGAAGGCAGAACTGAGAAAGATGCTAACTCCCTCTGTATCTGGCCTTCATGCAAAAGAAAAAAAAATGGTCAATATTATTTCCCCAAATTATACACAGTACATTCAATTGTAATTTGTTAAAATGAGATTGGAAGTAGAGGACAGGGCATTTCTCAATAAATGATGATCAACAAATTTGGAAAAGTTAATTTGGAGCCAGGCTCTGTAAGGTATTGAATGTTTTAGTTTTCTTCTGTTTTTCTTTTCCTTCTTAATTGAACCTAACATTACATTTTATTATTGCAGTGACTGAAGAAACGGAGTTTCGAAAGAGATAGCAACTTTTCAACATATTTCAAACGTTTTTACAAATGCTACAGGAGTTGGGTTCTGTTGGCTTGTCCTTCAATATGTATCATATTTGATAACTTTTCATTATTTCCAGCTCAGAAAGTTACCTGAACCCACCACCACATCTCACTTATTACCTTGGAATTTTTCTAATTGGTCTCTGTTTTTTCCCCTTTTCATCTATTGTCTATTCTCTACATTGTAATCAGAATGAGTATTTTAAAAGATGAATTACTTCTACAAAATTGACTTATTGGTTTATATAAATGAATAAGAATATGTAGTACTTGTCTTTCTGTGTCTGGTTTGCTTCATTTAACATAATGATCTCCAGTTTAATCCATGTTGTTGCAAAAGATAGGATATTATTCTATGGATGAAATATATTCCACTGTGTAAATTTTCTTCATTCATTCACTAACGGGCATCTAGAATAGTTATCACCAGAGATAGGGAGGGATGGGGGGAGGTAAAATAAGGAAATTCAATAAGGGGCACCAAAACACACTAAAGTAAAGAAATCACTCCTAGTTTTACTTTAGCACAGTAGGTGATATTGGTCAAAACAACCTATATTTTGAAACGAATAGAAAGAGTACACAATTCTCAACACATGAAAGTAATTCATAGTTGAAAAGATGGAAATATTTACTATCCTGATTAGGTTAATACTCATTGTATACACTCATTTAACTATATGCTATTCTCTCATAAAGATGTACAGTTAAAAAAAAGATGACTAAAAAAGGCAAACTGGGTCATGCATTTTCTCTGCTCCTCTTTATAAACATCTTATGTGGAAGAAAATACAAAGTCCTTTTTTGACCTTTAATTCTTTCCTGACATCCCTTTTGGCTATTCTTCTGGTCTTGTCTCTTATTTACTCTTTCTTACTTACTTGGTTATAATTAAATTGACCACTTTGTTGCTCTACATCCATGCCAAACGTATCACTGTGTCAGTATATTTGGGCTTAATCTTACTTTTGCCAAACAAAAACAACAACAGTAATAACAACAACCACAAACAAACTAGTTCCCTAAGATATCTGCTGGGTGTGCTTTCTTGTTTATTTTTTCAATGTTTCATCAATTTAATGAAGCATTCCTTGACCTCCATTTAGTGTGAACAGGTCTTTGCACTCCCTATCTTCCTTACCTTGTTTACTTTTCTCCATACATTAATTACATCCTGACATAGTATGTGTTTCCTTGCTTATGGTCTCCTCTATGGGCTTGCATACTCTATGAGGATAAAGTTTTATTTGCTCAATTTTGTACCTCCAGAGTCTAAAAGAGAACTTATCATGAAGTAGGTGCTCAATATTTCTTGAATAAGTGTCATGGACTGATGGGTGTGGGGTCAATGGGTAGAGAGTAGTTTTATCTTAAAGAGGTCATCATGGAAAAGCTTTTCAGCGTGGACATTGAGCAGAAACTAGGGAAAGAATAAGTTGTGTGAACATCTAGAGGAATGTCTTAGAGAAATAACAAGGAATGTATTCTGAGAAAGACACGTGAGTGATTTCTCTTGGTGATGATGATGAGTAATAATAATTCTATTTCAATTTATGTTATTTTCTTCTCATTTATTTTAGTGTAGAATTCTAAGCCAGAAGTTGAAAGCAGGTGGCTTTTGAGTCAAATCCAGCCAGAAAATAGATTTCACTGGACACACATAATGTTGTTTAAATTATCAAATTATTTGTCAGCATTTAAAACCCAAGAGATTTCACTTCTGGCTCTAGATTGTTGTTTCCTCTTTACCAATCAAAAGATTTGAAAAACCTGGGCCAGCAGGCAACTGGAGATCCATAACTGTGACCTCTACAAATGGGCATCAGTATATTCAGTTTTATTTTTCATCTTGCTCTACTCTCCTCCATTTATTTACTTGCTTAATTCATCAATGTTACCTGTCCAGATTAAATGCATTTGTTTCAGTCATACCTCTGTGTGCACTTTCTATGAAGGTGACTTTTATGAATATATTTCAAAAACATTCATGAAAATTTACTAGAAAATAGCACATGTGATTTTCTAAATAGGGCTAAATTACTGTACAGAGATTATTTTTATTCATTAAAGTTTCTTGATCAAAATACTATTAAGAAATACCTCTATATTAATTATTCTTTGTTTATGAGCTTCTTAGCTGAAAGTTAGGAATGTACTTTACTGAAAATAATCTGAATTTTAGCTGTCAATTTTTAGGTCATACTACTATTATATTTTATTACATATATTTTATCAAAGGCAGACATAGCCTCTCACATTGTAACTTAATTTTTCTTTTCCCCAAGATCATAAGGACAAGTTTTTGAGAAATTTCCCCTTGTCTGACATTGAGGTGTAGGATCCTGGAAGGAATACTCATTGGCTTCTAACTATGTAACATGTAAGGTGCCCACTTCCTCAGACTGTCCAACAATTCAACTGAACTTAACATTGTTTGTTGTTAATCTATTTGACTATAGGAGCATAAGAGTAAGCTGTAGGATCATAAGAGTAAGCAACTTAAGAGTCTGTCCTATGTCTCCATTTCTATGAATTTAATTTAACTATGTAACTATAATGTAAGTTACCTGGATATCCTTGACTAAAATGTAAACACTAAAAATGTGTAAATTTGTTTTTGCTGTTCATATAGAGTGCACAATATAATAATATGGTTCAATGAATGGGTTAATTTGGCTTTGGTTTTCAATAAGTGATATCAAAAAAACCAAAAACAACAACAACAAAAAAAACTCTTAACTGGCTGAACCTATATGATAATAGAAACAGTGTACAAAACTGGAAGCCAGTTCCTTATTTTGAGTGTGAAGCTTTATATTACAGACACAATTAGGCCAGTTATTCAAGCATATTTCCTAGAGGTGATAGGCTTCTCTGAAGCATTCATGTAGATTTTTGTAATATTGCAGTTTCCATTTTGCACATACAAATTTACCAAGAAGTGTATGCAGATGTTAATAATTTTAGAAGTATTTTCATAATACAAATGAAATAGCAAATAAGAAGTAATTTCTCTTAACTCTGCAGGAGAAAGCTTTGTACTTTTAACCCTTTAAGCATACAGATAATAATGTACATTTCTGGCAGCTACCATGATGCAGTTTGTCTTAGTCTATTCAGGTTGCTTTAACTAAATTGTTTACACTGGATAGTTTATAAACAATAGAAATTTGTTGCTCAAAGTTTTAAACAGTGAAAATTTCCAAATCGAGGGGCCAGCAGATTTTGTGACTGGTGAACGCGTCTGCTTCAAAATTAGAATTCTCTTGTTATGTACTCACATGGTAGAAGAGGTAAAAAAGAAGAAAAAAAAGGTTGAGAACAGGCTTCCCCAAGGTCTTTCATAAGGGCCACTTATCCAACTTATGAGGGCAGAATCCTCATGACTAATCATTTCCCAAAACCCTCAACCTCTTAATACCATCACCTTGAGGGATAGGTTCCAACATGTGAAATTTGGAGGGACATAAACATAAATATTCAAATTATACCATAACTGTTTGTGTTAAGGTAAATTAAAATGTAAAAAAAAAAGCCTGAAGTATTCCTCAGTAGACAAAGTTGGTTAGGCCTCATAAGTAACATTCATCTTACAACTGCAAACATAAGCAAAATTTAACTTGAGCAATAATTTTTAACTTGAGCAATAAATAATTTCAAATGACCATATTAAAGAAAAACACAACTTAACCTCAACAAACCCCAAACAGCCAATTAACTTACATAGTCAGGGATTTTCCAATGGGGTCAAATAAAGCAATTATATAACTATAATATTACATACTATCTTTACTTTATCTCTCCGTTTATCCCTATAAATTTTCCTCTGTTCATTTCTTTGGTGGAACTCCTGAATCACTTCTGATTTGGTCATCCTCAATTCATGAGTCACTGTTGACTCAGATAAACTCTATAAAATTTTATTGTTTCAATTTACACTTTAACACATGAAAGTTAAAAAGAATCACATTTAAATTAGACTCTAAATGTAACTAGAATTTTGGTTGAGATTAAAGCCTGTTACTTTGGTAAAAGGAAACAACAAAAAAAAAAGAGTGGCCAGCTGTACCATATAATCATTAAAGGTGGTTCCCAATAGTCAAGAAAACGAGAGGAAACATATAATAAAAGATATCACCATTTATGAAATTAAATTTCTTACCAAAATATATGATTCTGATATTGTTTTTCCAAAACTTGGAGCTGTTTGTCTTGCATGAAAAATATATTTTATTAACAATAAGAATATAATTTGCCTGTTTTGTTCAAAACACAGGATTATGTTCATGTATGTACATAATTTTAATTTATCATATTGCAACTCATTTAGTGACTAATAGTGCTGTGATTAGGGATGTTATTTTTAAGAGCTTTGCATTACAGTTAATCTTGGCTGCAAGTAAGCCATCTTAGATGTATTTACCAATGCAATCATATTGATGAGACAGAATTCAAGGGGTCATTTATGCCAATAATCTCCAAAGTGCTATGACAGAGGTTATCTGTTAGAGTTTACTAATCTTTCATTGAAGGCTTAATACCTTCACACTGAGCAGGCGGGTCACATGATCACTAGTTCTGAGTTTTCCTAAAGGATGTGTAGGTTTCCAAAAAACAAAGGTGTTTGACACAAGATTTTTTGTGCATTCATTTGATTTCAGTGTGTTGTAAGTGTTGCAATTCATTTGGACCCAAATTAAATGGATTTGAATGTTTTGTTCATTAATTTTTTTATGGAACTAAACCTCTCAGAGTGAACAAATGGTTTAAAAATATTTCTGTCAAGAAATTTTACCTTGAATATACTAATAATTCAAGTGCAAGTAAATAAAACAAGGAAATGTCAAAGCTAACACTCCTAATACTAGTACTAGCTCTTTAGCTACATTAGGAGCTCAAATCAATAACCTAATAAGATTTGAGACTTTGGCAAAAAGAAATGGAAATTGCCAAATAGACTTTAAAATCTAAATTACAAGCAATGTCATTAAGGATAAATATTGTCCTAAATGTTAGCCCTGAGATAGCTAATCATATTATAAAGCCATCACAAGTAGCAGGATATCGAAAACTAAACATTTGAAGGCTGACAATTTTTTCCAGTAATGTTTAAGATTATATGATAACCTAGGGCATTTTTAAATTTCAATCAACTATTATCAGTGTTCAGGTGAAATTTTTGAGATTTCTTAATACTGAAAGACAAAATGCCAGGTACTTAGAGAAACATTTGTTCATCTCCATTAAAAAAGTAACTGAAATATTATGTGGGAGCTAACATTGAAGCAAACCCAAACACATTTCTAGTTAGAAAATCTTGGAATATGCATGGGAAACAGTTAAAGAAATAAAGTAACTTGTTAAAATATATTTCATTTGGGGAGGTTCACACTGAGTTAATGTGCCAGCTTTTTTAATATTCAGAATATGGTACTTGCTAGATTATGTTTTTTTTTTATCTGAGCAGTTATACCATAGAATATATATTCTCAATACAAATGAGTTCATTAAATAAAAAGTATTTTAGAGACTAGATATATACATATAACCACAGGGAAAAAAAGCTACTTTGCTTGGAATTATAGAGAAGATCTGGAAAATGTAGTTGTGCCTTTTTTTAAATGAATAAATTCATTTAAGTTTGTAAAAACAAGACTTAAATAGCAGATTCCTTTGCATTTATTTTTTTTAAATGCAATACAAATGACTATGATAGTTTTTTTAAATTTCCTTTTTTCCCTCCTTAACCATAGTAATTTGCTGGTCATCTCAAGGCAAGTACTTTAAGAAGTTGACAACTCAAAAAAGAGATATAATTCTTTTCTTCTTTTTTTAAAAAAAGGCAAGTGTTCTAACTTTGCCGACATTTCCAGGTATGAGAAAACATACTAGTTGGAAGATTAAAAAATAATCTGTCTCTTTAAGTTAAATGTGGCATTTTAACAATCAATGAAATAAGAATACTTATTCAAACATTCTTTTTGTCATTACGAGAGAAGTTTGAAAATGGATACTTGGACATGCCTCATCATCATGTAGTTTTGTTGACAAAAACAACTATAAGCACATTACCTATAAACTATGACATCTGTGTAACTAGAAACATATTCTTCCAGTTTCCTTTAAAATCTTGCAAATTAAGAGTTTTGTAGGTTTTTAACTATGTTTCAAATGGAATAAACATACATGTAATTTATATCTTGGTTGTGGATATGATGAAATATATATATATATATATATATATATATATATATATATATATATATATA
>NW_025999842.1:16788330-16814680 GCF_001458135.2 Marmota marmota marmota | reverse complement strand
TCTCTCTCTCTTGAGAGAGAGAGAGAGAGAGAGAGAGAGAGAGAGAGAGAGACAGGAAGAAAGAGGAAAGAGAGAAAAGAAATCACAACTGAAAACAACATTTACATCAACCTTTTAGTTGTACATTTTTGTATTTATAAAAAATTTGGTCAGTAAATGCCAAAATCCCAGATCTAACCAGTTCTTATCACTTTCTGTTTTCTTTTAGAAACATTTATTATTTTTTGAAAGTCAGCTAAAATGTCCCCTGGTTTGTGTTGAAAATAAGAACCATATAAGAATCATAATACTTAATATATTTTCCATTGGCCTTTTATACCATGTATAGTGAATAGTTTCTTGACTTGAAAGGAGGGAGCAGACGTCTGGGACTTCCTATAATTTTATGTACCAATTAAATAGTAGTGTATGCATTCCTGATGCCTGTACTCTGTATTAGGATGAGTAAACATTTAAAATAAACTTTCAAGTTGAAATAAGTACATTTTCCCTATAGGTTATCATACAATACACATCAGAATAACTTTACAACTAAATTTCAAATTACTCTATGCTAGCTCTGTGGGATTTTTGTTTCAGATTCCTTTCATAGATAGTGTTATTAAACACTTTTGGAACAAGGGTTCTTATATTACAATCAGCAGTTTTATCCCTTTCTACTCTATTTTTAAATTCTTATTCTATGAAGATCCTTTAAAGGTATTTGACCTATATCAATGCTATCTCTCTTTTTCTTCTAAAAATGGCATATTTGAGTCTGTGCATCTTTAGTCTGGGAACAAAGGCTGGTGAGCTAGCTCATCTCTTCCTGATTCTAATTCTACCAGTGCAGGTGTTGAGAGGGCAGGCCAGAGGTGTGTCTATATCTCCTCTTTCCACACATTTCAGTTTCACCATAAGAAGCAGATCAGTGATTAATCATTCATTCCTTCACATACTAAAACACAATTGTGTCTTGTACCTAGACTCCTACACTAGCTAAACACTTTCTACTTTCTGTCTATGCACATTTTGGAATTGCTTCCTGTTAGCTATGGGTAGAAAATCATTCTAATTTTATGTGAAGTGAGTTCTGAATGTCGTCAAGTACAATGCTTTTGGAGACAACATAATTATATTTTTAACATTTACCTCTGAATTGACAGAATTGTTGGAATTACAATTTGGATATAGCATCACAGAGACTCTATCCCTGGAAGAAAAATTCTGGGGTGAGTTCTTTTATTTCCACACACTTGACAAATTTTTGTTGGTATTGGAGCTCTATTCTTTCTTTGTTTAAAATGTTCTTTCAGAGAAAATGTGGGGCCTCTCCTGGTGACTAAGTAAGATAAGAGTCAGAATAATGAATTCATTTTTCTCTCTGCTCTGTATTTTCATGGCAGATAAGGTATAACTGTTTGAGATTTTTGGTTTATAAGTAAGGGGTATTTGTATTATTAAAATAACCAATTACTTGAAAATTCTGAATTTCTCTGTTTTGACATTGAATACATGGGTACATAATCCCATAGTCAAATAGTGTGTTAACAGAAAGAGATTGCTCAAAATACTACTAGACATATCTAATATGCTGCTAACTAGAAAACCAGGCATTCTTTGCAAAGATTCAAAAAATAAATATTACTTTTGTTCTTGTTGTTAAGAGAAAAATATTTCCAGATTGCTTTCATACACTGAAAACAATTCAAAGAAGGGAGTGGTGTTAAGTTTGCAATTAAGCCTAGCCAGACCTCATTGGAATTTTTAATTGTTACCATCCTTACTTTTACAGCTCTGCAAATGAATGTACCTGGAGGACCTACAAATTTTCCTCAGTCCAGACTTAATGAGCCTGTCTTATTCTAGAAGTTTTTCATTATCTTTGTGGATTCCAGTGTTTAGAAAACAATTAGAAGAAATGGCTACTTAGTAGAATTAGGACCCTGCTATATATGTCTCCCAGGTTCAGAAACTTCATCTCCAAAAGAATATTACATATCTGATTTGAACTCCCTATCCAAAATGGTAGGGCCCAAAGTCCTCTTCAGTTATGGCTTCAGGTTCAGAATCTCTGTCTTCTTCAGATCAGTATTTATTCAAATATTAATCTGTATTATCTAGGCATATGGCACAATTAAAATTAATTTTTAAAACTAAATATAGGGTGAACCCAGAAGATATTCATAAAACACATGCAAGAATTTAAAAGTAATGTGAACATAAAGTAAAAGTACCTACCATCAACTTAGAAAAATTCCATTCCCTGAGATCGTCTAGGCTCTTTTCTGTCCCCTGTTCCATTTCATTCACTCTCAGTTCACTATCATGGATTTTGGATTTATTTGCTTGTTTTCATTATAGCTTAATTTCATGTTTCCATCCTGTACTATGTACTATTTACTGTTCAGACTAACAAATTGTGGAAATGTATTCGATATAACTGCAATATACTATATGCACTCTTCTACAATTTTTCCCACTCAAAATTATTTTCCTATAACCCATTCATGTGGTTGTATTTAGCTGCAATTCATCTAGTTTCTCCACCATACCAGATATTATTTTTAGCCATTTGCAGCCACTGTTTATAAATTCAGTTGTTGATGGTTGTGTAGCATTTTGACAAGGTGATTTTAATGTGCCTGCTTTCATATATTGAGGACATTTTTTTCATTTTCATATATTTCATATCTATAAACATAAGTCACTGAATTTTGAGCATTTAAAAAATTTCAATTTAGTTTCCATGTTTGACATTATACCTTTCTTGATTCCATTCTATCCTGAGCCTTCTTCCATTCCCAACACACACTTTATCTCACCTCACTATATATTGCTGAGAGCAATGTTGTGTGAGAAAATTGAAGCTAAAGAAAAATTGCTATTCCAGAATGAATTTGGGAAATCTCTTGATAATAGTGCATTTTAAAGGAGTAAAATTTCATCTTTATCAAAATGCCCTGCTTTTTCAGTTTTACCACGTATTTTTAAGTAAATAAAATGCCTTGATGATAATAAGCCATTTCAATTCACTTAGGCTGACCCCCTTTCTATATATAAACACACCAAGTTTAGATGTTACCATATAATTTCCTATATAATTTCCTGTGGGTTGATTTGCTTGGCTAGGAATACCTGAATTTGTGTTCTTTGTATCACTTCTATTTAATGGAAAAAAATTGCTATTGCCACCAAAAAAGAAGGGCAATCAGCAGCCTTTTCCTTCTCTGTTTTCAATGATTTTCTAAGAAGGGAGTTAATTCCCCTGGGATGATAATGCTTTATAAAACGTGTAAGAACTATTGTAGATCAGAGAAATGAAGTGCTGTCTTGGGGAGAAAATGAAAGAAATTTATATGGGAGATTAGAAAAGGGGCTGAGATTTTGGCCAAAAAGCAGAAGAAGTAATTAACTTCACAGGGGAGATAACATGGCTCATATCTTAAAGCCTTATTGGGGATTTATGACTTTCCTCAATGGTTGATTTAGTGCATTGTATGTATGAGAAGTAAATGCAACAAAGCTTAAAATGAAAATTCCTCATGTTGCATAATTTTAATTAACACTTATATTCTACTTATGTTTTAAAAGCACCAGTAAAATCTTATGCAAGGGCGTGAAGGGCTGTCAACCACTGCTCTATGAAAGTGTACCATGTAGACTTCACTTCTGCAGATATTCATACTCATTGTAAGAAAAATGAACTAGGCAAATTTCTGATGGGGATTCTCAGGAAAAGGCCAGCTTGACTTCTCTGTCCATTTCTGATATTTTCTTATTACTGCATTACCTCTTTCAAATTTTAATGCTACATAATTAAAATGAAGAATAATTTCTTTTTCATGTCCTCATTTCAGTGATATACTGGCAAATTTCTCTCTGTAGATGAATGTAGAATGTGGTATTAGGAAAATATGGACTTGAGCATATAGATAACACATCACTCTCTGATAAATGAAGCCCTTACAATTAATGAGTATTTAAAATGGAATACCATCCGGGTTAGCTTATTCAAAAGGAGGCAAACAGGCTTAGTCACATTCTCAGGAGGGAGCTAATGCTGAAAAAGGATGGAAATATTTATGTTGGGTGAAAATGTCTTTGACTGGAAAAGCAAGCCTGAGCACGGACACAGATGAAAAGTATGGTGCAAATCAAATTGATAAGATATGTGGCTTTGAAAGCTATGCAACTCGACTAGCTGGGTTACATTGATCTTGAAAAACTCTGTCTTCCATTTCCTGATATAAAAAAATGCCAAAACTATTTCTGACTTAACTACCTCACATGATTGTTATAATCCTTGAATAGAAAATTATATGTGAAATGTTTGTGAATTTTGAAATGCTGTATTCATTTTAAGAATAATACACGGGTGCCCACTTGATCTTCACAGTGGCAGAAAGTATGCTCCAGACTTTGTTAAAGATGGAAATAAAGGTCAGATAGTCTATGAGTTGTCAGAAGTCAACTGTCACATAGAATAACACTATGAATATATTTGTAGTTTCATTCTAGGGCATTCCCTATTGCTCCATTTTAAAAGATGTTTGAGAATAAAGCTTAGGCTATTTTGGTAGGAAGCTTGGTTGGTGACTCTATATTAGGTTAAAGTCTGTTTTGATTGCCAGTGATAGAAATCAAAAACAAAGAAGTTTAGGAGAAAAATAAAAAATAATGTTTATATATCCATATTAGTTAGCCTTAAGTATTATCCAAAGGACGCTCACCTCCTGTTATTCAAACTCTTTTTAAAAATTAATGAATTAATTAATTAATTCTATTTAGGTATGCATGAGAGCAGAATGCATTTTGATTCATATTACACAAATGCAGCATAACTTTTCATTTCTCTGGTTGTACACGATGCAGTGTCGCACCATATGTCCAGTCATGCATGCACGAAGGGTAATGATGTTCATCTCATTCCATCATCTTTTGTATCCCCATTCCCCTTTCCCACTATTCCTCCCTTCCAGATTGTTTCAGGGATGTTTTGTGTGACCAGTAACTGATAATATAAGTGATGGTATGTGACTTCTTGGGCTAAAATCATTAATAAGTCAAAACAACTATTGAACTATTGTTAGAAAGAAGCAAACTTATTTTGTGATCCATTTTAGGACTGAAGAATTCACTTTCACTTTTAACATCTATACTCATGAGATATATTGACCCACAGTAGATCTTCTTTCTCATATGGTCCTTTTTGAATTTTGGAATCAAGAGCACACAAGCTTCTTAAAATGAATTTGGGAATAATCATTCAGGGAGAATCATTACATCTTCTACTTTCATAAGATTGTGTGTAAATTAGAATAATTTATTTCTTGAAAGTTTGGTAGTATTTTACTTTAAAATTATTTGTGCAGTATTTTCTTTGGAGAGATTTTAAATTGATTCCAACTTTTTACTGAGAAAATTCAGTCTTTATGTTGCTTTTTGAGACAATATTATTAGTTAATTTAAGGTGAATTTTATTTACTTTAACCTAAACTTTTACATATATTGATTAAAATTGTTAATGATGCTCTTTTGCTATATTTTAATCTTCTGTCTGGAATTAAGTTCCTACTCTTAATTCTTGTGAATAACTAAAAAAGCTCTTTCCCTTTCTATTTCTTGATCAATATTATAAAAGCTTTAGCAATGCTATTAGTCATTCTAAAGGTAAAAAATATGGCTTGTTTATTTGCTCCATTGTAATTTTGAAACTATTTAAAATTTTTTCTTGTCAGTTGTCTATTATTCCCCTTTTTTCTTTTCAAATTTCTTCTTTGCCTCATTAATCCTTATTTCATTACAAATAGAAGACAGGGGTAATCTTTTAAAATACAAATAAAAGCATGTGACTCTCCTTCAGAAAACACTTCACTGTCACCCATCATGAATTTGAAATCTTTCCACTGTTTACAGCTTTAACCAGTTGCATCTCTGGCTCATTCCCTACCACTATTACCCTTTTCCTCTCTACTACAACTCTGAAGATTACTTGAATTTCCTCAAATATATTAAACTCACAACAGCCTCAGAGCATTTTAATCTCTTTTTCACTTGAGTTTAAATGCTTCCACCCAAATCATAATTTGCTTTCTCAATTCATTCAGATTTGCTATGCATGTTACCTCATATAAGTTTTATCTATTCAAAATAAAACAGCATCCTCTACCCCTGTCTCCTTAGTCTGTTTTATTATTTTACACTATACTCATCAGTTCCTTACAGATGGGTGTGTGTGTGTGTGTGTGTGTGTGTGCGCATACGCACATATAATTTTCCATTTCATATTGGAATGTAAGTTTGTGGAGGTAATACTTTACCACAAGCACCAGTTCTAGGCATAAAGAAGTCATTCAATGTATATTCCTGATTTGATGAGTGAGTACCTTCATTTCCATTAGTTTCATCCTTTGTAAATTCTTTGTATTTCATGCCAAATCCATAATTTTTTTTGCTATACTTTATCCTTATTTATCTTATAATTTTATTTAGTGACCATTTATTGAATTACTTCTGTAACTTGAACATGCACATGTATTATCTCATTCATCTACAAACCAATTCTGAATTGTAGAATAGAGTTCTTATTTTACAAAAGAGGAGGAATCAAAAGCTCCTGGGATTTAATAAAGTCCTAAGGTCATGCAGTCTTTATAAATTAAAAGAGGAATTAACATCAGCTCAGATTACATCTGTCTGATCCCATAGCTGCACTCTTTTCCAAATTAGTTCAATTTATTTATATTCCCAGTTGATCATGGCAGTGATCAGAACAAGATCAAATTGATATTAATGTAAAAATGTGTGAAATCCAAATGAAGTCTAGAATTCTCTTAATTAAAAATAAACTAATGAGCTAGTAATATAAGCAACAATCCAAATTAATCTCAAAGAATTATCCTAAGTGAATAAAGTCAGATTATACATTAAATGATTCCACTTATATGAAATTCTAAACTAACTAAAACCATCACACAACCACAAAGTGTACTCAAGGACCAGTCAAGTACAATGGTTATTAACTCAGAAAGTCCTGAGGAAATGTTTGGTGAGAAGGCAACAATCTTTATCTTATGGAGGTTATGCAGCTATTCACATTTTGAAAACTCGGAATTGTATGGTTAAAATTGATGCAAGTTATGACACACAAATTATGCTTCCAAAAGTTGAGTTTTCAAAAAAGAAATACTTAAATATTCTAGAACTGTGGAAATAATTTCTCAAGTCATTGAAGCTAACAGTTTGTATTTTGTGAACATTAGACCTGTGATAAAAGCAGTGAAAAGGGAGTTAAGAGTCTTAACTTTGTCACCAAATAACTCTGCCAATTCTCTCTGCTCCTTTGGCTTCAATTTCATTATCTTCAATGCTAAGAGGTTGTTCTACCATTTCAAGGGTTTTCAGGTCTGAAGTATTTGGATACAACTTGGTTACAGCCTATGGTGCTTTGATTTCAAGTACTTCTGAGAAGTGTTTAGTTTCTGAGCTCAGTTTTATAATTTGTCAGGGAACATTAGTCAGTCAACAGTCCAGAAAGAGGGACAAATGAACGAACACATGGAAGTGCCCAAATCTACACCATGATCCAGTGTCTAAGTGTTTTGCCCATTTTTTAATGTGTGACTATTCAGAATTTGGAGTGGGATAAATGCACATGGTAGGTACTATGTGAAAACAATAAAAAAATTTGGCCAAAATAACTACACCATAATTATCATTATAGAACATAGCTCCAAAATTTATAAACATAAGACAAATAGTTATAAACAAGAAACAAAGATGTAGCTGCATAGAATTAGATGTTTAAGAAAAGGACAGTCTGTTGATCACCAAAAAATTCCCATGTCATAGTGGAAGTTAAAGTATCATCCATGACCTTCAAGAGTGTGCCATACAGAAAGTAAAGGAGATAGTACACTTTTTAATATGTCACATTGGAATAAGCATAATAGTAGAGGTGGGAAAATATCTCATGAGAGTATAGAAAGGAAAATAGAATTTTCAGCAGGGCATTTGAAAAGCTTCCTAAAATATTCATTATTTAGAACCTTGGAAAATGAGGAAGTCTTTCAGAAATGACTATAGGAAAGAAGGTCATTTCAGTAGAAGCAGTGGTCTGGAGTCTGAGACGTCAGAGGTAGAGAGCTTCCCAAAGGGTTTAAACGATGAATTTAAAGTAATTTAGACAATGATTCCAACAATTCTGCTCTGTTCTTTAAAAGATGTTCTGCACAAACAAGGATAGCATTTCTGTCAAGGAATTTCTACACAAACTTAGGATATGGATCTTGTATAAACTTTTTAGTTTTGTGATGTATTGGAAACTGCCATGAAAGTGAGACATACTTCCTAATTCAAATTTCTTTATATTTCAAGGAGAAAGCAATTTATTTCAGCAGCTGCACAGTTGCACAACCTCATTTGGAAAACTTTGCAGCTATATTCATTCTTATTGACACAGTTACATTGTATGAGTTTAGATTTCTGGTCTTCAGTAATTTGGGAGAAACTCAATATAACTGGCAGCTTTCCCTAGAACTGAGGTGATGAGAATGAATCCTTTCAAAAGTGTTGAGTTGAACAAAGAAGAGGCAAGGATTGATGTTTCTTATTATTCATATCCCAGCATTATCATGTCAGTGATAATTTTCCATTTATATGAAATTCTGAAGTAAATAAAACAATGGTACAACAACAAAGAGAAATTCAGTGATTAACTGGGCCCGTTAGGATGGTGGGTATTTTTGCTAGATCCCTCATCTCTTGGCTCTTATCATGCTAAGAGGTTTTCAGCAGAGGCCTGTCACAAAGCAGTTCTTGAACAGCTTTGAAAAGTTTTAGCTTATGGTTACGTGTGTGTGTGTGTGTGTGTGTGTGTTTCTAAAACAGCCTGTCGAGGAGGCAAATCCCAAGGCAGGGCAGTAGTGTGGAGAGAGTGTGCCAGCTTCCAAAGGAGACAGAACGGAATTCAACTCTCAGCCCTTCTGCTTCCTGGCTCTGGGCCTGGTTAGTCATAAAATTTCAATTCCACTAGGATGAGATGAGGCCAATAATTCATTCTTTTAAACACAGTTGTGAGGGTTAGTGGTGCAAGGGAATTCGAGCTTCCTAGGGGAGTTTCTGATTCCCACAGGACGCTCTTTCCTCCCTGTGGGGGTTCTTTACACCTGTCCACAGATCTATATGCACATGTGCTTTGCTTAGCTTCCTCTTGTCCCAGCCTTGCTGTCATCACTGGGCCTTTTGCCATTCATTAAAAATGCCTTTTACTCTACTGCTCCAGGAATGTTGTAAATACGCATTTTCTTGAAATTCTACTCTGTCTTCATAGCACTCCTCATATTGGCACTTTCTATTTATATGTGTGATTATGAGTTTGTAAACTGTAAGGGTAGGCCTGTTTTTGTTTTTTTTTTTCATTCCACTGTGGCATCCATTTCTACTTCTTGCCTGGCACTGAAGAATCTCAGAAAATACTTACTGAATTTATAACCAAATCAAGCCAAAAAGCAGTCCTTAAATCCTACTGAACACTTCAGGTCTCATGTGGAGAGGGTTCACATTGCAAAACACATAGAATGCTGTGTTTGGAGTCAGATAAAGCCCGTTCCACTCTGTTAGTTAAGGCTCTTTAGACAACTTATTCTGATACTCAGTTTCCACATCTAAAAATTGGGGTTGAAATGTTCAGATACATTTTTTTAATATTAAGTAAGATAATATAAATGACAGGCCTAATAACATATATACATGTGGTAGTCACATAGCAGTTGGTAGTTTTAAAGGTAGTTGTTAATAATTGCCATAGTAATAATACAAATAAACAGTATTCTATATTAGTATAAACTCTCCTTTCTATGTTAAAGCTAAATAAAATCTATTTTATTAACTAAAAATTTAACACAAGGAAGTGGCATTTTTGTCTGATAAATTCAACAAAATGCATCCTAGCAGTATGTTTTTTTTTTTATTTTACCAGTAGAAGCAATAATTAAAATGCTTCAATAGTTGAAAAAGAATGTCTTAAATTCTTTTGAGTAAAGAGTATTGAAGAAAGAAACTGATTTATTAATTTATGGTGAAAGACACGAGTACTAAATCCATTTTGCTAAAGATTCTTCTAAAAAATGGAAGGCAGATAGCAAATGCATTTGAAAGCTGAAGACAGACTGCTCCTTCTATATATAACCTGGCTTCAGGCAGGTTTATGAAGCTTCATGGGCTTAGAAAGGATTAATCTACTGGATGCTTTGGTGTCTATATTGGAGTCTCTTGTACAAAAAGGAGGCATTGATCAATTTTCTCCTTCTGCCGACTTCTATCATCATCACAGTCAGGCGGACTACTTTGGTTGACAAAGAAGCCCTTTGAGAAAGTTTATAAATAAACCCATGAGAATTTTTAGTAGCAAGAAGCTTGTGGGCCCGGCAAGATGTTACCAGCAGAGGCATAACTTAGAAGGTAGGTACATGGACAGTCTATGGTCGTGTTGTGGCTTTGGATTACCCACAGAGGGTGTGTGTGTGTGTGTGTGTGTGTGTGTGGCTTTGGATTACCCACAAAGTGTGTGTGTGTATGCGTGTGCGTGCATGCATGGAACACAACTATAGAAAACAATAATTGTAGAAAAGCCTCAGATCAGAGAGCACTTTGATACTACTTGGTATGCAGCATACCTTGCAGTCTTCCAATGGCAAAGGAGCCACTTTAGAATTTATTATATACGTTAATTTGATTGCACGGTGATATATTTGTTAGACAAATTACCACAGGTCTAATTAGAAGGCGGTGTTAAAGCCATCTGATTACTGATTTACATTGCATTTATTCGATTCCAATGTATTTGTAGAGATAAATTAGATGTAATTTCCAAGTAATAAAACTTAAGTGGTGTACAATCTCAAGGTTACTGGATCAAAAGTAAAAGGAGAATCTCAACCACATCACTAAGTGATGTGAGACTTTGAATGAGGTATTGTGTATCAGTACTACCATAGGCACCATCTAGCAGACTGTTTATAATCTCTTTGTTACTGATTCTTAGGGATCACACATTCTCTAGTTAGAGGCCTCAGTTTCTTAATTTCTTATTTAATCTTTAGGGTAGTTTTAAAGAAAACTGATAAGACTGGAAAACACTCTTATTTTTCTAGTCGTATATAATAGTACATTATGAAGGCTAAATAATGTGTACCAGAGTTATATTGAGCCAAAGAAGGTTTGATCTCTTTATTCTAGAACAATACACGACTTCAGAGCATGAGTGTATCTGTTACCTGTTTATGAAGACAATCTATTAAGTATATGAATTATAATTTGCTGCAATATCAATGGACATCTGACAAAAATACATATTTATTAATTCTAGGCAAGTGATTAAACTTATGAAAATAACCCACTATTTGAACATTTAAATAATTTTCCATTTTCCAAATGCAGTTATTTTTGATTTATGATATAAGATAGTATCTTTTTTGAAGTTAGAAATAAGATTTTGGTAAAAAATGGATATAGCTCAGTGTTTGCTCTTGCTCCTTTGCTTTGGCTCATTAGTGAAGTTTACTTTTACTACTTTTAATGCTTTGGCATTGATAGGTTTGAACCAGTCTCCTGTAACATGAACATCCTGAACTACTAGACCTTGAAAGGGAGACTGAAATGGGATGGGGAGAGGGACTGGATTAGAAGGTAGGTGAGAACTGTTGAGAGCTCTGAAAATCCCCCCACCCCACCGTCCTTGAAGAGGGAAGAAACTTGATGATATAAATCAGAGAGAGAATAAAAGTGAGAGGATAAGTGGAAGTAAATCTTTTAGAAGAAAAGTAGTTTAGGAAGAGGACTAGGGGGAAGAAGAAGGGGAGGGAGTGGGAAGGTACTGGGGAGTTATATTGGCCAGATTTATTGTTATATTGTGTACATGCACAAATATGTAGCAACAAATTTCACCATTCTGCACAACTATAATACATCAATAAAAATGGGGTGGGGGAAGCAGTGCAAGGCAACTGCTGCATGTTAGGAAAGAATGTATTCATTTGACTGTTTTTTGTCCACACTCCTGCCTTGCCTGCACAATCTACGTGTGTGTGTGTGTGTGTGTGTGTGTGTGTGTGTGTGTTTCCAATCTGAAGTGTTTCTATAGGACTGCTTGCTTATCCTGTTTTACCTGTGATGCTGAGAGTCCTGGGTGTACAGGAAGCTCCATGGTTGCTGATTTTGCCATCTGGTGTCTGAGCAAAAAGTGTCTTTCCTTATCTTTTATTAAAAAGAAGTCTTTTTATCCTCATTTGACTTTACCACCAGGACCTCCAGGCTAATTACATGCTTGAAGAAGCCTCTCCCTCTGTCATGTTTAAATCTGACTTTGTTGCTTTGTTTCTAGTAAATTATGCTTCTGAGTTTTTCTTTAATCCATTATAACCACCTGTCTTCATGATATACTTATTCCTTCTCAAAAAATGTCACCTCTATATTTTACATATCAAATTCTTCTAAAAGATTTAGTTCCACTTATCCTATCATTTTTTATCACTCTCTGATTTATTTCAATCATCATGTTTTTTATTTCTTCAAGGATGGGACCTGGTTTCTGATACATATTAGCAAATTCTGCAATGTAGCTTAAGGTGTGAAGCTGAGGTAAGGTGTAATGTACGTGTCTAAGATCCTGTCTTATTTATTATACTTGCTGAAGTTAGATTAAAGTGTTTTGTTTTGAAAACATTCTCAATAAAATTATTCAGTGTTTGTAGTTGTGAAGTTATTAATTTGAGAACATAATCCTAGGATTTTACACTTTCAAATGCATATGTTAAAATATACTGAAACATCTCTAGAAAGAATAAGTAAAAAAAATTAAAAGCCCAATAGCTATGAATAATCTCTGGGTCATAGTTTATTCATTAATAATTGATTTATTAATTCTGAAAGTCAATCTCTAATATCTCTTCTAGCTCTGAAAAAAGAGATGGAGATAGTTGGATTAAGGATTGAGTTTATCTCTTCATTTTTCAGTTTCTACTAAAATTGTTTTTACAGTGAAGAATTAAGTGAATACTTCCTAATAAAACAAGTGTTTTTATGCATACTTCAAATGAAATGCAAATGTAAGACCTAATGCTAATTAAGAACCAAAGCATAGTAGATGAATGGATAAATTAATTCATTGTTTAGATTGAAATGGTAAATTATAAAAAATAATTATATAAAATGTTATTTTTTCCATCACAATTACATTCACATGGAAATTTTTGCTGAAACTTGGCTCAAAGAGCAAGAAAAAATAATGGTGTTCAACATGTGATACAAGAGAGATTTTAATTTACCACTGGCTGCTCGTGGGTATAACTGATTTCCTAATAATTAATAAGAAAAAATACTGTTTTGAATATTTTTTATGCTTTGGTTTATAGATTACACTTTAGCCTTCTTAATGGCATGGGTGTTGCCCATTTTTTGCTTTCTTTTATTTGATATGATATAGAAGGATGTTGTGAAAGGTAAATGTGCATAGCACTAGGAACTAAGAGACTCTATTAATTCTGCTAACTGCAAACTCTGTAACATTGAGAAAGTTGGTTGACTACTCTGAATTCCAGGTTATTTGTAAAATGAAGAAATTAGATGATAGTTGAGATCATTTCTGACTTTATGAACAAGTGAGTTTATTTCTGTTTTAATTTAAATCTTTGATATTTTGTATTATATATTCACTTTTTTTTTTTGTCTCTACCTGCATGTTTGTTTCATGACCATCTTTGAAGGAAATGACTTAGTGGAATAGATTTGGCATCCAGGTTTTTCATAAATGTGGCAGCAATTTCCCTGGATTCCATCCTCTCTAGACTCTATCCTTGACTTTAAATTGTAATTGATCAAAGTTTTCAAATTTTTCATGTTCTCAAGTTAAGTCTTTAGCTCAGTTAAAAATAAACTTTAAATAACTTTGAGGTAGGCAGTAATATATAAGCATTAATGGTCATGTTAGTTTGGAGTTAACATATTACCTCCAAAAGTCAAATTGTTTCAAATACTGAAAAGATGTTTTGGGTTAAACATTTTAGTTCTTATAAAGGCACATTTAATAATGTTCATGACTCAAACTTAAATTTCATGATATAATGCTTTTCATCATGATTCTATTTGCAACATGGTAGTGTCCAAAACAGATAACTAAACCAGATGTGGTGACCTACACCTGTAATAGCACACACTGAAGATATTGAGGCAGGAGCTTAGCAAGTTGGAGCCCTGCCTGGGTAACTTGGGAGACCCTGTCTTAAAGTAAAAAAAAAAAATAAAATAAAATAAAGAAAAACCCAGCACGATGACACATGTCTGTAATCCCAGGCACTCGGAGGCTGAAGCAGGAGGATCTTAAGTTCAAAGCCAGCCTCAGCAATTTAGCAAGGTGCTAAACAACTCAGTGAGATCCTGTCTCTAAAATACAAAATAGGGCTGGGGATGTGGCTCAGTGGTTAAGTGCCCCTAGGTTCAATTAAAAAAAAAAAAAAAAAAAAAAAAGGCTGGGCTGGGGTTATAGCTCAGTGGTAGAGCTCAATCCCCAGTACCACAATAAACAAATGAGTAAATTAATTAATTGAAAAACCCAGCTATCTCTGATAAGTTGGGTTAGAAATCCATCTTTTCTCTATAGAAGTTCATGATGAAGATAAGTATTTTTTATTGTGCTATATGGTATAAACACATATTCTAATTTAATTCTCAGAGCAATTCAATTAGGTGAATTCTAAAAGTCTTCCAAATTTATAAATAGAAGATTTAAGAAATTTGTATTAAATTTACAAAAGGAACCATGTACCTAGAATGCATTATGATACAACATGTTGAGATAAATAATCTAATAAGAGAGCTGAAATAATTTCAATATGGGTTTCTGCAACGCAGATTAGGTTATAGTTGAAGAGAAAATTGGGAAATGATAGAAATGATATAAAAGTGGACCCACAGAGTTGGTTCCCAGGTAACTTTTCCTGGTGTGGAAACATGTTTTGAGGCCCACAGGTGCAGCCTTTCACACAATTCAAGAAAAAATTTTAGTAATAACCAGAAACAGTAGATGTTTTGTAGTTTCCAGAACCACTTGGTAGTCTCCAAAAAGTTAAGCTCTTTGGTGAACTTACTATAAATGCAGATGAAGAAATTTCAAAGACATTTCCTTCAGAGAAAGGAGGTGGGAGAGAGGGAGAGAGAGGGAGAGGGAGAGGGAGAGGGAAAGAGAGAGAGAGAAAGAGAGAGAGAGAGAGACAGAGAAAGAAAGAGACACAGAGAGAGAAAAAGAAAAAGACTGATTCCTAAAAATTTTGAGACTGATTTTTACTTTAATGAAACATGATTATATTAGACACAATATACTCAAAGATCTAAGAGAAAATCCTTGAGATCAAACTGCTGAATACAAATTTCTGTGGATATTTGTTTAAAATTTGTTATTAATACTGCTATTATTTTTGTTATTTTTCTTATACATCTTATAATTTTTAGTGCACATTTTTAAAAGTGTACCAATTGTTTTTTTTAATTTATTTTTTTATTGGTTGTTCAAAACATTATAAAGCTCTTGACATATCATATTTCATACATTAGATTCAAGTTGGTTATGAACTCCCAATTTTACCCCAAATACAGATTGCAGAATCACATCGGTTACACATCCACATTTTTACATAATGCCCTATTAGTAACTGTTGTATTCTGCTACCTTTCCTATCCTCTACTATAAAAGTATACCAATTGTGCACTAAGAAGACAACCATCATAATAGAAACTTTCTGTTGCAATCTTTCTGTTATATTCCTATTCATGGCCACCAAGCTCAACTGATATATGTCATGTTAACAATCTTCTGTCTACTATAAGGCTTTACACTGTTCTGTGAGTTCAGCTCTGTGATAAAATTGGAGGGAAAAAAAGAACATAGACGAATTACTGCAAGTTAATCATCACTAATATAAAACTATTTCAAAGACTTGACAATTTGTGAGACCCTAGATTGCAAGAAACATTTAGACCAAGTGGAATCTCTTTTGTCTATTAAAACAAATGTAACAGGAGTTTCAATATGCTTTATGAAATCTATCCTCATATTTAGTATTTGAATTGTTTCCATTTTATTTCAGTTTTACATAATGAAGTAAACATCTTGGTCCAGATAACTTTTATTTAGTGTTAAATTCCTTTGTTAGGGTACATGACAAAATCAATTTTATTGGAAAAAGGAGTGTAAAACTATTTCTTATAGCTGGGGTGTATGTGTGTGTGTATGCATGTGTGTGTGTGCGCACACATGCATGATAAGTATATATATATATATATATATATATATTTTGTGTATATACACATAGTATTAGTATGTTGTTATATTATTATATATTATATTACTATATTTTTCATATTTGTGGAAAAAATAGCTAATTCCACCAGCAGTCAATAAATTTAGTAGTCTAACCAAAACTTGGTTAGCATTTATTTGATCTTTCTATTTTCAAAATTTGTGGGAAATACAAAATAATATTTCAGCATTATTTTAATTTAATTTTATTATAAAAGCTAGACATTTTTCTATGGAAATTGCCCAGTGCTTATTTACCGAGGATATAATTTTTAAAAAACCTTTCTTAACAAATTACTGAGGTATAACTGATATATATTTACAATGTACAATTTTGTAAATTTGACTTACATGCACACTTGCAAACCCTCTTGCAATCAAGACAGTGAATATATCCTCTTAAATTTCTGAGTTCGTGTAGGATTTGCCAATAAACTATCTAAGTCTGGGTATTTCTTTTTTTTAAATTTGTTTTAATTAGTTACACATGACAGTTTAATGATCTTGACATATCATAGATTTGAATCAGATGGGGTATAATTTCTCATTTTTCTGAGTGTACATGTTGCAGAATCACATTGGTCATACAGTCTGGGTATTTCTTTGTAGGAAGATTTTAAACTACAAGTTCAAGTTTTAAAATAAATATTGTTATACAGGTTATTGTTATTATTATTTGAAGTAAGCTTTATAGTTTGTGTCTTTCAATAAATTTGTCAGTTTCCTCTAAGTTGTTGAATTTATTTACATAGAGTTGTTCATAATATTCCCTCATTAACCTTTTATTAGCTCTTAAATCTGTAATCATGTAACTATCTCATTTCTGGTGTTAGTAATTTATGTCTTCTTTTTTTCCATGTTAAATCTAGCCAAGATTTATCAATTTTAAAAAAATCATCTACAAGAATCTTTTGTTTCACTGATTATCTTCATAAGTTTTACATTTTATTATTTGATATCTGTTCCATCTTTATTGTTTAATTTCTTTTGTTTTTGATTTAATTATTGACTTGATGCCAGACATTATATTTTATTGAATAATAGGTACTTTTATTTCCTAGAAACATTCTTGAGCTTTGTTTTGGATACAGCAACATTACTTGGGAATGATTTGATTGTCTTAAGCCTTGTTTTTAAGAATTTTCATACAGAAACAGAGAAGCCTATATTGTAGTGTGGATTTTCCATCTAACTGAGATACTATGCTCTTCTACAGGATATTTGGTGAATTTCAAAGTTTTTCTTTCTTCACAGGTAAGAACACACTAGTTCCAGCCTTGAATGATTACAAGCGGTGATACTGGCTAACCTTTTTAGATAGGTTTTTCCCTGGTCTTTGATTAATTGAGCACTCAGTGGAACCCTACTGAATATAGTGGACCTCGTGCCTATTTTTGGATCTCTCTCTCTCTCTCTCTCTCTCTCTCATTTTTTTTTTAACTTGGTATTCTGCTCTGCAAATACAGATGATTGCTTTGCCTCTCCAGACTACCAGCTTGTCTCCTTAACTCAGGGGTCTTTGTATCTTTTTCTGTTGGCTTTTCAGAAGGGATTATACTTGCTTTTCATCCATGATTAGTCTAATTTACCTGTTTACTTTTGTGTAAAGGACAATGTATCAGAAAAAATATTTATATAAATAATTGGCAGCTCCAGATCATTTATCTTCCTTTAAAGATTTTTATTGCTTCGAAGTCTCTGAGTTCACCATTAGGCTGCAGAGATTGAAAGTGGACTGTGGGTACTCAGATGATCTAGGGGCAGTCTGAATAAGGACAGTTCTTTTATTCCTTTTATTATGAGGCTGTGACTGACTTTTTGGATTCCAAATCAAAGCAGACAGAGAGGTTAAACAGAATTACACTGTTAATTGATCCTAGAGGTTGATTTTTGTCACTCAAGACTTATAATGATGTTTAAAATAGATTAAAAAAAAAAAAAAACCAATAGCTGCCTGGCTTTTGGTGGTAACCAATTTACAATGTGATAATTCCTCAAACCAAAATTTTCTCAATCATCATGTTAGAATCATTGGATTCATATTCTTTTTAGTGTCTTCATCTTTAAAATTCTTTATCACCTATCCATTTAATGATTTTTTAAAAAAGATGATCATTATTACTCATCCTGCTTTTTAGATAAGTTCAGTAAAAACGTTTTTCCTGAAGCATTCAGTGTATTGATTTCAACTATGAAATCCACAATATTTTCCTCTTTAAATATTTATAAGCAGTGTGTTGTAGCTATAATGTTAGCCTTAAATGTTAAACACTTAAATGTTAAGTGTTACTTAAATATTTTAAATTATTTTAATATTAAGCATTAAATACCGTATTAAGGTAATTAAAAGATGAAATTGTCTCCAGAATTTGTCAAATGATCCCTAGAGAGCAAAATTCCCCTGGTTGGGAATAATGGCTGCTGAAAGTAGGAGGGTATTTTCCCAGCTCCCCAGCTTATGCTCATGACCGTGGCCACCCTGCACTGCCTGCTTGGTGGGTTCGCTGTGGAGAATCCCTGGTTTCCACTGACCCATCATATCTCACTGCTTATTTTTCCATTTTCAGATACCTAAAGACCACCATGAAACTGAATCATTTTTTCTTCTTCTCTGTACTTCCCATCCTGTACTTAAGTCATGATGTACACTTTTCTTAGAATTTACTCATTTCTTACTTATTTCTTCTCCAAATACCTGACCAGTTTTAATGCCGTGTCCTTTCTGGAGCCCCCTGCCTAATCTCCTCATTCTGCTTCGTCTGATTGTGAGGTCTCTCCTGAGTGTCTGAGTTACCTATTTGGGGATAATTCATGAAAGGTGTGTGGTTTATTTAATTTATTTATTTATTTTATTTAAATAAGATTTAAGCTCTTAAATCTTATTCACCTATGGTTTTCTAAAAATGCAGGACAGTTTCCTGCATCCAGTAAGGACTTAAGAAAATGTTATTAGATGAGTAAATTTCTGTTTTATCTTTCATAAAATACTTTCGGAAAGAAGCTGCTTCCTTAGTTTCTATTTTGAATAATTGTGAATTTATTACCAAAGAATTTAACTAAATTAGACTTCCCTAAGTAACTATTTCTTTGAGCTACCAGTTGGTGGAGCATTACGCCCCCATACATGAACTAGTTAATGTTTTGCTCCCACTTATTTGTTTGAGAATGAGCTGCTTTCTGTCTTTACTATCAATTTTTTTTTTTAATAATTGAAGGGATTTTCATGCACAAAATTTGATTTTTTCTTCCCAACTTAACGCATTAATTTTAGAATATATATGAAAGAAATTCTATAATTAATTGAAATTAAACTGGTGCCTTAAATGGTTATTCTGTTGCTATTAATGAATACTTGAGACGAGGTAATTTAGAATAAAGGTTTTATTATCTCACAGGAGGCTAGAAAGCTCAAGAGCATGGTTCTGACATCCTGTCCACATCTTATGAAATCTTTTTGCTGTGTCCTAGCATGGTAAAAGATATCATATGGCAAGCAAAGCAAGTATGGGTCAAATTAGATTTTTATTCATCCTCTTTACAGCCAGAAGTTGCTGCATGAAGACTCAACCATGATGGATTGATTTAATCCCAGTTGCCTGGCTCATGGCCTATCTACAAATACCAAAAACATATAAATTTGGAGATTAAATATCATACAAATTTCAGAAGGAATGTTCAAGTCATTGTAAACAGAAAATAAGTATAACTTAATTTTTTTTAGTTTCCTTATAACTCAATCGTTCCTTAACATTATTTTATTAACCCAGAATGAAAATCAAATAAGAGCAATATTTTCCAAATACATGTCTTATTACTCACTTTAGGTAGTCCACAAAAATTTTTTAAAAAATGATTTTATAAGTTTTAGAAACTTTATGGTATATAATGCTCTGAAAAATTTATAATTCATAATCACATATAAAAGGCAGTAAGTAATCCTATAGTAAAATCAATTAATCCATCACTGGTTCAACCTAATTTAACTCATTGTTCTCCAAACTAGAATTTAGTGGTTGAACGTTGAGGTTCTCCAGCTAGAAATTTCAGCCCTGTCATTTTTTTTTTTTAAACTGTTGGGTGACTTTCCCAATTTTTTTGATTGGGAAAATGGAGATAATGGTAGAACATTAGTGTTGTGAGGATTAAATGAAAGAATACATGTGAATAACTTAGGATACTGTGTATCTCATTGAAAATCCTGAGCATTATTTACTATTGTAATCATTTTCATTTGACTACAAAATTTATTTTGGGGTCAGAACTATTGGAATCATTGTAGGATGCAAACTTTGAGAGCATTTTAACAGAGGTTTTGATGTAGTCATTAGGGGCAAGTCTGTCCCGATCAATACTTCTTACCTTTGAGTACTCACCCTAAGTAAAAAATACATAGTGCTTGTATGTGACTGGACCCAAGTTGTTCACCCTGAATGAAGGCGCTGTCATCTCCCTCTACGAACATTGAGAAACACAATAACTCTACATATCCAGAGGAAAGAATGAAGCATGAAGTTGAGAAAAATATTCCCCCCCTTAAAACCACAGCTATGGACCCGTACAGAGGAATACACAAAAACATAGGCTCAAATATTAGGAAACATGTGCAGATACTGACAGTTGCTTACTTCATATCTGTACCCTGACACTGCAGAGTTTCCTGTAGGCTTCCCAAGAGTCCCAGCAACTTGAGTTCTCTAAGCCATGACAAATTATCTTTTCAGCTTATTTTAACTCATGTTCATTTTATCTTATTATTTATTATTTTTTCCAGAAATACTCCAATCATAAATTTCATTGAACCAAATATTTTGGTAAATCCTCAAGTTTTCAAATTTCAAAAGTAGACATCAATAAATGTATTGCCTTGGGATTTATTTTAACTCAATTGGACAAATGGTTATTAGCTTAAAAAAAAAACAACAAAAAAAAACTTTTTCCTTGATCCAGATGTAGTAGCATGTATCTGTAGTCCCTTCTTCTGGGAAGGCTAAGGTAGGAACCTAGGAGTTTTAAATTAGCTTAGTGAGAATTAGCTTAGTGAGACTGTGTCTCAAAACAAACAAACAAACAAAACAAACAAAAAAACCTCTTATCTCTTACTTAGAGCCTTGGAAACATGCATCTTTTAAAATGGAAAATATGTCTGCTGAACATGGTGGCACAGGCCTGTAATCTCAGTTAGTCAGGAGGCTGATGGAGGAGGGTCACAAATTCAAGGTCAGAATCTAGCAAGACTTTCTCAAAATCAAAAAGTACTGAGGATATAGTGTAGTGATAAATTGTCCTTGAGTTTAGCTGGAACGTGCACGCAAGTGCGCACACACACACACATGCATGTATCTTAGTTAGATCCTTAGAAGCATGACATACTTATGCTTTATATTTAAAAGCTGGAAATCAGAAAATAAATTTTTTTTTTCACCAGGAATTGAATCCAGGGGCACATAAACACTGAGTCACACCCCCTGTCCCTTTTTTATTTTAATTTTTTTTTTGATAGAGGATCTTGTTAAATTGCTTAGGGACTTCTAGTTTGCTATGGCTGGCTGGCTCTGAACTTGCATTTGTCTTGTCTCAGTCTCCTGAGCTGCTGGGGATTACAGGCATGCACCTCTGGGTTTGGAAAGCTAATAGATTTAATAACAAAACTAATGTTACAGAGATTATTAATGTGCTTAATCTCTTTTAATAAAATGGTGCATTTTTATTTTATTTTAAAATTTAATTAATAAACAAGTTAATGATAAGGCTTATAAGATTTTGATTAGAAAATTTCTGCTGATTGAAATAAATTAAATATTAGAACTTTTAGGTGAATTTTGAGTTAAGAAAATTACATAAATTGAGGCCAAACTAGACATAACTTTACCATCAAATTAAGTGACTATAGAGTATAATTTATGAAATTATCTAGTATTTAGAAATCCATAGCTGATTAGTTACAAAAAACTGTACAGTGTTCTTTGCATAATGTGGCTGAAATATATATTGTAACATAAAGTCAGTTTCTGCTCTGACTGCTCTTACTTTTCAGATAGAATAAATATTTTAATCTGATTGGTTTATTAAATAACTATTGACATAGAATGACAAAATTGGAGAACTTCATATTTCAAACTTATTGAAAATCATTAGTTTGGCTTCATTCATTGGAAAATTTAAACCATGATTCTGAATTTAGTGTTTAGACTTGACATCCTGATCTGATTGAAGATATAGTTTGTCTGCTGATTGGCCATTTTAGAAAATAGACTTGAATGGCCACCTTACAAACTGTAGAAATTCTCATAACTTAAATATGGAAATGCAATTCACAAGGGCTGGATTGAGAAATTGGAACTATACTGTATTATTCCAGTTTCTAAACTGATTTATACACATATACACATAAACACAGAACAGACATAATTTGGAGTGATTTTATGTTAAAATGATAATTAAAGTTGTCTGTTTTCCTGATTTGGGTGTGTGGAAAGCACTTATCTTCTTATTTCATTGGTCTTCTTTGGTTGGAAGTGAAAATTATTTCCAAAATATATATTCTAAAGCTTTTTTAGTACAGAGGATGAAAATCCCTGTTCAATTGTTAAATTTTGAATAAAGATACTTTGGTGAATATTGCATATTATTTTGCTTTGGATAAATACTTTTCTATATATCTATTATATGGCCACTTCTGTGAAAATATACTTCTAGCAGAGCAAATTCCTCTCCTCTAGAAAGCAGTTAAGAACATTTTATTTCTCCAGGAAAGTTTTCATCTGAAGTGAGATGATGACAGTGCAGTTTTCAAAAACACTCCAACATTTGTATATAGCTTTACTGGAATAAATTTCTGTCTTGGAGGCATCTTTACAACCAGGAAATGTAAATTACTATACTTGGCCAGATTGCCAAGCTAAGGGATGTTAGAAAATTCAGAGTTTCTGGCCTTCTTTTACTATCTAGGAATTTCTAGTGTATCTTCTACAAGATTAGAGACTTGTCAAAATAGAAGCCAAGTCTATTAAGGAACTCTATTAAGCCAAGTCTATTAAGCCATAGACTTTGAGATGATCTCACCTTTGAACTCCATTCTAATTATTGAGCTTCTGAGTTTTTTCTTTGTTCGGTCTCTCCCAGAGTCCCTGACATCTTGTAGGTCTTGGTCTTTATAGAATCCATGTCTGGTCTTGATGAGCTTTTCTTGGATAAATGGGATAGAAGCCACCTGACCCTCCTTCATTCTAGTCTTCCTAACATCTCCTGTTTTCTATGCCATGTTCTGCATTCCTGTTTGATACACCATTGCAAATATCTAGATGCTTTTGCTTTATTTTTTTCTGCTTTAGTCTTACCACTTCTCTTTCCCTGGAAAATTATTTCTTTGTCTGTTGCCTACCCTGTAGAATATCATAATTCTTCACTTTCTAGAATAAAGTTTCTTGTAGCTCTCTAAAACTTCAGTCTACTTTTCTAGCTGCTACTCTGCTTCTTGGTGGCAACAATTCTAATTCTCAAATTCTTCCATTTTTTCCTTCTTTCACTACAGTGAACAAGACCATATCTGAAGGACATTTGAGGCAGGAGATTATTAGGGGCAAGGAGAAAGAAACAAGATCAAAAAAATAGTTCAATAGATTCATTGTTGTTGTACACTGTTATTTTTTGCTGAACTCAGGATGAGTGTATTTTTCAATATTCACATATTCCTGACATAAAATGGACTTTTAATTTTCTTGATCATCTCATGTAATGTACTAGAGAAAGAGTTCTATTTTGTAGTCTAATGAGGAATTTGAATGGGTTCAGGTGTTTTGGCAAACAACTAAGGTAATTATTACTATCATTTTGGCTTCCTCTTAATTTAGTGTTTAGACTAGACATCCTGAAGTAGATAGGATGCCCCGACTAGATAGCTTGCAGATGTTTCCTCCTGAGAGGACTGTTGATTTCCAGAAGAGGCATAGAATATGAATTTGAAGTCACTCTGACTTCTTGGGTCTAGACCAGACTAGGATGCCTCACAATTCCATAGAATATGCAATTGCTAAGAAGGGACAGTCAGACTCAAATATCTTATGATATCAAACCTGGGTGACATTAGAACAAAAACATGTAGCTTTAGAGCAGAAGTTTTAATGGCTCTACTTTGTGTACAACCAGAGATAAGAAAAATTGTGCTTTATATGTGTAATATGAATTGTAATGCATTATGCTGTCATACATAACAAATTAGAATAAAAATTTTAAAAAAGAGTGTTACTTAGAATACTACTTTTCTGTAAATTGCCATTACAGAAAAATAGAATTTCTGTGATAAAATATATTGAAGACATGTTTAGTTATATAAAGATGAACCCTTTTATTGAAGGATATCTTGAGGACTTTAACATATGAAAGCACATTGTGAATTTCTGAAAAAGGAATATTTGCAAAACATTTTTAAAATGTTTTTAACCACTGACCTGCTTTTTAATTTAATGAATAACACAAAGAATGAGTGTTTGGCACTAGATTAATTTGGAACATAGATTTAAAGGACACCATTTGATGCAGTGTTCAGTCTGTATGATCATTTGCAAACATGGCCATTTAGTAAAATAAATAACATATGTTGACCAATTAAATAGGTGGCCAAATGGTCATAGAAATGTTTTCTTTTGTTTTTAAATTCATGGATATAAAACAGTTTTCAACTTGAATTACTTATAGTTTGAGTAACTAGCATTCTGAGTTTTAGATATTCCTTTAATTTGGGGGCTTAATGTTTTACATTATGATATAATTTGGCAATTCAAGAGGGACACTGAACCTTGAACAATAATTTATTTGTTCTATTTTACCAGATTTTGTGTTGTGGGGATTTATGTCCTCCTGGTGTCTGGAACTTGGACTTATTTTCCTGGTAAGTTTTGGCAATATACCAATTGTTAAAGGTATTCCATTTTTTAACGTCCTTTTTGCAATGTAAAAAGGATATACATACAAGGAGGGCAAACCTCTATCTCTTATCTGGAAATGAGATTTCAGTTTTTACTAAGCCAAGTCTATTTACAGAGAACATTGTCAGACTCTTGGCAATAAGATGAATCCTGAGTTACCACTATTACTTTAGATATGGTAATCCCAAAACAGGGTCTGTTCTATGTGCATTTTTTTTTTTCGAGTACCTGACCATAATGTAAGTAATCAAAACTTTAGTATTCTTTCATAGTGGGCTATGTCCCACTGTGTTCGTGGGCTAGGTGATGAAAACCTCCTTAGCTGCCTGCCCAAGAACAAAGCAGTTATTAGAGAACTAATTAGTTTTGGAACTGAAGAAAAGATGCACTGGGGAAATGTTTGCATGGCGTTTTAAATACTAGCTTAGATATTGAGTACTGTGTCTGGTACTGTTGTAAATTTTTTATGTGTAGTGATTCACCTAATTTTTTCTTCTTCCAGTTCTACTGATGAAAGTTAAGGCTTCACACAGGCTACACAAGTGCTCTTCCACTGAGCTGTCTTGTCCTGTCACCAGTCCAACTCACTTAGTTTTTATAACAATACTATAACAAAGATATTGATATTATTCTTGCTTCCTATACAAAGAAATTATAAGAAGAAAAAAAAATTTTTCCTTAGGCTGCAAAGTTGAAACTGGGAGTGCATGCCAGCTGTCCAACCTGGCCCGTAGACACTGAGCCAAACATACTGCTTCTCTTCAGCAAAAGGAATATACTATTAATTAACACACATTGGAACTGGCCATGAGGGTGGATAAGACATTATGATGCTAGTGTTTTAATCAGCTTTTTCACTGCTGTAACTAAAGGACCAACCAGTTCAATCTTAAGAGGAAAAGTTCATTTAAGGGCTCATAGTTTCAGAGGTCTTAGTTCATAGAAGGTCAGCTCCATTCCTTGGAGCAGCAGGGAAGGCCGAAAATCATGGCAGAAGAGTGTGGCACAGGGAAGCAGCTCACGTTGTGAAAAAGAAGGAGAGAGAGAGAGAGAGAGAGAGAGAGAGAGAGAGAGAGAGAGAGAGAGAGAGAGA
>NW_025999842.1:16606364-16783905 GCF_001458135.2 Marmota marmota marmota | reverse complement strand
TAAGAGACAGATATATATATATTCACACTTTTTGTTTCCTTTCCTTTCTTAACAATTGCTCCAGGCTAAGGACTTCCCATGAGTAGAGTGGGGGCTCCCAGAGGTGACCTTACCATCAGTATTACCTGTGGATTCATTCCTTACAACTCTTCCTGCTGGGTCCTTCCTCAAACTAATTGGATCTGATCTCTAGAGATAGTCCTTGAGCTCTAGCAATTTTAAAGACTCTCCAGATGATTTTGTTGTGCATACAGATTTAAGAGCTATTATTATCAGCCACTCGCAACTTGAAAGAATGTCTGGAGACTGTAAATAACCTGCCCCAGATCACAGAATTAGTTAATGAGTTCCATGCTTGTGCATAAAATATTACACATAAAGAATGTTCTGGATCTTGAAATGGAGAAATACTTCTCTAATGTATTTAAAAAGAATTCAGGTGAACTAAGTAAAGGCAACATCTCGTCATTTAAGTATAAAATAATTTTCATTTAATAGGCAGAATGTAGTCCTTAAAAGTGCCAGCTCATCATAACTGGAGATATTTTTAACATACACATACCATGTCCCATCTCCAATCCAGAGTATCAGAAAGTGTGTATTATAAATAATCTTTGAAATGATTCTTGTGCAGCTGATCCAGGAAGTTCTTAACACATATGTGTTTGAGGACGACTGGTTTATAATAGGTAAGATGGTTCGGCAACTATATAGAAGGCACAGGATAACTTAGGAAATGTACTTTTTAATAATGTGGGTTTTTGTTTTTCTTGTTTCCCTCCTACTTATTTGAAGAGAATCCAATTATGTGGACCTGTAGGGCCCAAGAATCAGTAAATCTGTATTGCTAGTAATCACCTCTGGTGACCCTAGGTTAGGTGACCTAGGAACCATGCTTTGAGTAATACTGACAGAAGGCAATAAACACTGGAGAAAGGTTCTTTTTAAATCAAAATATTTTCAAAGAAAATCAAAACATGAACATATATTAATTGTGGGTTAGCAAAACTAAATCTAGCTTACTTAAATTATACCTAGGATGAATTTTGTGTATCAATAAATGTTTCAGATTATTAAAATAAGAATTTGAATAGTGCCATCAAATGCATATTTTAAAATAATTCCCAATATATGTTTGATTTTCTTTAAATAATTAAATTTTCAGTGAATAGCAAGTTACAAAAGACATGGGCAGGAAATTATAGGGAGGAAAAAGATAAAGAAGGACGTTTAATTAACTGAACACTTGCTATATTCCACACTCCAGTAAAGAACCAAGATTGTTGGTTTTTTCCACCCATTAGTTTAAATAATCAGTTTCATGCTTTAACTGTTTATACAGAGAAACAATAAATAAATCTCTTAGGAATGTTTATGTCCAAAAATTATTTTGAGGTGGTAATCAAAATTTCATATTCAAATTCATGCATGAATCAATTTAGATCTTAGATTAGAGAGTAGTAATTCTGGACAGAAATACACAAACAAAAAGGTTCAGAGAGGTTAAGTGGCTTCCTCAAAATTGCAATTTGTTGAACTAATAACCCAGAGTAGCATTATTCATATTTATGATTTAGCAGACTATCTTTCATTTAAGTTCTGTTAAATGTTTTTATAAAGTTCTTATGAATATAGATGCATTTAATATGAATAACTGAGAAGGAGTACAATTTGGATAGTAGTGGAGTTTACCCACTCATAAAATGCTACAAAATCTTTGGATGTGAGAAATCTGGAGAAACAAAATCATCTTAATTGATTGATGTTTGTAATACAGCAGAATGCATTCAGGGAGTTAGGGAGGAAATAAACTGTATTTCTCTCCCTGTGTGGTTCAGTAATAAATATCTGCCCTTCACAGTGCTTGTACTTTGTATTCTCCTTAAATACTCATTTTATTTTCCATTAGAAACAGTTGGTATGTTATTAATATTTGAGTAGAATGTTACAAGTTCCAAATCCTATGTAATATTTCTTGCAATGTTACTTCTTTTGGAGTCTTAGAATGTGGTAAGAAAGAAAGAAATTATCATGACTTTCATCATCATGTAGGCACAAGACTGACCAATAAAATAAATACAGAACAGAATCTCCAATCAGTACCAATAAGCTGGTACTATTAATAAATTTTAAAATTTTTATGACCATGAATGACATTTATTATTCATTCAATAAGTATTTGTTGAGATCCTCCTCTGCATTGTGCTAATCTTTTAGATTCTGTAATGTTTTATTAAACAGCTTAATTATAAGTTGTCAAGAAGTTCTCCTAAATGAGATTGGAGTTAAAAGGAACTCAAGGTTATGATCAAGTATGAGGTCATAATGGAAAGACCTAAAACTTGTTTGGGAAACATTAATTAATGCAAAATAACTTTCGAGGCCACGAAGAATCAAGGAATTTAGCTTTAAAATAAGCCAAAACAAGTTTCCTATTATTTTCCTATTTCATTTCCAATTGGAGGGAAGAATTTAAAGGTTCAGCAAATAATTCCTAAATATTCTATGACATTATACCTCGATAATATGAAATATTTTGAACTATCATTTCTGCACATTATAGGATTATCAGGACATTTATAGTAAACATAACAATTTTAAGCTGATATTGGTTTACCACTAAAATAATTTTTCTCAGTTTCTACTTCATATTGTCAAATTTATGGCTGTTATAAAATATGTGACTACCATAGTTTTTCTTTTACAGAGTGTAGTACTGTTAGATATAAAGAATTCAGCATATATTCTTATTAGTAAAACCTATAATAAATAAATTTTATATATTTTTAATAATAAGATCTTTAATTAATAATTAAACATTCAGACCATTGATGTTATAACTTTGTGATATTTTGAAATCAAACATTTTAAATGGTCTGTTCTGTTCTTATATCCATAATATAATAATATATCACTGGGCATAATTATTTGTTTTTATATCCAGCCACAGGCAAAATCAATACATATTTTACATGAAATATCCTTATGAAGAATTGTAATCTATAGGATTTAATAAAGGAGTGGTTGAGAATCAGGTACCTTTTGATGGTTGCATTTCACTTAAATGAGAGCCCATTTTAATCTACTAAACTTCAACTCCTAAAATATTTAAACCAGAGAGAAATGTTAGCAAGTTTTACCCTTTATTTATTGCATACCTTCAAAGGTTGAAGTTCTTTCACAGAATGTACCATCATGTAGACACTAAGCAATGCCAATAGACATTCACATTTATAGGCACTGAGACATACTTTTATGGTAACTTGGGAATGCAAAGAGAACAATTATGGGATTAAGAGAGAGAGGCCATTACATTTTAATCTTAACTACTCTCACTAGTTGTGTTCACATGCTCCCCCAGTGTGTGTGTGTGTGTGTGTGTGTGTGTGTGTGTGTGCGTGCATGCCTATCTTGAACAAATAATATCTCTGGATCACATTAGTTCACAAATAGAAAGAAGAGATAGGTTTATAAATATTGCTATAATTTGATCCTTCCCTAAATCTTATAGATCAATGGATCCAGAAGTGAAAAGTTCATTAATTTTGGCACTTCATATCAAGAAAACTTATTATTCTGGGACTTGGTAAGGGGTTTCAGTAAGAAGATGCACCAGTTAAACACTTATTGCCTTGGCTTAGTTCACGTTATCAGCATATAATCATAGTCACAACACAAGAAAGAGCTCAAATTTGGAGTCAGCAATAGAGGCAACTTAACTCATGTGTTTCAGGTATTTGAAATAATCAACATCCACTTCAGCAATGGCAGGTTGAAGTGACCTTGAAAGCTTTTCAGCTTTCAGAGAAGTCTTGGGCTTTCTAAATGTGTTAGCAATGCATTTTCTTTAGATCCTTCCTCTCTATAGATAGAAATGACAAATAAAGGTAAATATATGAATCTGACTATTTATCAATAAAATAAATATAAATGGATGTATTGACTAATAAGTCATACATACAAACATGCTATATTTTTAATAAAGAGAATAAATATTACATGGGGAAAAAAGGTAATATAAAGGGAACCAAATGCGTAGACAAAGTGTTCATCTGAGAAACATGTCAAGTTACTAAACAACTAGGAAACTTTGCTAATGTGTCTTATTTTATTTTATTTTTCATTAAATCAATAGTGATCCACATAAACTCTGTTGAGAGTAGTATGTGTATAAACAGACTCAGGCTGGAATTGAAAGGAAGCTTTCCTTTATCTCTCTGCTTAATTGTGAGTTCCTTTTAAGACAATGATAGCACCCTTTTCATCTTTCTGTGCTGGCTGTGGGACTGCCTGATACCAAGTGCCTATTCACTGTGACTAAAGAAATGAACCTGGGGAAGAAACCATCCTCTGTTCAATGCAAGCAACTTCCTTTGCTCAAATCCTTCCAGTGCTAGGGAGAGTTCATTCTCTCCATAAGGCAGTCTTGATTGTTGGGCATACTTCCTTCTTACTGAATTGAAATTTATCTCTATTTTCTATGTGGTGTATAAAATTGTGGGGTTGAATGCTAATACCAACATGCAAAAAGATGATTAAAATAAGTCACAAATATACCAAAGTGGATACCATCAGAACTATGTAATCCCTTTGATGATCTTTGGATAAAATGGAATAAAAACACTGGATATTCCTTTGCAGAATGCTTTCCTTGAAGAATCTTTAACATCTGGCTTTTCTTACCTACTATTTCTGCTTCTATCTAGCTCTTCCTTTCTCTAACACTATAGGGGAGAAATGCTGTAGGCAGATGAAAGTTCAACGATAAATTTCTCCAAAAGTTTAGTGTCATGATAGGTTTATGTTGGTTCTATAAAGCCCTGAAGACCCTAGTCATATGTGCTAAGTATGAATAATTACTGAAATAGTATATAAGACATCATCTCCATAAATTAGTACCACTAGGCTAGAACTGTCACTTCACTGAAACAAACAAATATTTCCCCATAACTTTCAATGCCATTATCTCTTCATTTAACAAATATGTATCTAGATCCTACTGTGTTGATAACAATGTGTTTCCTGTAGATCCTCATTTTATTATATTTATCCACTTAAACTTCATACATTGATGATAGTTTATTTAGATTCTCTTAAGTGACGGGAGAGATCTTTCAAAAGTTATGTCTATTTATTTGTCCATATAGTAAAATAAAACTATTTTAAATATTTGGGCTTCAGAAACAAAATATTTTAAATTGATAAGTAATTAAAAATTAAACATAAATAGTACCATTTATGTATATGATGTACCTATAGATATCTGTTTCATTCTTATTTGAGGAAATCATTTGCTATGTTTTAAAAGTGAGTGTTATTAGGATTGGGAAGAGCACTATCCTAGATCCTATTAAGTGTTATTAGGATTATTTTCTGGGCACTGAAAATCATAACCAATTGGATATTTAATAATTCTTGAAGACTTAAAATTAAGATCCTGAGAATAGGTGGTTGCATTTGCATGTCAACTTAATGAAAATAAAATAGAGATCTAACAGCTCCCTGAATAGAATAGTTCTGCTTCTATCTTTCATATTCAATACATAAATCATTTTCTTTGCAAATGCCCCAAACAGATAAACACTGATCAGATAGATAGATACACACTTTGTTTGACTCTGAAGTCTTAGAGGTCATAATTTTTGATTTTAGTACATTCTTTCTTTGTTAACATTTTTCCAACTTGGAACTAGAGATTATAATATTTAGCAAAATCTTTCATATTTTAAGATTGAATCTTAATTTCCCAAAATGATTAAAGAGATGATCAGTGTAAAAAGACCAATCAAATCATAAACATATTATAGATTACTACAAAAATATGAAAAATAATGTTTATAAATGATAGTGAAGAATAAATTATTTTTTCAGTGCACATAATTAGGTATATACAGGATAATTTAAAACCAAATGGAATGATAGCTAATGCTGAGGCTGTTAAAAATCTTCATCAAAATATACATGTTACCCAAGAGAAAGTGATAAAAATAAGTTGTGACATGAAAACAGTGTTGTTTTTCTTCGTATCCTCAAAATTTGGATGATATCTCATCAAAGTATTTTACTAAATGTGCAGATGATGGAAAAACTTTAATTCCAAAACCATTTCTCTAAATTGCCAACGGACTTGTATTCTTGATGCCTTTTTACATGATCACAAGCCAAGCATGCATGTGATTCCCAAAACCGTGGAAGATTTACAGTGAAATCTTTCCTCCAGTTAAAGTAACTAAGGTATAACTTATTGTTTTTGTCGACTTCCTTTAGATACTTGGCTAGCTCACTGGGAGAGTTATAATCTTCCACATGAATGAACGAATCTGCTGGAATATAATTCTCATAGTTTTCCCTAGATGGTCCCAGAACAACAGGTACAGAGCCAGCCAAAAAAGCATTGTAGAGCTTTTCTGTGATGTAATCTTTGTGGATTGAGTTTTCAAAAGAGAGATAAAATTTACATGTAGAGATGGTAGGAATCAAATTTTTATCATTCACATATTCTCCAAATGCTTGCCCATAGGTGTGGATTTCAATACTTTTGCTTAGCTCATTGTAATACTTGACCCTGGCATGTTCAGGGTTCCAGTTACTTACAACCCAACACACCAACTTCTCTTTGCTTGGCACTTCAAACACGAAGGGGTTTGTGCTCACCGTCAAGAAGCCATAAGGCACTTGGATATCTGAGTCACGGCGGTAGGTTAGAGTCAGGTTGAACAGATGCTCAATACCACTCTTCTGGGGAGTATGAGTTGGTGATTCCAAATTCATCCAAATCCATTTCTGGAAGGGCGGTCTGGCCTGCTGAGGTAAATTAGTCAGATCCCAGCTGATGTCTCGGTGATGTATCAGGACTGCGTGAGATTTGTTGTACAGTGAACGGTCTGTTGTGAGATGACATCCTTGGATATTGAACATTGCTTGGCAGGATGTAAGGTCGAAGGTTTGCCCAAAAGGCCACACCCACACCAAAATAGTAGTTTCATTAAAATAATCAGTTTTGGTGGAGAAGAAATTTTTCATTTTTAGCACTGAGCTGGCTGACTCCATTGGGCTGAAAATCCAGCTGTTGGTGGGCTTGATGTAAATAAGCAGACATGCCATGAAGCAGCCCAAGATAATGCAGACAATTAAAAATGGGCGGAGAATTCCTTTGGATGTTGATGTCATAATTTTTTCTGGGGAACAGAGAAAGGAAGGGTTAGTGTAAGGATAAAAGAGAGAAAAAAGAGAAAGAGATGGTACATTATAAAATAAACAATCACAAAATCAACTGCTTTTCCTTTTCAGTGTTATCAAACCATTCAGAAAAAAAAAAAAAAAAAAGCTTTCACTTAAGCAAAGAAACTGATTTTAATCAAAAGTTTTCCAGAAACTCTTCTCTACAAATAATGAGTCAGAATTTGTTCTAAATTTATCTGGATATTTTCAAACCAAGTTACATTTTTCTCTAGTGTCATCCATACCAGTTCTATTTTTACTTCCTTGTAGAAAACTGGAACAATATAGTCTGTCTTCACTAAAGCCATGACAAAAATTTTTAATATGTTGATACTCCATCATATTTGTGAACATTTGTAATTTGATATAGTCACCTATTTGCTAGCATATTTAGACTATAACTTTTTAGTTCAGATGAAATTCATTAGAAACCTGAACTTTTAAAAAGAAAAAAATATGATGATGATGATGGTGACTATTTTTGCCTATGCAAGTTTATCTTTGCTGTTTACAAATGTATTAGAACAGTAATGTGATTTTACCTGGCAACTCTTGACTTGACATCTTATTTTTTTAACATTGTAATACCTTCATTATTTTTATCTTAGAAAAGCTTCTTTTGTTTTTATTTATATAGTTTTCTTACAATATTATATGTATTAATAATCCTTTAGAGAATCCTGAATCTACCAGGTTGTAATAACTAAATGCTCTACTGGCTTTAGAACAGCAATTTCTTTTATGTAGTATCAAGGTATTTAAAAGGTTTTCTTTGTGTGGGAGATTCAAGATAGTGGATTAGAGGAGGGCTGCATTTCTAGTTGATCCGTGGCTTAGGATTTATGCATGAAGAGTACTCCCACAGTCAGGTAGATGAAAGGAAATTCAGAAACTCTTAGAGACCCAGAAATTCAGATGCATTGAACAAAGGGCAAGAAAGTGTAAAGCTGGTGGTGGCAGTGACAGCAGCACTGGTTCAGTGCAGAGGGGAGAGAGAAACACAATGCACAAATTTGACAGAAAAACAACTATAGAACAGAAAAGCAAACTGAACTTAGCTGAACCAAATGTTGCACAATGAGCTAGTCTTGAACATCTGAAAAATGCTCTGTGTTTCTCAACTGGCCAATGAAGTGGAGGCTGGGAGCCATTTTGAATAGGCCACATTGTGGCTTTTGCTGATGCAGGAGCCCATGGCATCATAGCAAATATTGTCATACTGTCCCACCAAGTGACCTAGGGTGTATATAGTGAATTAAAACAGACACAGAGAAAATTGTACCCCAGGAATTCAAATCAGAGATACAGAAGGGAGTGCAACTTGCTTTCCCTTTGAGTCTGGTGGCTCACACAATCAGTTGATGAGGGTCAGGAAGTCAACAGGTGAGTGTGATTACACTTAGGATTGAGCCTGGAAAGGGCCACACAGGTAGCAGGTGGAGTATGTGAGACCCCTGCAGGGTTGTCTCTCCTGCTCTACTAGTAACTTCCTGAGAGGCCCCTGAGAACCAGGTATTGAAATGCCCTAGAAATGGGTATTTACCTGGCTCTAGGGATGTGGTAATCTAATCTCTTCAGAGTAGACACCACCCAATGAAACTCCTAAGGCCTGATTAGAGCTAAGCCCAGATACTAGACCTTCCCATTTAGAACTCTATAGCAGTCCAATTCTGGAAGCACACAGATCTGTTCTGTCGGGACAAAATTTCAATTGACATTATTACCCATTTCCTCCTACCTTACTGTGGTTGCAGATCATTCCAACTGGCAGCTCCTTGGGCAACACAAAAAGAAGGATTTAACAACCCCTACCTTTTGCTCTCTCTAGAATACACAGCCCAAGAAGAAACAGAAAGTACAGTCTTGTATAGGCAGTGAGCATCCATCCTTGTTGACAGCTTGGACCACCTCAGAAAAGACAATTCTTTCATTTCTGATTAAGAATTTCTTTTCCTCCTCCTCCTCCATTTACTCCTTCCTCTTCTTTGTATTCTTGCTGTGCTGTTGGTTCACAGCTATACATACATGAATATACTTGTTTCCTTTTTTCTTATTCATCACGTTTTAAACATGTATTGTTTTTCTTTGTTTTGTCTTTTGAAGGTTAGGTTTTTTTGTTTGTTTGTTTACTTGTTTTCCTTTCTTCTCCTATTTTCCTCCAACAGCCAGATTCTCTTGTTTGTTCTTTCTCTATTTTGTTTTCTTTTTTCTCCCTCTATATAGCTATCACTGACTACATCTCTTCTGCTTTCTTTCTGTTCACATTTTGAATATTCTAAATTTCTTTTTTCTTCTAGTCACATTTTCTTTTAACAAACTGTATTTATTGCGATCTTTTAAAACTATTTAATCAAACATAACTGCTGCCCCACCATTGATGTTATTGTAATTATTATTACAGTGGATGATAAAGTTGACACCTGCTATTTACTTTTATCCAGTTCATGACTATTTATTGTTGTTGCTGTTTGTAATTTTTGACCCCACCATTTTTGTTTTTGAGATAATTAGTCTTGTAGATGTTGTAGTAGGCACCAGGTGTTTACTTTAATGCTGTATGTTGTTCACTACTCTTCTTGCTTTCCCTTTTAATGTGAACTGCTGGGAATTGACTGAGACACTGCAAATCAGAGGGTACAGATTCTGATGTTGAGTTACTCCAAAACCCAGAAAGGGACAGTCACCTTGTTCATAAACAAACTAGTCATGTTCAAACTTTAGTGACACTAATGATATTAAAGGGGCAGTAACCCCTAACCAATGTCCAGGCCCCAAGTAGAAAATAGTTAGGGGACCCTCAAGTCCTACTCATGGGCATCCACTCCAACAACAAACCAGAATGTAGAAAAGACATCTACAAGGGGCCTTAATCTAGAGTTCTCATATGACTCTTTAAAATATACAGGTTTCTTATGTGACAAAAAGCAATCATAAAAATGGTACCAAACATACTCTGCTGTAAACAACACAATTGCCAGATCAACAAGAAGTACTCCACTTTTGTGAGATCTACAGGGAAATTTGGATCTCAATCTTTGACACAACACACACTGTCAAACTACACTGAGCATCAACAAAGAACAACGAAGGAACTATACTACAAAACTTTATAGGACACATCAAGAAAAGTACAGATCAATATCCCTGATGTACTCAGAAGCAGAAATCCTCAATAAAATATTAGAAAGTTATAAACAACAATATATTAAGAAAATTATACAAAAATTATACAATATAACCAAGTAGATTTTTATTCCAGGGTAATAAGGCTGGATAAGAAAATCAATAAATGTAATTCATCACATAAATATAATTAAGGACAAAAATCACTCATCTCAATAGATACAGAGAAACCTTTTGACAAAATTCAGCACTCACTCATGATTAAAAAAAAAAACTAAATAAAGTATGGATACAAGAATTTACCTAAATAATAAAGGCTATATATGACAAACCCAAAACTAACATAATAGTGAATGAGGAAAACCTTAAAACACACATTTAAAACTCTGGAATGAGATTTGATTCAATATATAACTAGCAATTCTAGCCAGAGCAATTAGGCAAGAAAAGAAATAAAAGGGACAAAAATAGGGAAGGAAGAGCTAGAATCATTACTATTTGCAGATTATCTGATCCTATGCTTAGAAGATACCAAAATGCTCCACCAGAATTTTGCTAGAGCTAATAAACAAATTCAGCAAAGTAGCAGGTTACAAATCAATAGCTTACTTATATAATCATAATGAAGCTGCTGAGAATGAAATCAGGAAAACAATGCAATTTACACAAGCCTGTAAAAAAAATCTAGGAATAAATCTAACCAAGGAGGAGAAAGACCTCTACAATGAAAGCTATAAAACACCAAAGAAAGAAACTGAATTAGACATAAGAAGATAGAAGGAACTTTATGTTCATGGAATAGGCATACTTAATATTGTTAAAATGTTCACATTACCAAAAGCAATGCAGTTCCCATGAAACTACCAATGACATTCTTCACAGAACTAGGGAAAAAAAAGTTCTACAATTTACTTGAAGGGGCATAAAAAATGATCCTCAGCCAAAAAAGCAATGAGGGGACCATTGTAATACCTGACTTCACTTTTTCTATGGAGCTATAGTAATCAAATTTGCATGGTATTGGCATGCAGTCCAATGGAACAGAATAGAAGAAAACTATGTAGAAAAAACAAAAACCAAAACACAGAGGCAGAACCACTCAGATACAGTCATTTGATCCTTGAAAAATGTGCTAAAAATATATGCTGGCAAAAAAGACAGCCCTTTTAACAAATGATGCTGGGGAAACTGGTTATTCATATGTAGATGAATAAGCCTAGATACCTATATCTTACCCTACAAAAAATCAAATCAAAATGGATTAACTACCTAGAAAATAGACCATAAAGTTTATAGCTCCTGGAAGAAAATTTAGGTCAATACTCCACCGTAAAGACTCCCAAAGCTCAGGAAATAATATTAAGAATTAATGAATAATATGGCATCAAATTAAAAACATTCTGAACAGCAAAGGGAATAATTGAGATTGTGAAGAGAGAATGGGGAAAAAAATCTTCTGATAGAATTAATATCTACAATACATAAAGAATTCAAAAAAAACTTGCCACTAAATCCTAAATAACCCAATTAATTAATGGGCAAATGAATGAAACAAGCACTCCTCAAAAGAAAAAAATCAAAATGGCCAACAAATATATGTTCAATAACTTTGGCAATTAAGAAAATACAAATCAAAACTACACTAAGATTTCATCTCACTCCAGTTGAGAATGACAACCATCAAGAGTGCAGACAATAATAAAAGCTGGAAAGGATGTGGAGAAAAGAAACAATTTTACATTCTTGATACAACTGTAAATTAGTACAATTACTATAAAAATCTTTATGGCGATTCCTCAAAAATCTAAGAATGGAACTACTGTATGATGTAGCTATGTCAGAAGTCACAACTTGATGTTTATTACAAAGAAAGAAAGTCAGCATATTATAGCAGTAAATGCATGCCCATTTTTATAACAGCCCAATTCAGAATAATCAAACGATAGAACCAGACTAGGTACTCATCAATAGAAAAATGGAGAGAGAAAATGTGGTATATATACACAATTGAGTCTTTTATTCAGTCGTAAAGAAGAATGAAACTATGCAATTTTCAGGAAAATGGAAGGAACTTGAGAATATTATGTTAAGTGAAGTAGCCAAACTCAAAAATTTCTGTCAAGGGTTGTGTGTTTTCTTTCATATATAGAAGCTATGCAGAAAAATAAAAAAGCAAGGTATGGGGGAATCTATGAAAATTAAAGGGAGATCAGTAAAGGAAAGGGACCAGGAGAGGTAAGGAAGGTAAGGAAATGGAAAATACTGGGAAATGATATTAAAAAATTATATGGTTTTATCAAGTAGAGGTATGAATGTTTAACAGTGAATCCCGATAACACATATACTTCTAAGAAATACAGGAAAACAAAACAAAACAAATAATCCCCCCATTTTTCCCAATAAAATGGTATTACTTACATAAGAAAAAAAAATAAATGGATTCTCAAAGGATGAAAATATGAAGAATAATTATTTTAATTATTTTTTTTTAGTTTTAGCTGGGCACAATACCTTTATTTTATTTATTTTTATGTGGTGCTGAGGATCAAACCCAGGGCCTCACACGTGCTAGGTGAGCACTGTACCACTGAGCTACAAACCCAGACCTCATGGAGAATAATTTGATCTTGTGAATTTTAGCAGATAGAGATTAGAGAATTAGGTAGAGTCCTTCTAAAAAATGTCTTCAAGGTTTTCCTCCTTTTATATTATTCCTCTTTATGAATATGGACACATACATATGATATGTAATATATTTGCAAAATATAGATTTTAACGGATTTCTTATTGACCCTCTGAAAATCATATTATTCTCCTTAACAAAACAATATAGTCTGTCAATTTCAAATTCATTAAAAGTACCTCAAAATATTGATCACAACTAGCATAGACATTTTGAAAATCGTATATATAATTTTGCCATGTCACTTTTCTTAAAGCTTTTGATATTCTCCAAGTAGTAAAACTTGGTTTTGTGAGTCCAAAGATTCTGGACATTGCATTCTAGAGTACAGCTAGAACTGAAATATTGGAATGGAAAGACTAGCTTACTGTCAAAGTTAGCTTCAGTCCTGCAGTCAGTAAGAGAAAAGAAAAAAAAAAAAAGGTGTGTTTTAAATATGTTCAGGAATTAGTACTTAACCCTTTAAATACAGAGAAAATCAGGAAAGACTTATCAAAGAAATCTTATTTAGATCAAAGTGGCATTGCAATTACTGCATGTTGAACTTCATGATATATTGTTAAAACAGTATCTGTAAGAAAATTTATAAGTTTATACAGTTTTGGGGAAATTAATTAATTGGTTAACTCAAAGAGCTAGACAAAAGAACAATGGTAAAAGCTAATGAAATAAGAAGGAAACATTGAGATAAGGAAAGAAACCATTGAAGTTGAGGATAAAGATTTGAGGTAATTAGTGATGTCACAAACTTTGAAAATACCAATACAAACTTCAGGAACAGATAATAAAGAATGAAAAAGGACATTCAATTTAAATATTAAAAGGCCAAATCACTAATTTAACAAACTAAAATAAGAAAAGACTATCTTGAATAATTTTATGTTAATAAGTTTGAAAGACCTGATTAAATAAATCGTTGTAATTTTTCATCAGTGGAAAAATACCAGCATTGCTACAAGAGAAAACCAAAAATTTCCATTAAAGAAATGATACCTAAAGATGTGGGATTTATGAATGACAACTAAAACAAAAATTACAGCAGAAAATTCTGCAGGATGACATCAATTCAATGACTTGGGAATATTACCCAACTTTTAAAAACAAATTTTTTAGAAGATAGAAAAGTAAAATAAGAAGCTTAACTCATGAAGTCAATTATAATCATGTAATCAAAATAAGATACAGAAGGCCAGTTGTGGTGGCACACACCTGTAATCCCAGAGATTTAGGAGGCTGAGGTACGAGGATCATGATTTCAAACAAAAGTGAGGTGCTAAGCAATTTAGTGAGACCCTGTATCTAAATAAAATACAGAATTGGGCTTGGGATGTGGCTCAAGTGGTCAAGAGTTCAATCCCTGGTAACCCCCCTCCAAAAAAAAAAAAAAAAAAAAGATAGAGAAGGTCTTTTTCAAAAGTCAATTTTAAGCTACACGTATGGCACCTGTTTATAATCCCAGCAACTCAGTAGACTAAGGCAGAAGTATTGTAATTTGGAGGTCAGCCTGAGAGACTGTCTCAAAAAAAAAGTATATATACACACATATATATAGGCTATGAATGTAGCTCAGTGGAAGAGTGTCCTTTGGTTCTATTGTAAGCACTGCAAATACATACATATATACATGGATAGTCAATTTCACTTGCAAATACAGACACACAAATACAAGAAATTTATCAATAAAAAGTATTGAAAGTGTATCAAGATGCAGTTCAACAAGAGATTTATGGTAGTTAAATTTGATCCTTCATAAACTTAAGTAGTTGAACAATTTCTCATTTTTACAGAAACTTGTAAAACTAGTGGAAGGATCTTTTTATTCTCTCAATATTAACATTTAATATACATGAATTTACTTCCCATTGCAGTGCTTTTATGCTATGAAACTGAAGTCTAATGTTTTCTAGAAATGCTCTGATTGGAAGTTTCCTTAAACCCTTATTGAATTGAAATGCAATGACAACCATCAAAGTAATAGCATTCCATTTAAACTGTATGTATGATAAAATTAAAACAGATTTGCCAAACACTATGCTAAATTATTTTAAAATTTGATCCTTAAAAAACTATCTAAATAAATGATGTTTCAATTCAATGCAATCAGACTACAAATAGCAATAACGACCATCTAACAAATGCTTACTCTCAACCGGGCCTTGTGCCAAACATTTTGCACACATCATTTTTTCATCCTCATACAGCTACTATGAAGAATTTTTTTTTTTTTTTTTTGTTAATCAGTTCTTTACAGATAAGGGAATTGGGTGCCAGAGATATAAATGACTAGGTTAACCATTAGATTATGCTTTCTCTTGCCTTGTACAATTTTCTTTAAACAAATAATACAAACATTAATAATCCATTCACATTTGGCACCTTGAGTTTCGTTGTCTTGATTTCCCTGGTCTCTACCCTTTGCTCTATAATTAAGGACTATTATTTCATGAGCTCAATTTAGGCCAATTTTTCTTAGCCAGATTGATACATGACACTTCTGTTGGACTTTGAGAACTTATATTTATCTCTCTCTCTCTCTTCCTCACCCACCCTTCCACCTCATACCCCCAGTGTATATCTATTAATTTATATTATATTCCCATTTTATAATAAAGAAACTGAAGCCCAAAAGTTTTAAGTAAACTGCCCAAGATTACACAGCTAGTAAGTGGTAGAGCACACTTTCAATTTCCTGTCATTTGACTCCTGAGTCTGGGCACTTGATGACTATTTTTTTTTTAATGTTGTATCTGCATGTCTTTTCTTTTTTTAAAATTTCAGTTGTTCATAGACCTTTATTCATTTATTTTTTAAAATTTATTTACATGTGGTGCTGAGAATCAAACCCAGTGCCTCACAGCTGCCAGGCAAGAGTGCTACTGCTGAGCCACAGCCACAGCCTTTGATGACTATTTTTTATGATCCCTAATTTCATGGACTTCAGCCAGAGAATGTAATTATCTCAGTAATAATAGAATTTCAGCTCCATGAGAGACTTTGCTTCCTTCACTGCTGTATCTTTACCATTAAAATACAGTAGGTGCTTAATATATGCTGTATATGTTGTAAGGATGAATGGGTAAGTAACTGTCTCAACTATGTGCAAAATACAGATAGGTAACTATATATATCAAAAAATGAACCAAATCTGAATGAATAAATGTGTACTTACTTATCTTCTCTGGGAATTTAAAATATATTCCTCTATGGAATAAATGCCTTTGAAATTGAGATATAGGTATTCCTACCAGCAAATGAACAAAATATCCTAGTTTATCTCATTGTCATGTCTCAAAGTTGACATTTATCTTTTATGTGTTTATGTGTTAGTTCCATAACTTTTTAAAAATCTTTTTAGTTAAATGAGGGAGAATTGGTCAGCAAGCAGAAAACAATTTTATTTCTAATATGCTTTCTTCTTTTTTTTCCAGTTTTTTATAATTCCTGGGACTTTGTATTACTGGTTTACTCTTTACAACCTCCTCCCTCAATTTTTCACTGCTGTTGGGGTCAATTACTCAGCAAGAGGACAATTACTCAGTAACCTCTATTTATACAGAAATTGTCAGCAAAGTGTGTCTCCTAAAGCCAAAATGACATTCTCTTGACAGGAATCTTTCCATCTGTTCCTCATAACTAAAATCTAGTTAGATACTCAGCAGATCTCCAATTGTTAATCAAACCACTCTATTTTTAAAACATCCTTAGTAGTATTCCTATAGCACTCAGTAGAGGCAGCAACAAACTTATAACATAAAGCAAATTGTAGCAGTAAACATGATAATTAAAACTTTTTCAAGTATTTTTAACAGTTTTGGGTATATGAGAGAATATAAAGGCTTTAGCATTAAAAAATAAGAGAATATTTGGTAAAAAAAAAAAATGTTGCCTGATAAGGCTTGGTATGGAAATGATTCAGTTTTCCATTAAGGAACTATTTCCATTCTTTAAAGATGCTCTAGAATATTAGAACACTTGAACTAAAAAAAAAAAAAAAAGGTTAGAGTTGTGATTCTCAAACCATTACCCATACCAAGGTATTTGGGAGAGAAATGTGAAACTAAGGAGAATAGTAGACATCTTTCAGGAGTAGTAATTCTTTTTTAAGTGGTTATGTGTGTGTTTCTTTTCTTTTTTTCCCACAGAGGAATTTAATCCTATTTAAATGGAAAGAAACAGAAGTATACTATATAAAAGAATTGAATACTTGCCTAAAACCAATATAGAACCAGCCTATTAGGGCTGTAACTTGCTACTTTGGGACATTATTCCTGTTGGTGCTACTATTTATGTTTCAACCCACCTCCCCTCTCATTCTAGCAGTGATGTGGAATTGTGAAATATTTCCCCTTACATCTTTAGAAACTCTCAGATTAATGTATTTGAAAATCAATGGTAGTGTATTTACTCTCTATTTCTTTGCGTGGGTGCATGATCACACCATTTCTGGTAAGATGCTGTATCCATAGTAAAAACATGTGAAAGAAATTGGTAGGATCTACTCATACTAACTCCAAGTACTATAAATAAATCATTAATAAATTCATAGGTGGACTAAAGTCAAAAACAGTTTAAAAAATGGATGGCCAGACAGGTGTAGTGGCACACAGCTGTAATCCCAGTGGCTTGGGAGGCTGAGTCAGGGGGATTGTGGAGTTCAATGCCAGCTTCAGCAACAGTGGGATGCTAAGCAACTCAGTGAGACCTCTCTCTAAATAAAATTCAAAATAAGGCTGGGGATGTGGTTCAGTGGTTGTGTGCCCCTGAGTTCAATCCCCAATACCCCTCCCCCCAAAAAATAAGAGTGGCCACATAATACCACACTTTAACATTTTTTTTAAAATAAAAACCTGTGAAGTGCTTCAGATAGTGTCTGAACAACAGTAAGTACTGTGTGTTTGCTGTTGTGCTGTTATTCCCCGTTAAAGAACCAACAGAGTTCTTAGGTGATCCTCTTATGATAATAGTTGTCTTCAGCTTTCTATGCAAGCTATCATCATTTGGGGGGCTGGGGATGTGGCTCAAGTGGTAGCACACTCACCTGGCATGCGTGCGGCCGAGGTTCGATCCTCAGCACCACACACAAAAAAAGATGTTGTGTCCACCGATAACTGAAAAATAAATATTAAAAAATTCTCTCTCTCTTTCTCACTCTCTCTTTAAAAAAAAAGAAAAAAACTATCATCATTTTTATCCATACACTCATAAAACTCTCCCCTAAGTTCAAAATATAAGTCACTATAAATGACTGGATAAAATATATAGGAAGAGTTCCTAATGAATATGAACAGAGTTTTCTAATATTTTATGACAACAGCCTTTAAAAAAAGTTACTCTATAAACGTATTGCATTAAAGCATTGTGTAGCACAAGGATTTGTTTTTGCTGCCTGGAATCACTCCCCCTTCTTCAGCAACCTTTTCAGTTTTCTATTGAAATATTACCTCACCTCTCTTGGGTATAATCTTTGGAGCTTTCCCTTCCCTGACCAATGTTGAGCAGTAAAGTCAGGCCATTCAAACTTCCTTGTGGACATTAAACTTGAAGAGGAGTATCAAGTGTGAAAAATCTTGGAGCTGATTCATCACAGCAGTGTTCCTCAGAAGATAATATGTAAATTCTGCAATGTGAGTTCATGGTGCTGCTCTGGATCTCACCTTTCTGGACTAAGTTCTCTAGGTGTTCTTTTAGTTCCAAAACTTTCTAATAACTTCATTTTGCTTACCCTAGCTGTAATTGATCTTATTGCTTGAAACAAACCCAAGCAAAAAGAAGCCTCCCAAATAAGCAGAAAACCCAACTGATATTCTTCCCTCCTCATTTTTTTTTTAATTTTATTCAGGATCCAAATTACATAACTGAAATCCTTCAAAATATATCCATAGTCATCCAGATTTTTTTTAAAAAATATAAACACTACACAGTATATAAATTCTCAAAACTTCAAACAAATCACTTCACTTTATATAAACTGCCATACTGACTCCACTGAGAGTTTGGTAGTGTTTTCTAACCTAGAACTTTCAGTAATCTGTTCAGGCAGGCTCAGAAAATAACTTGATAACCATATAATGATTATGTATTAGTATCATATTTGTTTGGGGTTATACAAAATTTTGAACACCACACTGAATATTCACAACTTAAATTACCTGGGTTATTTTTTCTCTCTTGTGTTTTTTTTTTTTTTTATTGCTTTATTTTACTTTTACTCCTCCTTACAATTTTTATGCTAAGAACATGTACAGGACTGAAAACAAAAGCTTTATGCTTTCACTATTATATGCTAAATTATACTCTGCGTTTTACTATACAACTTTATACTTTCATCACTGCATTTTCCAAGATTCCTTTGAAACTTCAAATTCTATTGAATCTTCTTGTGGGCGTTCCGGCTCTTAGTTCCCACAATCCTGCCCATTAGATTCTGAGCCAAATGGCTCCTTCCTTGGGAGAGATGCCATTTACTTTTTGGCAAGAAGACACTGGTTGATCTCTGGAATGCTATCAAATTTGTGTTTTGGAACCTTTCTCAAAGATCCTTAAATGCAATCTCTGGTATTTCTAGGGGTAAACCTTTGCTTTTCGTCCTCACACTCTGGGGAAGTTGCCATCGAGTAATACCAGTATGGGTCACTAATGTTTTTCCTGAATATTGATCCAAATACTCTCTAGCACTACCACCCATTCTCTTACTTATTTCTATCGTAGTTTTTGTTTACACAATCTATTGAATGGCCTTTTTGTTGTTGTTGTTGTCTTGCTTTTATTTGTGTCCCAGATATTTGCTTTTATTGGTGAGAGGACTACCAACTATTATTTTCCCTGCAATACTAACTCCTTTATTTGGGGAACTTTCTACATTCACTATCCTTTATTTATTTTTTTTTTCAATTCAGGGATTAACTTCTTTTAGTTTGATTTTTCATCTGATCTCTCCCCTTTCTACTCAGTCTCTAGTTCTTAATCGCTGTGTTTATTCGCTGTGGAAGCTCTGTTTTCCAGCTTCATCTGTAGCCAGAGCAATCCAGAGCTGACACAGAGATCAAATATAATGTAGTTCATGCTCCTTCCACCACAGAGAATGTACAGACAGGGCCAGGGGGTGCCTTTATGCCATTTTCCTGGAACATGTTTTTTTGGTGTCCCTTGAGGCCAGCAGTTTTTCATAACTTGGCATCAGCACCAGCATTTGCTGTGATTATTGTCAGGTTGTAGCCCATAGCAGCCAATGAAAATCAAACACACACACACACACACACACACACACACCCCTCATGTTATATTATTATTCCTTTATTTTAAAGGTGAAAATTCAGTTTCTCCAAATGACAAGTTAGAGCAATTAACATAGCTATTCTCCTTAACAACAACAACAACAACAAAATGATACCCCAAAGTGAAAACCTCAGAAACAAAGGGTTTTTTTTCTCACCTCTTTTCTTCTTCTTCCTTGATCACCTTTCTTCCCCTTCCTGTCCCCAAGGCAAGCCATAAAATTTCTCTTCCTCAAGGTGAAATAAGATCATGAACTTCTTTTCTTCAAAGCAAGCCATAAAGCTTAAAAATATTATTCCAATCTCTCCCTCTTTCTGTCTTGGATCTGGCCATAAAGAAGTTCTCGAAGCTACATTGTCTTATTCTAGATCACAAGTTCTGCATTTCAGGTGTCCTGCCCCATGCCAGAGAGAAGGGAACACTGCACACAGAGGCTAAGAAGAATCTGAACAGACAGGCCTTGCAGGGCTCACATTCAGTCTATTAGCATAGGATCATACCCTTTTTGTCCAATCAGATTTCTATATAGATATCCATATTTCATTTAACATAGGTATAAAAATGGATAATTTCTTTTAGATATTTGAGTATTCATTCTAAAGTTTCCTATGTCATGTAAAACTATGTCAAATAAATTTGTTTTTTCTTCTCTTGCTAAATTATAGGGGTGTTGTCAGGGACCCTTTATGATGGTCCAGAAAGGAATCCTTTTTTCTACCCCTATACTATCACTTGGGATCCAGTTAGAAATGCAAATTCTTCCACCCTCACCCAGCTGTATGGAAGTAAAAACTCTGGGGTAAGGCATAGTAATCTATTTTCAAGAGTTTATGAGCAGAACTAATTCACACTAAAGTAAGGCTAAAATTCAAAAACCCTGTAGGACTGTGATATTTCAAACCCTAGATCACATGTTACCCTTTTGTTTAAGGCCCTTCAATGAATCCCAAAGGCTTTTAAGATAAATTTTATAATGGCCTTATGTGGCAGAAACAGCCCTGGCCATAGGCTCCATGCCTCTGTCTCCAGTCTGTCTTCCTTCTTTTGCATCCCCTGCATTGCCTCCTTCCTTTTGCCTTCCCTGCATAGCCATGCTAGGCCCTCTCAAACCCAATCACCACACTCTTCCTTCTTCCTGCAAAGGCTTCCCTCTTCTTTCTACTGATTTGCTACTTTTGTACTACAGCTCTCAACTCTGCTGGCAGTTGCTTATGGAAAGATTCCTGATGACTTTCTCCCACTACACCAAATCGAAACTCCCAAGCATGTATCATAGTTTCATGTGTCATATTTGCACATTTGTCACAGTAGCAAGTTGAACTCTATTTGTATGAGTATTTGATTAATGTTGTCACCCCTGTTCAACCATAACTAGGCTCATAAGGCAGAGACCTGTTTTTTTTTTTTTACTCAGATTTCAGTCCGTAGTGCCTAAATCATACCTGGCATATTCTTTCTCTCAACATGTTTTGCAAGATACCAAAGAGCTAATAATTATTGAGCATTTGCAATGTTCATGGCATCAGCCTAAACTTTTATATAAATTTTATCATTTAATCTTCAGGAAAATATATTTCCTTTTGTTCACTTAACAAATAAGTATAAATCACTCTCTGTGTTCTAAGCATTTTACAAATGTGAATTCCTTTAAATCACATTGACAAGCAGATGGAATATACACTGCATTTACATCCATTTTGGCAAAGGAGGAAACCAATATGCATCTATTTGCCTAAGGTCATACAGTTAGTGTGGTCAATAAAGATTAGGACACTGGTGGCTTGATTCCTGAATGTGCTGTTTAAAAATACTTGAGACTTGAGATTGCAGCTTACAGTTGCAATGACTTACATAAATTATATGAATCAAAGTTTATTTTATGACATATATTACTCTGGAACCATTATTCTCAAGAAAAGATGATTTACCAACACTTGCCTCTGCTCTTATTCTGGAAACCAGTGACCAGAAACAGTGAGCCCAGAGTACTAGAAAATTTGCATAATTATCTTTCTGCCTGCAAGACAGTGTAGGCAGGTGAATTAGAGCAGGGTATTAGAACTTTGTTCTATTATTGGGTGTTTATAAAGCAATTTAACAAACGCCACGGATTAATGACACATGCAATCGCTGATAGAGGCCTCTGTGATGGTTGTATTCCCTGTAGCTGCATTCTCTTTAAGATGAATTTTTTATGTGCTGTTTTGTTGAGTCAGCTTTGAAGATTAACTGATCTCAAAGTGCCAGGTTGCCAAAAAACAATATGCATATAGAAAAGAAAGTGTTAAGGTAAAAAAAAATCTGTTATATCTCAGTATTCTGTGCATGACACTATTACCAAAAGCTGTGTCCTTGTCCCTGATGTCATTCCAATAATGAGGACATGACTTTGGGAAAAAGGAAAAAGAAGTTTTATTACTTTGTTAGCAAAGGAGAAACACAGGGGACTTCTGTCCCAGAGTCTGTGATTTTCACTTACAGGGGGAACAGAGGGCTTTTAAAGAGGTGATTCAAAGGCTTCATTACAGGTGAATTGTCAGGAGTCATAATTCACTTGTAGAGTTTAGAAATAGCCATTGCTTAGGTCTTCTGGTCCCATCCTTAAGTGTGAATTACTTGACTCTTGTGATATGTGTGCTCACCACAGATAACTTGGCCTGGGATGGAAACTTTTTTCCCCCCAAGATTAGAGAGGGAGAGAGGGAGAAGACAAAGGAAAAGCAAACCATGTCAGTTTTGAAGTAAGCTTCAGAGCAACAAGGGTTATAATCAAAGCATAAAGTGGCCTTATTACATTTCCCCATTGTCAATTTCTTCTTTCCATTTTTATGGAAAAATGGATGATGACATCTCAAAGCTGTTTCTGGCTGAAAATAGATGATGAAGGGTATCTTAGAATGGAAGGTTTTACCTGTTGTCATTTTTTTTTTTTTGGACCTTTGCCAGAAGTGACTCCAACCTTGATAGGGAACTGGAAGAAGGACACTTATGTATAACAAGTAATATCCGATTGTTGTTCATACTGTTCTAATATTTTTAAGCCACATGTTCCTCTCTTTACCAGGGTACCAGGAAAGGTTCTGAAAAATGCTATTTCTTTATGGGATGAATTTAAGCTTGGTTCTGGGAGGAGAGCAATTGTCAATACTTCATCTGATTGTAGGTGGGTTCTTTGGCATAATTTAGTCACCATCTTTTTTCGTTTTTGGTACTGGGGGATTGAATTCATGGGTGCTTGACCAGTAAGCAACATTCCCAGCCCTTTTTAAAAAAAAAATTAATTTGAGACAGGGTCTCACTAAGTTGCTCAGGGCCTCCCTAAATTGCTTAGGTCGACTTTGAACTTGCCATCCTCCTACCTCAGACTCCTGAGCTGCTGGGATTAGAGGTGTGCACCATCACTCCTGGAAGTCATCATCTTTTTTAAAGGTGTGATTAATGTTTTTCTTTTTTTTTTCCCTTGTAGATTGGGCTTTTCAGGATGTGTGTAACTTCCTTGGTCTATCTATTGTTTGTTCACTTCTGCCATGAAAGATAGTCCATTGTCACTTTGTATCAAGGAGAGGACCCTGTATCTTGGGATCAGAAGTCCACTTGTAAGAGGACTCTAAATATTTTTAAAGCCTTTTCTGTTCTGGTAGATAAACCTTGAATCACCTAGAAAAGGAGCCTACCAGGTCAAACTAATATCCGAAGTTTCCCATGGCATAGGGCATTTGAGTAAAATTTACTTGTTGGTCATCAAAAGGCTCTATTTTCACACAGGCTGTCTTTTTACAGTCTTTGGATTATTTGAGGTTTACCAGACACAGTTTTGAGTCACTTGCTGAATAGTCTGTTGGAGGTGTGACTTTCACAAATAGGGCTTGCTGAATGAAGATCGTCAAGGTATCCCTCCCACAGTGCATACTCTCAAGTAAATGCTTAACCAAAGGCCAGACCTGTCTTTTAGGCAGCAGTATAAGTCCATAGGAATTTTGTTTGTCCTTGGCAATTCTATCATGGAGTTAAAACCCCATTTTTTGGCCTATTTGTTGTTCTCCTCAGTATAAAAGTGTGTGTATTGGTATAATTTAGGCTAAGGTATTATCTCCCTGTCTTCCTTGCAGTCAGCTAGTAATTATCATTTACCATATGGTGAAGATGTTGTGACAAATAGACTATTGGTCACAGTATGTCTTCTTCCAGTTTATAAGAGAACTTTAAGAGCTGTATCTTGTTTTTTATTTTTTATTTTTTTCTGGCGGGGGGGTGGAGACTGGGGGTACGAATATAGGGGTGCCAAACCTCTGAAAAACATCCTCTTCCCTTTTAAGTTTTGTAAATTTTGAGATAGGGTCTTGCTAATTTGCTTAGGGCCTCACGAAATTTTTGAGGCTGGCTTTGAATTTGTGACCCTCTGCCTAAGCTTTGTATCTTGTTTTCCAACACGTAGTCTGAACACGTAGTCTGAACTTCTTTTACAAGTTAGACAGGACTAGGTCAGGGACTGTCACGAAGTTTTATTTTAATTTTTCAAAGGAAACCTGGCATTCTGAGGTACAAGTCAAGGTAGTGCCCCCCATTTAAAGCCTTATACAACAATTTAGCTGTTATTCCAAAATTAGGGACCCAAGTATGACAGAGTGTTGACATTCCAGGAACATATAGAACAGTTTTTTTTTTTATTGTTGTTTGTTTGTTTCTGGCTTTTTTAAGGCTCAAAATAGGCTGCTTTTGATGTGACATTCAACATCAGTTCCATTGGCTATTCTGGAATCCAAGATGTCAACTTGTTTACAAAATGGAGCCTTTTTAGTGGACACCATATATCTATGTGAGGTACCATGGTTTAGTGAAGCAGTAGTGTTTGAAAGGCAGTGTTCATAGTTGGGGCTGGCTATAAGCAGATCATCCACATGTTGTAAAAGGATTCCTTGATCCAGTTGCATCTCTCACAGGTCTTTTGTTAGACTTCATTAAACAGAGTAGGAGAGGTTTTAAGTCTCTGAGGTGGGTTAGTCCAGAAATACTCAGTAGTTACTTTGGTATCAGAGTAATGCCATTCAAAAGCAAATAGTCAATAGGATATATGTTTGGTACTAGGGCTGAATATCCTAAACAGTATTGTTTATAGCTCTTAAGTTTTATACATATTGGTTCTTATCATTGTAAGGTTTCTTATGGGCAGAATAGGCATATGGTAGGGTGTTTCGCAAAGCTGATTCAATCCATGTTTTAATTTTTTTTTTCCAGAAAAGAATGAGTCCCATCGATGTCTCTTTCTCAAAGGAGTATTGATTGTTTCTTCCTGGGGTGCATTACCTCTTCCTTAAACAAAGTCTTGATTGGGGTTACACTCATCATCCATTCCAGGGTTCCTTTGGCCCAAACAGCCTTATTGACTTCTTTGTGGCCCTTTTGCAGAACAGACTTAGTTTCATTTTCCTGAGTGGCAAGTGAAAGCTGGAACCATGGCCTATGGCACTTTTAAATGGAAGTTGTTGCTTCTGGGGTGAGAAGGTTATCTGAGTATTTAATGTATACAACAATTTTCAATTTGGCATATACAAAACTGTGTCTTAGTCTTTTTTCCTCAGGTTCTATTTAAGGTGCTAGAGCTAAGACTGCCTTGCCACTCTTATCATTATCACGGTATTGTCAAATTTAAGTCACTTTCCCACTATCAATTGTAATCTGAAATTCTTATGGGACTTTTTTTTAACTGTATGTATATTAATATTTCATGGATGGAGGTAATTTATATTCCTTTCTTTAGGCTTACTTGAGGATCCCTTTGCGGGGATCTGAGTTGCCTTTAGTTTCTCTTCCTTCCAAGCATAACATACCTTAAGGGCAATATCAACTAGCCATGAGGGGATTATATCAGTTTTTTCTCCCCTGTCCACTGAGGGCTTTTTTTTTTTAATGTCCGCAGCTCTATGTTCATAGAAGGTCACATCAAACATACGGAAATTTTTAGGAACCACTCTCTATAGAAACCAGCAGAAAAAAGGGGAACTCCAGGAGACCATATTTCAGCTCTCTGGGCAATAGGCAGGGATCCACCCAGATCTATTGGCTGGCATGCAAAAGAGCTCCGCAATTGGTTCAGGGTACACAAGGTCAGGGAGCAAGTAGAGGCAGGCTGCTTTGGTCTCAGGTTTACAATCAGGGCCTGAGGGACCTAGTTCCCAGTGCTGAGGCCAAACAGGTGGCTCTTTATCTCTACATGCTCCTGCTGTTTTTGGTGTATTTGCAGTACAGTCAGAGCAGTTCAGGGCCTTTAGTATTTGTAGCCAGACCTTAGCACCCTGAAGTTGTTCAGCTCTATTTTTATAGCTGCTACTTTTGCCAAAGCTCAAGAAGTTATAGTTTTTTTCTCTACTTTCATCGTCGACTTCTGAGACATAGTTTGTTTTCTCTGCATGTAGTTATTTATCCCGCTAATTTCCCTGTGAATTTAGTTTGGTGGGATACTGTTATAGCAAGAATTCTTGTGCCCTAGTGATTGTTGTCCCTTGGCCAAATGGGGTGTCTTGTCAGATTTTAAAGTGGAGGAGGCCATTCCTGGCCTCAGGCCCTACTCCAACAGTGTCAGTACCCATTTCCACATCCTTTTTTGCCAGCAGCCTCTAACCTCCCAGGGCAAAAAGGGATGGAAGATAGGGCAGAGGCCAGATCTAGTTTTCCTGGGATTTCTGCCCCCACCCCCAGCCTAGGGGGAAATGAAAGGAATTATCTGACTGCCTAGGGCTGAGCTGAGAAGCAGTGCTGGAATTCCTAGCACTGGATTGAAAGGATTTAAATGTGTGTGTGTGTGTGTGTTTAAACCTTTCTTTTGGTGTCCTGCTATCTGAGCACACATCAGACAATGCCCTTTTGTACTATCAACTTAGTTTCTAGCTGTTCAGACCCCTTTTCATGTAAATGAATAAATATACATATGGAGTTTTTTTTTTTTTTTCCACTTACTTTACCTCTGAGACCAACTCCAATTGCAAGATTGTATAACAATTCAGAAAATCATTTAAAGGCCAGATTGTGTTATGATAAAGCACCATCTTGTTTTTTTTAGACAGACTTATAGCCAAGCTCTTTCCCAAGAGATTACCAATAGAATCAATGAAACAAGATACATGTCTTAAAGGGCCAGTAACAGATAGAAACAAAAACAGAGACAGATAACCAAAGGGGATCCTGGAAACCAGAGCCAACAGATGAGAATCTTTAAAATAAACAGACCATTTCCATGCAATTTCCCTTCTCTCTGGAGACCCTCATTGTTATACAAAATTACATACAAGAGGAAGTGAGGGAAAGGGAAAAAAAACAAGGGAGAGAAATGACTTACAGTAGATGGGGTAGAGAGAGAAGATGGGAGGGGAAGGGAGGGGAGGGGGGATAGTACAGAATAGGAAAGGCAGCAGAATACAACAGACACTAGTATGGCAGTATGTAAAAATGTGGATGTGTAACCAATGTGATTCTGCAATCTGTATACGGGGCAAAAATGGGAGTTCATAACCCACTTGAATCAAATGTATGAAATATGATATGTCAAGAGCTTTGTAATATTTTGAACAACTAATAATAAAAAATAAACAGACCAAATAGGGGGAAAAATAACCTAATTTTTCTACTCCTAGTTAATGGTGACTCCTATACTAATGGTGTCACATATGTTGCCAGGAAGGGGAACCGGATGTGTAGAATCAAGGGTATGTACACTATGGAAGCTTACCAGATTGTCAAGGTGTCAGAAATTTACTGTGTTTAGTTTCCTTTTGTTTCAAATTAGACCAGTTGGAGGAGCAACCCCTGCTATATAAGACGAGAAGGCAGGAGTTCCCAGAAGCAAAAGGAGACTTTGGAGACAGCTGTTCTTCAGTTCCCCACTTCTCTCAGCTCCTTTGGTTTGGCCAGAGGCAATTTCACCTTGTCTCCAAATTCTTCAGCAGTTAGCTCTCAACAAACTCACCAGTCACCTTGAATCCTCAGCATGGAACGGACTACTCCGAATACCAGACTTGCCTAAAGATGGCTGGAGTGGGGGTTGCTCTTGGGCCTCACATTGTGTGCCAATTTGTTACCAAAATTTGGGTCCTTGTCTCTGATGTCAATCTAATAATGAAGACACAGTTTTGAGAAAAAAGGAAAAAAGTTTTATTGCTTTGTTAGTAAAGGAGAAACACAGGGGACTTCTGCACCAGAGTCTGTGATTATGACCATCACGGGGAACAAAGGGCTTTTAAAGAGGAGTCTCAAAGGCCACAATCCAAGTGTGCCTCTTCACAGGTCATGATTTACTTGTAGACTCTAGAGATAGTCTTCTGGTGCCATCCCAAAGTCTGCATTACTATATTTCTGTGGTGTGTGTGTGCACAAGGACGAATAACTCAGCCTAGGACAGGAAGAAGGTTTATCTTGCTCCCCCAATGTTAGGGAGAGGGAGAGACAGAAGGGAAAGGAAAAGCAAACCATATCAGTTTTAAAATGAATTGAAATGATGGAACAGCAAGAGTTAGGTTCAAAATTTAAAATGGGCTGCTGTTAGAATACCACCAAGTGAGTATTCTTAGAGGATTTACACGTAGTGACTTCAATCATTGCATAAAACAGAGTAAAGGATTCCTTCTTTATAAATTTTGACAATCTGAATTTCTTGTATTTCACTAGACTACTATATAAGTCATAAGATTTTAGTGAACATATTGTAATAGTTTGATCCTTCATTGGTATTGTCACAGAGACTTTCTGTTCTTCAAAGTACATTCCAGTTGTTTCAGTGAAAGATTGTGAGTTTCATATAAATCCCAAACCTGTTTGACAACCACAAGTACCTACTGACCCTATTAGCCCTCCATCACTGAGCTACCATGAATTTGAGAATTCACTTGACCCCGTGTCACTTCTCATGCCCACTGAATATTTGGGCCTAGACTTCTAAATCTAACTCTTCCATAAGCTCTCACCCTCTGTTTTCAGTGTTTTTGGGTTTATGTTGCTATTGGAAAACTGGATGTCTGAATCAAACTTTTCCACCAACAAAGCAGTTTTGAATTTGTTGAGACATTCACAGCTGCTCTCTTAGAAGATTTTATTTAATTTCTTGTCCTCTATCTGGTAACAATAAAAGTTGTAGTTGGGGGTAGTAAGATAGTAATCCCCAGGAAACCAACTGGCTTATTCTCCTTCACTCTTTCCTACACCCTTTTTCCTAACATGAAATTCTTGCCCTTTTAAGTTAATCTCATATGTCAACTTGTTTGGGCCATGGGGTACCTGATAGATGTTTAAACTGTTATTTCTGGATGTGTCTGTGAGGGTGCTTCTGACATAGATTAGTATTTTAATTGGTGGGTTGAGTAAAGCAGATGGCCCTCTCCAGCATGGTGGGCACCATCAAGTATGTTGAAGGCCTAAATAAAGCAATAATGTGGAGGAGGGCTTTCTTTGCTCTCTGCCCAACTGATTGAGACAGGAAGTGGATCTTCTGCTCTCTATGCTCCTGGTTCTCAGGCTTTCCAATCTGGAATGAAATGTTCACCATAGGTTCTCTACTTGTAGGCCTTCAAACTCTACAATCAGCATTCCTGGTTCTCTAGTTTGCAGATGGAAAATCTTCCAACTTGTTAGCTTCTATAATCATGTGAGCCAATGCCTCCTAATAAATCTTTCTATGTACATACCTTAAAATGAATATCTTCCTATATATAATTTTTTTTTCTGTATGTATTATATACATATCACAAATCTCTTTCTGTTTGGTTCTGTTTCTCTGGAGAACCATGAATAATATGCAGTTATAAAATAAACACCATCTTGTGTATCAAAGGATGATAACAAGATTGTAAGAAGAACACTGCGGAAGTAAAAGAGAGAACATCTACCTGTAAAGGTAAACACTGTATTGGATGGGGCATTGCCATGGCAACAGTTCCCAGATCAGACCAAATTTTGCAGGCTGATCATCTTTTGAACTCCTGTGAAACTAATTAGCAGCAGCTTTACTGGGATTAAATAAAAATATATCACTGTGGTTAATGAGTTCCTTAAACTCAAGTTAAATTTACAATAAAAGGACAAGCCAGTACAACTGAAATAGGAAGAATGAGCTATGAATAAGTCAAAAGCATAAGAGACAATAGGACAAACGTCGCTAAAGAGATCTTAAGAAAAATCTAAGTTCAATCAACCTGCAAGTGAAAAATGTGAAAATGAACTAATCAACATTATTAAAAAGATGATGATATCATTAGGAGAAAGGTGAAAAAGGGGAGCTCTTTAAAGAAACAAACAACAACAAAAATTTCATGGTGAGAAATGGTAGTCTTTGAGCTACAAATGCCTCAATCCTTGGTGGTGATGGCAGGGGTGTGATATTAGGACATTCTCTTGGCTCCATTGGCTTCTTTCTCAAGGGTCATCTAATTCTCTTGCTCTGATTTCATTCCTAATCAATGATTATTTGAATACTCAGTTTGCCAAGTAGTTAAATATCCAGAAGAAGTGCCATATTTTGTGAACACTATAGAGAAAATGGAAGGCACACAAAGAATCCGTCAAAAGAAAGCACTCTTCTTTCTTTGCACCACAGTGGAAAAGACTACTGTCTCTGTATCTAAGGCTGGTCTCCCTCATTAAGTTCTGGAATCTAAATGAATAAAATGATTTCATTCCATCAATTAGCCTTCATTTCCCCTATATGTTTAATTTCTGTATTTTTACTGGTTTGTTTCACAATTTAAATAAAGTCATAGTCTTCTTATGTTCTGTTAAAGAACATCACCCTCCCAAACACTGCTCCTGTTTTCTCTGTCTCCATAAACAGCCACTTGCCCACCCAGGACATCAATTGTAAATCATCATTTCTTCAACTCCTTTAACCATATATCTAGTCAATTACTACATTTATTCAATTGAAATGTGGTCATATGTATTAAATCTTGCTCCCCTTCTCCATCCTACTTAGCCTATATCGCTTATTTCTGATTATTGCAGTGAACTGCTGACTCTTATCTGGTGTTGGCCAGGTTTCTTTCCAATTTGTAGCAAGCACTATGAGTATTTTATTTCTCCCCTTTCATTCTCTCTTTGGGGAAAAAAAAAACTGAATAAGTAATTTGGGGGAAGAAGGAGTTAAAACAGCTATTCTAAGATTCCTCCTGTTTACCAAGCAAAAGTTCCTGGAGAGTAAGGGAGAGGAAAGTTTGTGACCTGGTGTAATGTTGTAAACCTGATAAACTTGACTTTGATTGAAGCCAACAGACAATAAAATTTGCTGGAAGAATTCTTTTCTAGGAAATAACGTTAAGGAAGAAGTTGTTGTAAACTAACCTAAACTTTAGTAAAATTAAGAGGCATGATTCTTTAGAGAATGTCCCATAAGCAATCCAACATCTTAGTAAAATACAGAGCTGTTGGATAACTTGCATACTCCCCACTATGTGAGTGACCCAGGGGGCTTCTACTATCTAGACCTGAGACTCTGTGTTCACTAGTACAATATTTCAGATCTCTGTCTGCCTCTTCACTAAACGCAGCCATAAACTATTCGATAATCTGATTTTTTATATTAACTCAATATTTATTATATATGTTTCTGAGAATACACAAATATAATTAAGTGCCAGCAGTCTATATTGCAACTCATATAAATAATCACAATATTTTTTTGTGTTTTTCTAGTCTTTATTGTGTAGATCTATTTTGTTATTTTAACTATCAACTATTTTCAATGTCCTGTTGTGTGTGAAATGTTTCAAAACAATAGTGAGAACCAATATATATAGATATTTTTTTCTTCTGAGTTTTTGCAATTTGTGTTTGAGTATTTTCTCAAAGTCATTTAAAAAAAAAAGCTTGATTTTTAATGACTGAAAAATCTTTAGCTGGATAAATATACTGCAACTAACTTAAACATTCATATATTGTTTGTTATATGGATTATTTTCAGTTCCTTAATATAAATATTGCCACATATTCAATTTGTACAAAAATATATGGCTACATTAAAAAATTTCCTCTTATGATTGATTTAGAGAAGAAATAAAACTACATGAAACATCATGAGTAATTTTAAGAAAATATGTCTTTACTGAAAGAGATAAAAACTCTTTTATCCTTTTAAAGTAGAAAAGATCTCCTTTATTAAAACCTAATATTGTCTTTTAAAATGTATGTGCCTCTTCTTTTTGCATTTGATAAAAAGTATATGATTTGTTAAATTTTGGTTTAATTCACTTTGATTTCTAATGAAATATGCTTATTTTTAGCTATTCATATTTATTTTTAATGGAATTGCTCATTTATCTATTTTCCAAATCAATTTTACTGTTAAATGTGCTAAGTCAAAGGAACATTTTATCAGTTATATTTATAAATGACAATACTTCTTCAATTTCCTTTTGTTTCAAAGTTTTGTGCAAATTGTTTTTTGATTTTTCTTTCATATTTTTGTGTACAAATGTTATTATATCTTATATAGTCAAATATGTCTTATTTCCCCTTTGATTCTCTTTGTATTTTTCCTCTTAAATCATCTCAAATAAAAATCAGTCAAACTGATATATTATTCTAACTTTTGTTTATGATTATTTTATATTAGACTTTTAATTCTGGGGAAATATTTTCATACTTAATATACAATAAGGAAAAGCTCAATATATTTTTCAATTACATAGTCAATTCTTCCCAATGGTATTGACAACATAACTTTCCTTCATGTGTTTTTTCTAAGGCTTTATTTCTCACTTTCATGTATGTGTCTAAATTTTTTCAAGTATGTGTATTCTATTCAATTCATTTCTCTGTTGATTGTAGTGTTATAGTATATTTTCCATTTTCATAATTATTTAATAATATATAACTTATTTATTCTTCCAGATAACTTTAGAAATACTCTTACAAAATGGCTTGAAATATATTTGTATTTTGAAGAAATATATCATTATATATATTTCAGTGATTTGTATAAAATGACACGCTGAAAGTAGTTCTTAGTGAACACATATGTAAGTCAATTAAAGTCATTCATATATCTGAGTAAAGGGTGGTGGTTATCTACATAGGAAATACTTATTTTTTTCTAAATCATTTCATCCTTCATTGTCTTTTTGGCTGCTACATACTGACTGTTTTACTTCCTTTAATATCCTGAGTATTTATGAAATAGAGCAAATTTATGGATTTTTTATATTTTATTGAACTGAATTATAGAATTCATTAATTTTAAGAATTTTGTGCTTATTTCTTTTGTCTCCAAGTTATATAAGCGTAGGCTTTGCAAATAACAATTTTATTTATAACTTTCAACAGGTAAAAAAAATTCTTTTGGCTTAGAACTTCTGGAATAAAGTTAAATAAATATGATGATTTATATATTCTTGAAAGTACTGTGTAATATTTGGCCCTTATATAAAATAGATAGTGTTCTTATGTTAAGACTACTGATTTTTCTTCCACTTTTAAATCAAGTAACAACTATATTTTTTTGATTTATTAAATTAAATGTCTTTTTTAATCTATTTAGAGTATCCTATAATTTTTCACTTTGGGTCTTTGATACAATATTATTTCAACAGATTTTTTTCCCTTATATTATGGGCATAACCCTAATTTTCTGTTCAACTTAGTGCTTATATTCACCCAAGTATTTTTGCATATATGCTCAGAATTGACTATGTTTTTCTGCTCTTGGGCACTCCTAAGTTTTTGTATTAGTGCAGTGATGCCTATATGATGTGTTAGAAATATTATAGGCATTCTAATGGTCCTAGCAAATTGTAAGTACAAAATAAATACTAATGTTGTTGTTAATATTTATTTTATGTATCAGGTAGAAATACTAAGAAGTTTTTGTAGCATGGGGATTATGAACTCAAGGCTCATTTACCTACTTATGTATGTAAATATGACTGATTATCTCCAGGTGCTGAAATAAAATTGTTTTTCTGAGTCTGGAAAGCAGAAGCAAATCATGAATGTCTTCTTGTGATGTCTGAGACATCCGCAGATCTTCAATGGCATCCCTTTGTCTTTCAAGCTATAATAGTAGGATTATATATGTAGCAGATTAAACAGATGACTGAACCTATCCCCTATGTCTTCATCTATAGCTCAAATAAAAGATTCTTTACTTTTAGTTATGTGAAATCAGTCTTAGATTGTATATTTTAAAAATGTAAACAGGAAAAGAACAAGAAATGGAAGGGAGATCAGTAAAGAAACCAGGGGGAAGGAAAAGAAGGAAAAGGGGAAAAACTGGGAAATATATTGGCCCAATTATATTGTTATATTTTTTGTGTATGTATAAATGTGTGACAACAAATTCTACCACTATGTACAACTACAATATACCAATAAAATATGAAAAATAAATAAATTTTAAAAATGTAAACTGGAAGACCACTGGTGTCTGGACCAGGTGGGGCACAGTGATGTAAACTTCTGTCACTGCGATACTCACTCTGGACACAGCAAGACTGGTTTCAAATCCTGGATCTAACTGGTTGTCTTTAAAACTTTTGGGCAATCTCTTCAACCTTTCTACATCCCAGCTGTTCCTCTACAAACAAGAATACCTACCTCTTATATTTGTACATGTAAAATTAATTGATACATATAAACTACCTGGGACAGTCCCTGGAACAGAGCAAGCCCTTAGTAAATATGAACTCTGATGGTTGTCACACATGCATGTGTATGTCTTAAATATATAGCTTTTCTTATTGAATATGAGATCACCACATGTAGCAGTAGCAATTAAAAAAAAAACATACTTCTTCTGAAAGAGAGATTTGCAAGAAATTTTACATGGGACTGCTTAGTCACTTAATCATCCAGCAGTAGGTCACTTCTCACAAAAAGAAAGTGGTATTTTGCAGCATGAATGTGTCACTACTTGTCATTGGCTGCAATGCAAAAGGCAATTTGCTTCATTTTAATTTGATTTTGTTCCATTTTTTAGAGTAATTACTGGACAATTATTTTGTCATAAGCTCTATGCTCAATAGGCAAATCTGGCTCCATGAGATTAAGAAACTAATTTTCTCTGATGTAGTTTGCCCCTCTTTGACCTTCAATTTCTGAAAACATATTTTTCAGGTGTTCTCTTTGAGAGTAAGTAATTTTTCACTCATTGTCATTTATTCATCATTCAGTTCTTATGCACTGAAATTCCATTTATTTCTTTCAGCCAGCAAACTAACTTACCTAAAGCCTTGCATTGCCTATAACCAGTGCTCATTAAATATGCTTTCAGGTTTGTGTGTCTGTGACATAATGCTATGAATCGACACTAAACTGAATAAAAGGAACTCCCTTAACTCATAAACAACAACAAACAGAAGTAGTAAACATATAAGTCTTTTTGAGTAACAGATATCTTTAAAATATTTTACCTTGATAATAGGTTCCTCCTCTATGCTCCCCAAACTGCTATTCATGTCTCTGATATGTCACTTGAATTACAATGAGAACATAATTTTACTCCTTCTTGATCAGAACATAAGCTCAAGGAAGCATAGACCAAGTACTGTGTTTTCTATTCCTTGTACATATCAGAATTTCTGCTACACAGGAGGTACAAATATCTATCAAATGAGGCAATGTCTTAGATACAAATAAATGAAAGTTCAAGAAAATATTCTAACCTTGAGGCATTTTATCTTTCTTTCTTTGAAATGGAGAAGGATACATCTTATATGGTCATATGCAATATGTGGTAACAACACCTAAGCTGCAAATATCTAGAAATTTCTAAATACAACAACTTTCATGCATTAAAAGAGTAGGTTTTTCTCAAAACTACAACTGTTGCAAAGGTTTTCTTTTTTTGTTGTTGTTAGATGATAATTCTGTAAAATACAAATGTGCTTGAGATACTTAAAGCAAAAGAATATAATTTTTTTCACCATGAAATTACATGAATTACCAGTAGTAGATGGTTATGTAAAGCAAATATAGACACAATTCAATAGTCAAATTAAGTATATATAGCAACGAGAGGGGAAGTTGACTATTTTCTATTGTATTTATTATATTAACTAGTATTATATATCAATAAGCATAAGACTCTTACATATTGCAGTTTATATACCTTCAATTTATATAGTTAATCAAGTGAAGAGTTTAGTTTCATAAATAACTCTAAAATTATGAAATTATTAAAAGACTATTGCTAACTTTTCCTTAATTAATCCTTCTCAATTAATTGACAATGAAAACATTTCAATTCTTATATTAACTATAGATGAAGACATTCATAAGAATTTGGGTTAATAACAATAGAAAATAAGAAACAATTTTTCACTGGAAGATATCTTTGTGATCACCCACTCTTACATCCTTATACTATAGCTTAAAGGTATTTTGAAATAGATGTTAAAGTTCAAATTATTACCAATATCATATATGTAGTGACACAACAGGAATTCTAATGCTGTATTGTAGAATCTGTTCCAAGACTCTTTCTTTAATAAATTCACTGCCTTCTCTCCTCATGAAATAAGAAAATACAATTGTGATATTTAAAATTCAAAATGAAAAAAAAAGTCCAAATTCACTGAGTCAAGTGGATTAGGACTAACACTCAAACAAATGCAAATTTACAAATTTAAAACCTTGCTGGATCAGAAGTTTGTTTTGGCTATCTTGGTACATATTCTTGTACATCCTTCTTCCTACCATTGTGTCCTGGCTCCCGAACCCAGGATGGTCTGGTTAAACAGAATGGCAAAGTAGGTGGATACTGAAATTTGTTCTTAAGTCTGACAATTTTTCTAGTGTTTTCAAAAATGGAATTCCCTTACAACTATGAGTAAATAAAGGCTTAGAATAATGATGGTTACCTAGAGAGGTTTTTGCACAGGAAACACAGGTACATTTATAAAACAGGAGTGATATTTTGAAATTTATTTATAAATTTCCCTTCTTGGATTTTTTTCAATTCACAGTCTTTATCCTATCAGAACTGTCTACTTCATCTACCTCAGAGGTGAGGTCTGTTAATTAGGATTCATTAGAAAATAAATAAAAGGAGAAAGGAGAGTATAATTTTCAGCATCTGAAATATAGTGCAAGATGCAAGCTTAGTTATTATTTTGAGAGATTTTTCAGATGCCTTTATTCTCTTTATAACACAACTAAGTTTAAGATTGAGAGAAGCTCTCTGGGCTTTGGCCTAAATGGAGAGTGATAGATGATTTAGGTTAGTATTAAAAACATACAGAAGTAGGCAAGTCTCTTCCAAACTACAGAAACAGTCAAAATAAACTTGGTTAGTATATTCAAACACCTGAGATCTTGGGGGATATTTCCTCAAATTGCTCTTGGTTTACATATAGTGTGGGTGGGATGCACATGAAGAGGAAAGCTTGTCAGAGGTGGTTGCCATAATGAGGTGAAGTGGTTTGTGGGACTGCACAGCTGCCCACTGGCCTGAGACAGGAGGGAACCACAATCAGACCCCTGGAAGGGCAGAATGACAAAGGAACTGAGGGGGATCCAGTGTAGCCAGGCAGCTCAACTCAGTGTCCTTTTGGGGATGTCCCAAATCTCAAATTATCCTTACCTTAGAACTTAAACCACAAGGACAAGCCAGAAGCAGGTGGACAAGGAGATTGCTTCTGAGGTAGGCAGATAGTAGGCAGGAAGATGCCACCTCTCATTCTCTTTTATTTAAGGGAGAAAAGCAGGTGGAAACAGACTATGTGAAAGAAATAACAATCTAAAATTAGGAAAAAAGGACTTATTCAATCAGTAGTTAGCAAGCTATATGCCAAATTCAGTCAGTGTCTGATTTTTAATAATATTTTACTGGAAAAAAATACATTTATATATAGTCTATGGCTGCTGTTTTTGCAACAAAATGATAGAGTTGAATATTTGCAAGAGAAACTGTTTATTAATCAAGTTTCTCCGGAAAAACAGATCCAGTAGGAGATCTCAATCTCTCCCCCCACTCCATGAGAAGGGGTTTATTAATGGAATTGGTTCATGTGATTGTAAAGGCTGAGACATACTTTCTGCAAACTGGAGAGCCAGGGAAGCTAGAATCATGGCTCAGTTCAAGTCCACAGCTAAGAACAAAAGGAGCCAATGAGATAAGTCAAAGTTCAAGGCTGAAGACAGGAAAACCTGGTGGACCACTAGTGTAAGTCCCAGTCTGAAGGACAGATGACCTAGAGTTCTGATGCGCAATAGGAGGAGAAGATAGATGGTTCAGATCCAGAAGAGAGAAATAACGTGTTTTCCTTTTCTCTGCCTTTTTTTTTTTTTTTAAATCTCAGTAGATTGAACCGTGTACACCACACTGGATGAACGTGGATCATCCTTGTTCAGTTCACTTATTCAAATGACAATCCCTATAGAAACACCTTCACTGACTCACTGAGGTACCCCAAAATAATGCTGTCCCAGCTTACTGGGTCTCTCTTAATCCCATGAATAGTGGTCTATATGGCCTGCAAACCTTAAATGTTCACTACCTTGCCCTTTATAGAAAAAGATTGTAATCCATGGTGTAAAACATTGGACAGGATTTATTTTAAAACATAATGTTCATTTATTTATTTTTCTTTGATAGTTGATAACTTAGAAAGAAGGCCAGAGTAGTTATAAACAATAAAATTTACATTTTATATTCACATGACAGTTAGATATACATTAAACTAGGTGCTCTATGATAACTGTATGCTAGTAAACATCACAGCTAAAGTCATGAAGTAGTTATAATATTTGATGACCGGATTTATATATTTAGCCTCCAGATCATTGATTTTTCTCGGTTTCTTTTAAAGAGACCATATTTCTTGAACTTTGCTTAGCGGACAATATAGTATTAGGGATGTATTTGGTTGAGAGAAAAGCGGGTGTAGGACAGGGATGAAATGAAAATATAATTTCTTACCTTTACTCAATAAAGTAAAATAAATACAGAGCTGGATGTGCTATCTGGGAAGGAGAACCAGGTTGATGGGGTTATGGCCTTGGAGAGGCACTGTTTCTTTCTCTTTGATGAGCTCCAGGATTTATCTTCTACACTATAATGTCCAGGAATTGAGAGCCAGAGGAATGGTCTTTTAATTTTAAATAGTCCCTGAAAGAATTGAAGACATTGTCTCAGTTCAGCTTCAGAAAAGAAGTCATTGGTCTGGTTGATTCCTTAATGTTAAGGCAAAGTCATGATTGGTAGAGCAACACAATTTGTCCAAGACAAAATTTAGTCTAAGACCCTGAAACACCTGGGCGTCAACTGCCCTTTTGCAAGGGTTAATGCTTTAGAATATGACCAGGAAACAATGCAAATATACAAAGTGGTTTGGATTATGGTTTAGATAAAAGTTGAACCCCAAAAGCTCATGTGCAAGACAATGCAAGGATGTTCAGAGATGAAATGATTGGGTTATGACAGCCTTAAGCTTATCAGTGGATTAATCTATTGATATAAATTAACTGGATGGTAACTGTAGGGGAGTAAGGCATGGCTAGAGGAGGTAGGTCACTGAGGGCATGCCTTAGGGGTTTATATTTTGACAATGCTGAGTGAAATTCTTTGTCTTTATTGCCAAGTCTGAGGTGTTTCCCTCTACCACATCATTTCTTCATAATGTTCTTCCCCACCTTGGGTCTAACATCTGTGGACTGAGACCTCTGGAACTGTGAGAACCAAATAAACATTTTCTTCTCTAATTGTTCTTGTCAGGTCATTTGGTCACAGCAACAAAAAGCTGACTAAAACAGTGTTCATTAATTTTCAAGGAATTTTTGTTGGATTATTTTTAGGTGATTTGTTTAGGGCATCAGAACAGGTATGTATAAAAAAAATGTCATTGGGTTTCCTACTATTCACAGATCACTGTTGAAATGTGAATTTTTCTTACCTTTCCTAATTTATTTCCATTTCCCTCAACCTCTCTAACCTGGACGCACTGTTCATGTTCACTTTTGATTTTTTTTTCTTGGTACCAAATAAAAGTATAATGATGAAAAAGGAAAAGTAAGATCTTAATGTGCATTTTTTTGTTATTGTAGTACTGATTACCTACTTTTGTTTTAAGATATGTGTCTATTTCTCCCAGGGAAAAAACCCTGATAGATACTATTTCTTTCACCCTTTGCCTCCAAGTAGTGCTATATTTAACTAATAAAAGATAACTATTTCATTTTTATGGCCTTTTTCAGTGAAGAAGTTTAGTTATAGTTTATATCTTTCTTCTGATAATTTGTGTACTTTTTTTAAAAAAAAATGTATCCCCTTGTTGATGGAAACCATCTGGTCAACCTTTTTATATGCTTGTTAATAACAGTTATTAACAAACATCAGATAACTTTTCTTTATCAGTAATCAAAGTTTCTTTAACATCTCTTTATAATAGTATGCTGCCCTTTAAATTCAAAGCTGCTGTTTTGGGCAAGTTAATTTTAAATTATTTTATGGAAGTGATGAAGAGTTTGCACTTAATTAATCACATCTCTTTTACTTTAATCTCCACTGTGTTGCTTATAGATTTTTAAGATGGGGTAGAGTGGTCTGTAACTTTTATAAAATGAGTGAGGGGATTACTGGGGTCACAGAATTTCAAATTTCCTATCTCAACCAGTGGAATTAATTCTTCATTTTGGAAGTCCCAATGATTTTTCTTGTATTTTTCCTAATCTTTATTCACAGAATAAAACGTCCCATTTGTTTGAAAAACTAAACAACAGTCAGTACAAATAAATGAAGCATTTTGTTATGCAAACAATTTCTTAAAAGAAAATTTTAATGACAATATGGCTATAATAGTCACTTATGGGCTTTAAAGAAACTCTTTTCCAAAGCTAAAAGAAGATTGTAGATCTCACAAAATAGTATTAGAGGAAACAAAAGAAAATATGTAGAATTTTTCTTTTAATTGTCCAGAATGCATGTTAAATTATCATAAGGTATACATAAAAGACCAGGTGTTCCATCTGGCCAAATTCACACTTTTATAAGATAGATGCAAGAATAATTTATCTCTTGAAGTATTCAACATTTTTTTCTTTTATTTCCATTGAATAGGCTTTAAATGCAGCAAGAATATGAATTAAGGAAACTTCTAGTGAACACAAAGACTGAGAGAAGAACATGCCTGAGTCTTGGTTCCACCAAGGACATGATTGTATCCATTTATTCAACAAATATAATTGATTAGTTACCAACTACACAATCACAGTTGATTGGTTAACAACTTCATAGAACACTGAATAAGTTTCTGTTGATATAGCAGGTAGACAAACTCTCATTTCTCATGTAGCTAACCTATGGTGAGGAATGACAGACAATATAATAAAGGCAAGTGAATATACTAGATAACACCAGTTCAGGCAAATTCTTTGAAGAAAATAAAATACAGTACAGTGCTAGAAAGTGACTGGTGCTAACATAAATAAGGTGATATGTAGGAGACCAGCCTCACACGTGACTGAGTCACACTCCCCGGCTGGGTGCTGAGGTGCTCAGTCACAGAAATGTGGCAGAGCTTTCCCCACCCTTCTTGGGTTCCAGGGTAGGTTTCTGGTGCATGGGTGTGTCTTGCTACAGCCCCATGGGTAAATCTACCCTCACCTGTTCCTTTGTAATATAAGCCCTTGCCCTGTTTAGGGTAGAATGTTCCTTGGAAGTGCCTTGTGTGTGTCCCCTTCTCTTACTGTGCCCTTGGGTGTGGCCTACCCAGGTGTTAGTCAATCAACCTGCTGACTGTGGACATCATGAAGATAGACTCAGCCCCCTGAAACCAGACCCCTTGCCTCATTTGAATAGATTCTCCTCAATAAAAGGGGTCAGCGCGTGCTCCCTCTCTCTTCCTGAGGACCCTTAAGGTCAGAGGAGCCGTCACAGTGATCCCAAATACCAAAGAAAAAGGTATTTGTGTCTCTTGTGTGGTTATTTTGCGCAGCCCAGTTAGCCCATTCAACTGGAGTGACCCCTGAGCCTTTCAGTCGTGAGAAGAGAAACCTGGCAGTGATACAGGTATATTTAACTTGAGAATGAAATGATAGATGGGAGTCAAATCCTTAAAACTTTGGAGGAAAAGCAGCAGAACTGAAGGAAATGGGAAGATGTCATTGTGATGGGACAAACTAATGTATGTCTGTATCTCTGTTACTTCTCACAAAGCATATATTCCCTGCCACTTTCCACCAAACCAAATTCAAAGCTCCCATCTTCCACAAGCTCTTCCCCAAATCCATGAAATAATTCTATTGACCTCCGTGAATTAAAATATTTTCACTTTTAATTTTTAAAAAATATTCAGTAGTATTGGGAAACTAACTTGCTTAGGGCCTTGCTAAATTTTGGCCTTGAACTTGTGATCCTCCTGCTCAGCCTTCTGAGTCACTGGGATAATAGGCATGTGCCATTGCACCTGGTAGGAATCTTGAGCTCAGTATGTTCCATGTAACCCTGGAATTATGACTTATTAGATATTTTACATTTATAAAGGGTTTTATACAAAGAAAAGAAGCAGCATAGCTCTGGGGGTAATAAGTGAAGCACCTTGAAAAATAGTGAGAAAAGTATGTAACTAATAGTGAGAAAAGTGCATAAAAACTAAGAATGTTGCCCAATTTATTGTATAGAATCTTGGTCCTTAGTTTTGATGAAGAACCCACGGGTTAGCTGCTAGTTGTCAGTTCTCAGCCTTAAACTTCCAAAAAACTCAGTCTTTTCAACAACAGGTGTCATTTCTCCATGTCTTTTGTTTTGGCAGTAATCTTAGTGATCTTATATATCACTACTAAAGCTCTAATTTTCAAGAAAGAGGGCAAAGGATCATAAGGGTTAAGTAGCTAATAAGCTAATCATGTGTCAGTGATGTAGTATTGCTTTCCAAAAACAAAACAAAACAAAACAAAACCAATCACCTCAAACTGAATTTAGACCCAAAATGTCACTGGCAAGCATTTCAGCAGGAATAAGTTGGATATGAAAAATCCACAAGGAAAATGCTAAAGTAAATCTTCCATTCATGTTAGTTTGCATTGATTATGAGGGACTCAATGTTTGTGGTCCTCCAAAATATGTATTTTGAAAGCCTAACACCCAGTGTTATGGTAATAGGAGGTGGGACCTTTACAACTTGATTAGGCCATGAGGGTTAAGCCCTCATTAATGTATTAGTGACCTTACAAAAAGGTCTAGAGATATAAATCAGTAGTAGACCACTAACTTAACATTCATTAGGCTTTGGATTCATCCCCAGAACAAAAATAAATAAAAAAATAAAGATTACAATTAGAAGGTATTTAGTATGTAAAAAACAAAAACAAACAAAAAAGGACTTTGTCTTTTTTTAAAAAAAATAGAGTGACCTTGCAAAGGGATCCCAGAGAGCTGTCTTTCTGTCATATGAAGATTTAATTGAGGGGGTGTCTCTCACCAAACTCAACCATAGTACTTGGAGCTTCCATTCTCTAAAACTGCATGAAGTAAATTATTGTTGTTTAGCCAATTTGTGGTGATTTAACTGGGCAGCCCATATAAAGACACTAATGTTTTGAAGAGAGGAAATAATTTATAAAGTAAGAATTGTAAAGTAGTAGCCAAGGGAAAATAATGTCAAGTATTTGAAAAATTTGTATTCTGCTAGGTGTTTTAGACAGGATCAGGATGGTGCTTTAGGGCCCTGGCCTAACAAGGGTTGAGATGAATGGAGAAAACCAAGAGTGGGAATAACTTATGTTGGTGGGAACCTTTAAATAAGATAGAAAGATTCAAAAGTTTGCTTCATGGACCCTCTTTAAAGTTGCTGTTTAGAATTTTTAAATATTTAAAATGCTAAAAAGTATCTCTATTTTGTTTTTATTTGGCACCAGAAAAATAAGGTTCATATATCTAAGATTAAATCTTGGTGTGTGTGGGGGGGGTAGAAATGTGCTCAAGTGGGAGCTTGAGTCTAGACTGCATGAAAAAGAAGATGAGTGTCTCAGATAACTGTGGTGACCCTACTGGCCACACTGAGCCACACCTCTAACACTAATCCCTGCTTCAGTAAGGTGAAGAGGGCTGCTTTATACAGCCCTCCACCAGCTATTGCAGATGTTAGCTAGCAGTGCCATCCCCTGGAATACATACCTGCTGCTCTCTGCCTCAGGGCTTCTCAGACAGGTTGAGTGTGGGGCATTCTTGGGATCCTGTAAAATACTTACACATAAGCAATCCAGAAGTGCTGAGCTGTTACTATCTGATGCCCTTAGTCCTGTCCCCACTGGGTGACAGGTAAATGCTCTTGTGTTTCATCCCCAGGCACAAAGCTCTACAGCATTTCACAAGACCAAGTACATTTCACAAGGCCAGTCTCCCTGTTGGTAGTTAACCTAATCCTGGAGTCAGTTTTAATTGCTTTCCTTTTTTCACTTGTCCTGTTCTGTACTACTATTTCTTAGTATTCCATGTCCTCCAAAATTATCGGTAATCAAGTCTTTGTCTCAGTCTTTGCTTTTTGAAAGGCTGAAGCTAAAATGGTGGGATTTGGTGGGGTGAAAGGAGGAAAGTACCTATAGGAATGAACCACAATGTTCCTCAAACAGTCAGTTTTTCATTTATTTGCTAAATGAATGCTGTGAGTAACTGAGAAAGTGAGACTCTTTTTAGATCACTAGAATTTTCTTCATGTTTTTACTTGACTCAATGCTCAACCCCAAATGCCCCATTCTCCCATTAAATGTCTTATGTGAATAGAAAACTAGAAAAATATATTTCCTTCTAATTCTTTGATAGTGCTCTTTTGTCATTATTGCATATTTTATTGAATTTTATTAATTTTTAACAGATATTGTAGGAAAACCATTATCTTCAACCTGTAGGGTAATGATTCTGAATTACAGTAGCATTATTTTGTTTTTTACCCTATTCAGCAGAATGCATGTATGCATGTATTTGTATGCATTTATGTAAGAGGAGGGCAGGAGCCAAGGGAGGGAAAGAGAGAGAGAGAGAGAAAGAGAGAGGGAGTGCCAGATTCATTTTGCTTCAGTTTAATAGTTTTAACTGGTTCATTAGCTATTCTTTATAAAGAAAAAATGAGCATAATATAGTAAATGATCTTAACATAGTAATGGGTAGGTTCCCCTCCTCCCAGTTTATGGTAGGTACAAATCTCTGCTCTTAATGTTAAATCTTATTTATGACTTATTTTAAACTTCTGCCAGAGTAAATCTTGAGTTCATGTTTACCAAGTAAAATATTTTACTCTCAAAGATCACAATATCAATTTTATCTACTGTGCACATTATAATCTACTTATACCCAATTCTCTAGAAAGTTACCAACATACCCAGTTCCTAAAAGATTTAGATAGAAACTCAATTTTCCTTCATAATTTTTGTGACTGACTTATGAATAAGAGAAGCTTCAAATTCAAAGCATGTTTGAACTTCTTGTTATTCTATCTATGCACATATGTTTCCTTCTCTGCAATATTTGTAATTCATTAGCCATTTCGAAACTTGTCAGAATGTAAGCATTTTTCAGTTTCTAATTTAGTTTGAATGGCAAGTGAGTCCTATTTGTTTTCAGGGTTGGTTTTATTTCATTAAGTCAGAATTACTTTTTTTTTATAATTACATGTGGAAATAAATAGCCTTTTCACAGGCTGATAAAAAAATACTCATTCAAGTTTGTTCCAAATTTATTTGGTTGACAGAAAGTAATTTCTCACTCAACACTATCATATGAAATTAACTTTCCTTTCTCAACACAATAAAAATGATGATTTGAATTCCCCAAATTGTATAAAAGTCTCATACAATTTTAAAGAGTAAAGGAGAAAAATTAGGATACACACAACATTTAAAAAGAAATTTGAGCATGAAGAAAAAAGTATTCTTTAATAATGCCTATGCAATTTAGAATAGTTCTTCAAATAAAAAGTCTAAAGTGAAATGGACAATCCAAATTTAAAATAAATGTGTACATCTTCAAAAATAAAACTCCTTGCTGAAAGATAAATCCCACTTCTAATTTAAAATAGAAAATAAACCCAAAAGAACAAAATACCAAAGAAAATCAATTACTCCTAACATCTAGCAATAATAAAAAAGAAACGAGGACATTCTAAGACCCATTATTTAGTTCCTTTAACTTATAATTACAGTTGATATGAATACTTACTATGTGCCCATAACTATGCTGTGTAGTTTATTTGCACAATCCTCATGTAACACTGTCCTCTATGATAATGGCACAATTTTATTGTACTTTATTTTAACTGGGGATGAATTTAAAAGTACAACTGAAACAATAAATCCAGCTTAAGTTTATGTTAAAATTGAAATCAGCATATTTGCTTCAAACTCATCAGAATTTCCATTGGCAATATCAAACTGCTCAGCAGGAGATTAGTTACTCATTCCTGGTGGGTATTTACAGTGGACATTATGGTGTACCACCCAGATCCCTCCTTTAGGATTTGGTATCCATTCATTTCCCCAGTTGCTGGGCACGTGGGCTGCTGATGACATATGTCAAGAAAATAAAGTAATAGGCTTCCACTGCCTTCTGTTCATACCCAGCAGAGTCCACATGAGTGTAGTCTGCCATGTTGTATGTTACCATAACTAAACTTTAGTTGTATGAAAGACAATTCCTTAATTTGTACAGCAAATCCTACTACCTCTTGCCCAACCAAGAAGAATGAGCCCACATACATTACAACTATTTTTTTTCACTTTCTATATGATAATTCCCATTATAATGCAAAGACTTCCATCTTAAGATGAGTCATCAATATATCTCTCTTTAATGCCCAGCCAGCTAATTACTGATTCACTTATGTATTTCACCTTGCAGCAAAATTGTCTGAATTAGCTGTCTATGTTCACTTTCTCACTCTTTGTTTTTTCTTCTATCCTTATCAATACAGTACTAATAAGGCATTTCTCCATTTTCCCTTGGTATTTCACAAAACTCTTCTCCCATTTGCTAACCTTAGTGATCCATTCTCCATCCTCATTTTTCTTACTCTTACTTTAAAGTAAAATGCAGCACACAAACTATATATTTCTCTATTATGTGATGTACAAATTTTTGGTTCTTGTGTCAGTACGCCACATTCTCTTAGTTTTCTTCCTTTACTGGTCACTCCTCCTCTGATCCTTTCTTGGCTACTTCCATCCTATCCTACTTACATACTCAATCTTCAAGTGCCCCAGAGCCTAGTATTTGTTTCTTATCACCTCTTGTGTTCCATAAATATGTGCAAAATTACCAAATATATATATATATATATATATATATATATATATATATATATATATATATATATATCTCCCCCAGGCTAGATGACTCCAAAAACCTACTCATACACAAAGACATGTACTTGGTCTTTGCACTTAGATGTCCTGTTGCTATCTCAAATTTCCTTTGTGATGAATAAAATAAGATTTAATGAATGTAATCATTTTTAAATTTTCTTTCAGATGGAAAAAATGTGATATCTGGATCCTTTACTAAGTCTGTTCCAACTATTGTCTTTCCATCTTACTTGATGGCAATCTCATCTTTCAGTTGCTCAAACTATAATTTTGGAATACATTGGGTATTCCACTGTTTATCTCACACAAACACCCAGTTCATTATACAATCCTGTTGGCTCTCCTTTTCCACTCTCTCTCTTCCATGTCCCCTGTTCACTCCTTTAGAACCACAGTGGTTCCCAGGAAGCAACTTGAGTAATGCAGCACTCATTTCCTCCAGCCTGTACCCCTGCTGTTCTTTCCATCCAGAGTCTTCTCCCCTACCTACCTGGCCAGCATTCTCTCACCTCCTAGTATTTGCTTAAATGAGCTCCATTTATTTCAAATTGCAAACAGTCTTCTCTACATGGCACTCTCCAAATTCCTTACTCTGGTCTTTTTATGTCCCTTACTATTTTTGATTTGGTAATTTACTTATTTATTATCTTCTCATTTATTGTATGTAGCTTCTATTAGAATAAAAACTCCAAAAAGACAGGGAACTTTTCTGATTTGCACATTGTAGTATCCTAAGTGTCTAGAACAGTGCCTGGCCCATTGTATGCACATGTGAATATTTTTTGAATGATTAATGAGTAATTACTGTGCCTGGGACATTGTTATTGCCAATTAAACATTAGCTACATTTACACTTTGCATACTTCCTTCCTTCTTGTGGTGCTTATAGTCTTATGATTTTATTTCACTTCTGTGCATTCCTTCTCATTGGCTACATTGACACCTACACATAGTTGCCATCAGGTTGATTTAAGCATTTGGTTTAATAACTTTCAAGATCTTTGATTTTTATCTTCAATTTTCAAAATATGAGGATACCTGGTTGCTTACTGGGGACTAAGGACCACATTCAACAACTTCTAGCTGGAGAAATAGACTTTAAATTCTTTGTTATATTGTTTCCCTTAAACTCAAAATGGTGATTTTGCATTTTCAGGGAGTCAGCAATGGAAGCATGGAGCCAAGGTCACAAGGCCCATGTGTAGGTTTGCACTTTCCATACACGCATTCATCAGGTTATATACATTCATCAGGCACCTGTTCCTGGCACAGATATCACATTTAAAAAAGTAAAATAAAGGATAAAGGTTTTGTAGCCAATGGCATTCCATAGTTAATCATTTTTATTTACTAATGAAGTAAAATGAAAGATAAATAAAGTAATAAACCTTTAAATTTAACCTTCAGTTTATAAAAAGTGAATGCCTGTGACTCCCACAAGGAACTCAGAATAGCCATGGAAGATTTTCAAAAAGTCAAATATAAGATTATTCAGGGAAAGACATAAGAAGATATTTTATACAGCAGCATTATGCTAGTAAGATAATTTCTGAACAATTGACAATGTATAGAATATGCCAACATTACTATTCTTCCCAGTCTAATGTTACATTATCATATTTAACTGTCTTGGTAGTGCAATTAATTTGAAGGTTTGAGCCATTAAACCTGTCACTTATGTGACATTCTTTAAAATTGAAAGTATAGACAATCTCATTTTCTTTTTGTTCAGTGTTTCAGAAGCAAGAGAATTATGTGCACATTCTCTCTCTCTCTCTCTCTCTCTCTCTCTCTCTCTCTTTACTTTTTATCTTGGACTGTATGTTTTTGAAATTAATTTCTAAATCATTCATGGGCTGAATCATCAAGTGCCCTTGAGGATTTTTTTTTTTTTTTACAAATTCAAAACCACAACCAAAAGTTAAAATTTCAGTAGCTAATTAAAAGTTCTAACAGGTAAAATATGCAAAACAATATAAAGACAGTTTTTTATTCCATGTGACAGTCACTTGCAGGAAGGACAAGTTTTGCTTAATACATTCTGGAATTATTGATGTGTCTGGATCAAGGTGGATATCCTTGGTGTCAATGTATGCCTGAATCTTGATTCAGATTTTTGACCTTATTTCATTGCTAGAATTAAATAGAGATCACTTCTTATCTTGTTTACCACAGATTATTGTTGGTCAACTCTTTAGTTAACCTCTATTCTTAATTTTTTCCTATTATCTAATAATTATTTAAGGTGAAACTGAAAGAAAAACATACAACCCTTCCTATATTACTCTTATACTGACCCATTTTATCCTTTATTCTATTTGCCTCATGAGACTTCTGTAGAGGATTTCTCTAGCCCAACTCTGACTAACAAAGCTTTCTGGGATGATTGAGATATTTTAACAAAAGAAAAATTCTAAGATGTCCTAAATCTAATTACAAAAGACAGATGATGGAGGGGAGGACAGGTGAAATAAGTTAATCAGTCCACAACTATAGGCTGAAACCAAGTAAAGACTGTTCTTCATTCATGGAAATATTTTGAGATCTTGACTCAAAACCCCATGGACTGACTATCAGATGCCACTGCACCTGTTTACAAATGAGGGTTCCAGGTTATTAACATCCAGTCTAGAAGTGCATAGTACTTCTCCTTATGGACTCTTTTCCTATCCTACCACTTTCTGGGTTTTGCATTATCCTATACCTCTTAATTATAGGCAATGTAGGTTCAATGTAAACAATTTGAACTTCCTTCCTCACATTTTCACTATTAAAATGTTCCTAGTTCTTGGGTTCAATGGACAGATTTCTAACTGCTAAGGAATCTTCCTGCTAATGGTTGTGCATCTTCTCCCAGGACCTAGTTCTTCCTTGGTTAGTATCTGTAATGGCTCAATAATTCCCTTTATTTCAGAGAATTCAGTCTCAAAAACTTTGGTTTAACAGTTCTGTATGGGTATTATCACAGTAGCAACTGTCCACATCTGACTACTGAGCATTTGAAATATGGCAACAGTGATTATGAACAGAATTTTGAATTTTACTTAATTTACATTTAAACTGAAATAGCCACATGTGCGAATTCTGGTTAAAGATTTCAGAAGTTGTTCTTATCCTTTTGAAACAAGGGAAAATCTAAACAACTTGAAATCAGTGACTTTGTTATGGTTCTGGGTATCCAATGCAGGTTCTCACTGCATGTTAGGCAAATACCCTACCACTGAAGTGAATTCCTAGCCTTTAATGGTTTTCTTGTTCTATTGGAGAACTGAGATCATAGGATAGACAATCACCCAACATCTACAAAGATAGCTAAATCCAAAGAATTGCATGCAAGATCTCTGTATCTGTAAGAGAAGCTGGTGGTAGGAATATTTAAATGTTAACTTTCATGAATTAGTGAAGCTAGGTGTATGGGTGTAGACTAGCAGGGGTGAGAAACCTGTGAAATTTGCAGTATTCTGAGACTTTTGGTTTTACCTTCAAAAACCCTGTAACATTCTCACAGTGAAGAGTGAAGATCACTTCCCAGTTCTCTGAGGGAAAGGAGAAAAAAGCCATTGTGAAATATGCCTTTAGCAATCTCTACAGCAAAAGACTGCAAGTGGAAAAGATTTTTTTTTTTTACACCAGAGCTTTATCTAGCCTCAGAGAAAGGAAGTCCCCAACTCTAACAGTGTCTATCTGTTAGAGTCTGTAAACAAGTCAGGATGGCACCTGGCAAATGTTAGAGTCTGTAAACAAGTCTGGATGGTGCCTGGCAAAATGCCAGAGGGAGTGGTTTGTGAAGTAACACCAGCGAGCCATTAAGTGTGGTGATTCCTTATTGGTTGACTGCTGTATCGAGTTTATGTTAATTAAGATAAGCTGTGTGGAATGTATATATACCGCTCCTGTCCTACAATAAACGGCTCCCACTCCTGCTGTATCAACGTACACAAGTTGCTCGTCACCCCCCAGTTTAGTTTGCTGCAGCCAGACTGCGGCAACTATCCTTTCTACATGGCCTAAGAAGAAATAAAGGGATAAAAGAGAACTGTAAAGGTCACAGCCCAGGGACTTACCTATTAAGAGATGAGACTTAATCATAATATTTAAAAAAAAAAAAAACATATGTTTCTGCCATGCATACCTTAATACTACTCCAACAAGTCTCCAGTATTAAAGCACTGGATTATAGTTAGAAAGAGTTGCAAACTGCAGACTCTGAGGTGATCCTGAACCTGATATCCCATGAATGCCTAGGGAATGACTGTATATTCTTCATGCTCAAACCAAAAAGTTTTATGTGTGGTAATGCCTCAGATAACATAGGGAGTGTATCTTCTTGATAATTTCATATATTCAGAATGATGCTAAAGTCAGAGAAGAGACTTGGGGAGTTGAAGAGTGAAAACATAGCCATTAGTTTATAAGAGATTATTCGAATAATAAAAAAAAATGTTGAACTTGATGGAGCAAATAATACAACATGACATCAATTAATGGAAAATTTCCTCGTAAAGAGTGACTGATTCTGATGAAACACCAAGTCCTTTTGTGGGAAGAATGATAAGTGAATTAAGTCATTTAAAAAGAGGTTTTGCAGTAGACCAAACTGTCCTGATGTCCCCAGTAAGCATCCTTATGGTATTTGCAGAATCTTGGACTCAAAGTTCTGCCACATCTAAAGGGTCCTGAAAATATTTGGTGAAATAAGAAAACTGAATTCTATTGAAATGCCTCAGAGGTCATCATCACTGCCCCCAGGAAGGGTCATGCTGAACCCAAACTGGATGTTCCATTATAATGCAGTTGCAGAAAGGGTGTACCCATGTGTCTGCCATGCTTTGGTTCCTGGACACGCAGCAGATCCAAGCCACTCTTTAGCAGTACCATAAGTTCTGAATTTTCTTCCCCAAGAAAGAGATTAAAAGGTACTCTGTTCTTTGGCATATTGTCACAGTTTTTTCCAAAGATTTTAATATAGAATGTTGATGAAACTACGAGACTATTCTGGTAGTTCTTGATAACTTTTGTATTTTATATTGAGACTTCCGATAGATTACTGTATGTACAAAGAAGTAAATGGAGGTGATTATAAGGTGGTTTCTGCTAAGAAACTATCAGCAAATCCTATTCAACATAATTATATTAAGGTTTCTTGGATAAAAGTCATTTCTAAATATAATATCTACAAATAGTAACATAGGGCCAAAGAATTCAATGTGGAAAAACATCTTAAAGCAGGCTACCTTATCAAAGATTCATTAATCGATTGTATGTTTAAGCAGATCGAGAACTAGTTAACTTAACATGAAACTACTGTTTGTGCCATCAAAGAAAGCATTTCATCACCCTCAGTTTTTGGCATATTTTACCTGAGGTGTATTGGATACAGTCAAATGCTTTGAAAAATAATGACATCATTTCCTAACTGATATTGGCAGTTATCTGTGCCCCCAATAAAAGATTCTGTAAGTAGAATTTTCTTATTCAGTTTGGTGATGTAGAGTATGCATAGAATTTAACTCTTTTTCTGTATCCACTGACCAACACGCCCCAAGGAAGTAGTACCAATACTTTTTGATATTTCATTATCTTGCTGTAAAATTTCATTACTCAGCCTGTGGATGCTACTGAGAACATACAGTATTAACACAAAAGAGATTTATGATAAATGTAACTCATTATGCAGAAAACATATGGACATTTAGAACATTAAATGTACGATCTTCAAAAGTTACGGTACCTAGGATTCCGTTTGCAGTCAAGTATCAGAAATTGCCTAGAGAATCTTGTGATTCCTTAGGATGTCAAGAGAATTGTCACTTTCTTTATAATGGAAAGCAATGGAAAAACTGAATGAAAAGATGCGGATTTTCAACAATTGGTATATATGGAAATGAACCAAATGAACATTCAAAAACCGAAAATACAATATCCAAAATTAACAACTTATTTGAAGTGTTTAAGAACAGACTTTATAGAGCAGTGTTTGAATAAGAAAGCTCAAATCCACTGGTGTGAATTCTTGGAATTCATACCTTTGTATCCCATATAAAAAGTATGGTGGAGTAAGTACACTTTCTATGAGATAATCTGGCATTCATTACTAACACCAGAATAATAGGGATTGGTTTTCAAAAATTCATACAATGCAATTTTATTGAATAGAAAATGTGAATTCACAGTGCAACTAAGGTACAAGACTTTATTCTAGACCTACCTGTAAATATTTGTGTGCTCTATGAATATTCATGTGCTCATTCAGGAAGGTGTCTCTAACATGAAAAATACTCTCCCCTGCCCCACAAAGGGGACAAATCTAACCTGTATGTATCTATATCTATCTGTGCCTATATTTCTGTCGTAGTTCATTCAGGCTGCTATAATGAAATATTGTAGACTGAGTGGCTTATTAACAACAAATATTGATTTCTCACAGTTCTGGAGGCTGGGAAGTTGAAGACTGAACTAAGCATTAACAAATTCTGGTGAAGTCTTATTCTTCATGGAGGGTGCCTTTTGGCTGTGTCAGGCCCATGGGAGAAAGGCCAATGAACTTCCTTTGACCTCTTTTATAAAGGCACTAATCTCATTTTGACTTCTCTTCTATCTCTCTGTTAACCTTCCAAAGATTCCCTCTTCTTTTTTTAAATATTTTTTTTAGTTGTTAATGGGCCTTTATTTTATTTATTTGTATGTGGTGCTGAGAATCAAATCCAGTGCATCACACATGCTAGGCAAGCATACTACCACTGAGCCCTGACCCCAGCCCCACCCCCGCCCTGCCCTCCTCTTAATACTATTCAGGAATAGGTTTTGACATTGTAAATTTTAGGAGGACATAAATATTCAGATCACAGAAAATCTCTGACTATAAAGCCTGTTCCTTCAGCTTGGTCTTATGCTAATCATTGTTCTTATTTAGTGTTACAAAATTAAACAAATCCATTTTTTTCTTTATTGAATAAGATTTCCCTGTGAGTTTACTGTGTAGAAGTAAATGGGGTGATTATAATTTGCTTTTTCATAATTATGATTTAGAAACCAAATTGTCAGTCTTTCATTATTTTTCTCTGTCACTTAGTCATTCATTTTTATCTCTTTCTCTCTCTATCATTAATACCTTCTCATTATTTTGATTATTGTTATTGGTATTTCTACTATGTTAATAGTAAGAAATGTAGAGAAAAACCCAAGTGTGGTAATTTTTCTAAGAACAAAGGACTGAAATTTTAATCAAAATGTATTTATAGATAGATCAATATTTTTCAGCTTCCTTGCTATCACCAAATCCCATTTACAAAGAGAATGAAGAGCTATCTTCCCATGATGATGAAATTTTAAAATCACCAGTATCTACTACTAGCTGTCCTTTACATATATTTTTGGGGGGGGAGTACTGGGGATTGAACCCAGGGGTACCTAACTACTGAGCACATCCTCAGCCTTTTTCTGTGCTTTTATGTAGAGATGGGATCTCACTGAGTTGCTTAGGGATTTGCTAAATTGCTGAGGCTGGCTTTGAACCCCAGATCCAATCTCCCAGATCCTTCTGCCTCAGCCTCTGAAGCTGCTGGAATTACAGTGGTGTGCTATTGCTCCTGGCTGCTTGAATATTTTTTTTTTATTTTGGACAGTTAGTTAATCATAAACTTCAACAATTTTTTAACCACTGTCTGTATAATAAATAATGCTTTGGAAGTTTATAACTTTTTAGTTTTTATAAAGCTTTCATATATAGTATTCCAACTACATTGACTAGTTATTTTATTGGATTGAACCTAATAACTATCACATAAATCACATTATGTCTTTGTTATCCAACTACAAACACGGTCAGTGATGGAAATTGAAACTATTTATTCTGCAAACCCAGACATGATAGCTGTGATCTCTTTTATCAGCACAAATAACTAGTTGCTGAAAGGACTGGGCAGCTTCTTCACCCCTTCTCCCCCAACTCTTCATTAGACCCCAATACCACCACTGACACATATGTCAGAATTTCCAATTTTAATTCACTGAACCAAATATTAAATTAGTGGTTTCCACACCATTTTAAGCTTTGAGACGTCTTTGAAGCTGGAAACACAGGACACAGCAGTATTTTTAAGAGATCAATCAGAGAGTCTTTATGGGCAAAAAAATCTAAAAGGCCTTTCATCTCTATGTTAGTAAGAAGCATTCTGATTTTATTTTTATCCTTCTCTGATTTTATCTGATGTTCAGCCTAATTAAGTTCTTGTCTTTTAAAATATTATATATGTATATGTGTGTGTATAACAGTTTAATTTACATTGTACAGTTTTTACTGTTTCAGGATCAAATACCTACACAGTGAAGATAATCTTTCTCTGTAGCCTGTTCATTGTGATACAATGATTAAAGACCATTAAATGGTAAACATGTTCTGAAAATATATTCCAGAAGTAGAATCAGTAAGAGTGTGTCCAGTAGTTAATGACTTCATTTATTTAGAAAAACAACACGTTCATATGAAATATTGATTTCAGGTAAAGTGTATTGTGAAAATTACAGTAACCACTAATTATATTTTCTTTACAACATCAGATTGCAGAAGTACTGTTTAAAAGTAATTATTGTGGAGGTCAGATCTAAATATGTTTTCTAATAGTGTGTGTTCTGTTGGTGATAATGACTGGACTTTATAATTGACACAAATGAAATCTTAAAGACTTGGAGAAAAAAATAATAACTATGGAAAGCATATTTGCTATAAACAAGTTTCATTCATTTCCATCACACCATGATGCAAAAATCTCTAATGAGCCTTTCTCTAAAGGAAAGACAGTACTAGATTCACAGAAAAGTGATTTTCAAATTTTCAATAAAGAAAAAAAAAGCAAGGCAGTCTTGCTCTATTTTATTATATTATCGATTCAAATTAAGATTACAGGGCTGAGTAATTCTCACCAAGAACTGGATGCATTTCCTGCTTTGGAAAACATTTATATAAAGATAGATTACATAAGATTCGGAAATTGCTAATTTAATTAGCTTATGGTTCTCACTGGTACTTTTGAGGTTTAAATGTTTAAACTCTCCTGTAATTTTTTCCCCATCAATTTAAAGTGTTATTAAAATCTGAGTTAATTTTTAAATGTCATTATTTTTTCTAGAAAGAGTTCTGCATCGGAACTTCACAACAAATATACACATTTTGGAGTATTGTTCACCAATGTGATGATGTTCACCAATGTACTTTCACCAGGAAGTTTCATTAGGCATTTCCTTCCAGAGGAAAAACAAAAGAAGTTCATCAGAATAGTTAGAAAGATTATGAGAATATACAACCATCTTTACATTTTTACCTTATTTAATTTTTTATTCGACATATTCTAAGGGGCCCAGGGTTCTCCTCTGTGATATTGTCAATGATTTTGGTAATAAACTTCTCAGGTAATTGAGATGGAAGAATTGTTGTAGCCATTTCACACACACACACACACACACAAAGAGAAAATGGAGATAAAGGTATTGATCATGTTATATAGAGTCAAAGAAAGTTGAATAGAAATCCAAATCCTGTTCAACCTTTTTAGCCAGCCATGATCTCATAATGGTTTTCTCTGGGACTATGCAAAGCTGACTCAGTTCCTTTGGGGACAAAATTGTAGTCTAAAGCTTTGCCTTTTCTTTCTTTCTTTATTCTCTGACAAAGAACAAAACTGACTTTAATGGGGACAGAGGGAAAAAGGAACATTTCAAACTAACGTTTCCTGCCCATTATTTTATTTAATGGTAACATACTTCAGTTCTTTAGATACACGCAGTCATAATTTACACATTCATGACCCAAAACTCAGCACACATTTAAAAGGAGACATTTAATTTATATTTTATGCAAACTGGGTTTATGATGGAATAAAATGAAAAGAATAGTCATGTCATCAAGGCCCCAGAAGGAAAAGGTGAGTTAATAAACAAACGAAAAAAAAAAATTAGAAAGAAACTACTGTGATGAGTTCACAGACTCATAGATCTGAACCTCAGAATGTCTGCAGTTTGGAAGGAAAATTATCAGTCCTAGCATAGTGTAAAAAAAAAAAATTAAGACTTTCTAGAAGCATGATGTAATCTATTGATATTGAAAAATACATCAATCTCATCTAGTGTGAGAAGTATCACCTGAACACTAGCAAAATAATTATTTCCTTCCATGAAATCAGTACCTCTCACTACAATTTAAAAAAATCATAAGTTAAAGGGCTGGAAGAGACAGCTTGTTTTGTAACCTCCAAAAGGAAATAGCCATACAAAAAAATGTAAGCAACTACAGGGGAAAGTCCTAGACCAGAAATAGTTAGAATGAACTTAGCAAAGGCATGTTAAGCAATGAAACTGAAATGAGTGGCTTCAATGATCAGAAATTTAATGATATCAAAAAGCAAAGAGTTTGCTGGGACTACCATATCAAAATATCAGAAAGAGGTAGGTAAACCACAGAAATTAATTTTCTCACAGTTCTGGAGGCTGAAAATCAGAGATCAAGGTGGAGACCACCACTGCTTTTCTCTGGGACCTCTCTTGGGCTTGCAGATGGGATGCCCTCTTGCTACTTCTTCACATGGCCATTCTTTTTTGCGTTTTCACCCCTGATGCCTCTTCCTTTTCTTACAAGAACACGTGGTAATGTTAAGGGCCACATACTAAAGGCCACATTTTAACCAAATCATCTGATTGAAGACCTCCTCTCCAAACAGGGTTACAAATTGAAGGACAGATTTTAAGCATATGAATGGAGGTAGAGGGAGATACAATTCAGTCCATAACACTTTCCAAAAGATAAGAAAGGCTTTTCAGAGTAAATCCTGTGATATTGAGTCTTTTCCCTCTCAACACAAATTAGTCACTTTCTAGATTTTAAAGACTCAAGAGTTTAAAATCTTTGTTGGTTGCTAAGTGTACTTTTTATAAAAGACAGGTGCCACTGGGAAGTGAACCTTGACTGTTATATAATTGAGGGATGCTTTGCTCCGCTGATTGTGGGTCATTTTTCCCTAGAATAGAGAGACTCTTTTGTGCTCCAAGAAAGAGTCTGTTGAAATTTGGGTAATTACTGGCACTGTCATTGCTTCCTCATCTTCATTGTGCACTCTGTCCCTCCCTATGGCTTAGCAGCACTTGAAGTCCTGACCCCAGTTCATGAGAGCATTAGTCTGAGGACTAAACCAGTGCCTACTCCTGTCTTCAAATCTGCACATTGATTACTTCAGAAGTGCACATGCAGAATCATTTAGTTCAGGAAGGATGAAATCCAGAATTTTTGATTATTAAGAAAAGAAGACTTCTTGTTTTACTTAATCTAAATTCTCTCTCTCTCTTTCTCTCTCTCTCTTTTTTCTAACAATATGGCAAGTGAATGTGATGCCCCCAAATTCTATAGCTACTTGCAACCATTAGAAATTTAAGAGAGGCAATTAAACTTCATGGACTAAAATAAGAGTTGATGGAATTGTAATGAAATTGAGTAAGACTTGACCAGACTGTTCCCAGAACCTACCAAACTCTGGAATCTTAAATTATATAAACGAATACATTTATTTTTCTTTGGATTTAAGATGTGCATCCTGTAATTTACAATCTGAACTATGTTTACTTATACACTTTATATTTTAAAAGTACTAATAATGTACTATTAGTCAATTTTTAAATTACTGTTGAAATTCAAGAAAAAGTACAATTATTAAAATTTAAAGTTGACCAGAAAAATCTGTCTTCATAGACAACTGATGGGAATTAGAACAACTGAAATTAGGTTAACTGAAATTTAAATTAAAATTAAAATTTTACTCCACCAATTAGGTTAAGGCTCTAATAACTTAATTATTGTGCCTTTGAACAATCTTGAATTGTTTTACACATAAGCTTTGGGGGGCACCTCATATCTAAACCATAACATGGAGAAAGGAGATTTAAAACATAAATAAACGACAGACTTCAGGAGGTAGGTAGCATTAACAAGATCACCATGTGGGAAAATGATATCACTACCTTGGTATTTCTTTCATCTTTACTAATAGCCAACTTTAAGAAGCATGATGATTATCATTGAAGTGTTACTGTAAAACACTATGAGGTCTGATTTAGAGAGTAATGTAAAGTACCATTATCATCATATGAAAGCAAATGTTGTGTCAAACAAGATTAACCATTGGATTGAAATTATCTCTTTACTTTCTGTCTTCATTCACATGGAAAGCTAGTGCCAAAATGAGTCAATATGGCAGTAATATGCAGTCTGATAAAACCGTAACAAAAGTTAAAAGATAAATATAGCAGCTCCCCCTCCATGAGAATTATGAATTGAATCATTTCCTCTCCAGATTGAGATTGGCTGCTGGCAAGAAATGTTTCTGAAAGGGACAGGAAATTTAAATGCAAAATGGTATACAGAAATAAAGATATTCTATTTTTTAAATGACAGTGATGATTCTAGTATTCATAATTGAAAACTATAAAGAAACCGAAGTGTTTTAGTTAGCTTTTTGCCACTGTGACCAAAAAACCAGACAAAATTAATGTAGAGGAAAAATCTTATTTTGGCTCACAGTTTAAGAGGTTCAGTTCATAGTCAACCAACTCCACAGTTTTGGGCCTGAGGTATGGCAGAACATCTTGGAGGAAGGGTGTGGCAGAGAATAGCAGCTAGGACATAGCAATCAGGAAACAGAGACACCAGGGGAACCACTGACTAGGGACAAAGTATAAACTAAAAGACACATCTCTAATGACTTATTTCCTAATGATTTACTTCCTCCAGCCACACCCTCCGTAAGGTTACCACCCAGTTAATCAATATCAGCCGATTAATGCACCAATTAGGTTAAGGTTCTAATAACTTAATCATTTTGCCTCTAAGAATTGTTGAATTGTTTCACACATGAGCTTTTTGGGACACCTCATATCTAAACCATAACATGGAGAAACGAGATTTAAAACATAAATAAATGAGATACTTCAGTATGTAGGTAGCAATTCTCATTCTAATTAAACAAGTTTTTTATTTTATTTTTTGTCTTGTCTGAGTGAAGAATCTGAAATACAGTGGTCATTATTATCATGATGCAGAGAAGTTTCTAGCAGAAATCACATGACTGAATCTTCTAAGTTAAATTTAGTCTGACTTTTCAGGATATTTCCCAGTTTCATACTTAAGAAGATATTTGGAATGTATTCATAACTTTTTCTCTGTCTACTCACAGGGAATATCTCACACTTTGGGGAAAAATGATATTACATCAGTTTTCCCGAGATCCCCCAAATATGGATTGATGCAAGGCATCACTTGATGTCTAACATCCTTTTAGTAATTTCAAGAATAAAAGGTCAGAGATAAATGGAGCAGCATCCTCTGATGAATGAGAGAAAGCAGTCAAATACCACAGGGTCTGGTTTGATGCTCTTCAAAACGTTTTCATTACAAAATTTAGATCCTTTCTGACTACCTATGACAGTTAGATATTTTTGTAAGTACCCCATTTAGAATACACTTATCAGATATGAAAAAGAAGATAAGTTTGTTTCAAGGTATTTCATTCCCTTTACTGATAAGAATTAATGGCTTCTCTATTCTGTGTCTATTCAGTGCTATTCCTATCTAGATTTCTACAGTTTCCCCAGAAGGTGCCCAAATGTATTTTGCCTATCCTCTGTGAGGCAAAGCTTAGATTTCAATGAACCATGCATATGGGAATGAAAACACATTTTATATTAAGCTTTTCAGGTATTGCTTTGAATGCATATGTACTGTAGCAACTTTCTTCTGAAAGGCAATAATTCTTCATTTACATCTCTATCAACTGAATGGTCAGTAATATTAAATTACTTATACCTGGCAGAATATTCAATCATGCAAAGTCATACAGCAAATCATCACCTAAAATGACTGTTTATAGTGAATCAGTGTACTGTGACCCTAAGTAGATAGGCACTTAGGTAAGTCCTAATGAAGTCCCTTCATCTTAAATGCCAATGGCTAGAGAACAGATTGCTTAAGAAGGATATCTATGAAAGTATAATTGTCCAGAATTATTCAAACCCCACTCAATTGATTCATTTATTCAAGGAGTACTTATTCAATATTTACTATGTACCAGGAGCTAGGCCTCCAAAGGTGAACAAAACAGACAGCCTCCTAGGGCTGATGGATCAGAGGGAGGGGAGATACACACACACCTAAAATTCAATACACAGGTGCAGTGAGAGGGAACAGAGTGCTTAAAAGCCAAGGTGGGTGACAAATACCTGTGAGAGAAGCAAACATGTATAAATCTAGGTCATTATTTAAATCCGAATCTTGAGGAATAGGTGTGGGCTGAATTTACAGATGTGAGTCACCAGAATGTAATTGGTTAAGAGGAAAAAACATGGCAGAGGAAGCATAAGTCACCAAGGACAGAATCCTGGGCAATACCAGACTAAAAAACAGTCTCCTTCCCTGTGATTTCTCAAAATGTAATGCTGATCTCTCCCAATGCAAAGATGGGAATGGAGATTGTTTTAAGAGAAGAAGCAGGCTCTGGTGATTTAAAATAGTTCTGAAGCTCACAGTTATTTTTTTTTTATTATGTAACTACTTTTATATTGGAAGTTTGCTTCCTAGAGAAAGAGAAAGAATAAAGTATTCCTTAGGTCTAAAATATCTTAGTTGGACCTCAAAGCTCATAAGAGATGAGGACAGTGAATCTGTATATGATAACCTCTGCTTATAGTTTTGTGTCTTTTGTGAATTTAGGGAAGTTTTGTTGTGCCTAACTGGGGAATGAGGCTTCCCAAGTGAACTAGCATATGAATGTACTCTAAGGCAATTTACAATGTCCTGAAGCAAGTAAGAAGACAGGACTGATGTCTCCGTCTGATAAAATCTTTAAGAAAGGCTGATCTCCTTAAAGAATGTCTGTACTTGATCTGATGACAGACAAACAATTTCACTTCACCTTAGGCAGCAGAGACAAGAAAGGCAAATATTATTTTTTCCATTCCCTCTTGACAGATTTTCTTTACTTTCTACTAAAGTGAGATTACCTCCTTTAGACATTGTAAGGTATTTTGGGGAAAAAATCTATTATATTTAATTACAATGGCCTAGCTCATGAAATAAGACTCATCTTCAAGCAGAAGTTACCCTAAGGATAACAACACTATCAAGTTTAATCAAAGCATTTAAGCCTCAAGCAGGGTTCTCCTCACTTTCCTTTATAATCTAAAGTTAACATTTATTTTAGCCTTCAAAATTACTTTATGCTGAGACATTTTCTTGCTGTTATCGAGTCTACTAGCTTCAGAAATTATATATCCAAAATATCAATAAGCATTCAATTTGCTGTCTGCAAATCTAAATTATGGAATTAAACTTTTGCATTCTGTTGTTACATTGATAAAGATAATTAAAAAGCTAATATCAATAGTACAGCTCAAACTTAAAAAGAATTAAGTAACTGTTTTCAATAAAATTTCAGAATTTAAAGAGAGGAATAAAGTAGAAGTATTAAGGTATTATTTTGCTCCAACCTGCAAACTTAGGGAATTATGTATACCTGGGCCAGCTCCATACAACTCATTTGTGTCAAGGGTTAACTGCTCATAGATATGGGGTATTTTGGAAAGTGACAGGCATCTTCATAATGTGTGCTGCAGGTGGATTGCAGGCTGATTTTCTGTGGCATATGTTAGTTGCTACTGCTGTAAAGTTTTTCCACTTAAAGGAGCTGTTGAGCCAGCATCACCTCCTTCAATCCATCCTACACATGGCTGCCAGAATAAGTCTCCTAAAGCACAGCTCTTGTTCTGTCATTTCCCTCTTAAAACTTCAATGCCTTGTTCAGGCCTGATGATTCAAGTCCATGTCTGGCGTCCAAAGCTGTGTGTAGTGCCTCATGGCCCACTGCTCTCTTTGACACACTAGAGGTGCCAGTGAAACGAACTTCTCTTCTCAGTATGTGCCTCACACCTCCCTTGATCCCTAATTTTCTCTGTACATTGCTCAGTCTACCTGTAATGATGGAGCCATCCTTTCCTCCTCTTAATTTTTACATTTTAAAATACAGGTCGATCAAAAACTCCACTTTCTTTACAAGGACTTCCTTGATCCCTGACTGCTCTATCTGAAATCACTTCTCCTGAAATTTAACAGTGCTGTATCTAATAGTCACGAATCTACACCACTTAATCTTTTTGTATTGTTGTTCTTGGATATGCCTTTTTTATTCAAAGAGTACCAAGGCCCAGATGGGCGAAGTTCACCTTTTGCTTATAAATATAATTATTAAAAATTTAGGTGAAGAAATACTTTATGGAAATCATGGAGATATATATATATATATTTGGAAGTGTTTTGACTCCTGCTGTAAGGTTTATTCTTACTGGTAATTATAAACAACTGAATTTTGTTTGTTATTAGTAACATATACTTGCTTTAAAGCAGTCACATTTCTGTGACAGTAAAATGAGAATATTTTCTATATGTGTGATACAAAAGAAAATGTTTTAAGTATTACAAATATTTACCCATTTTGGATTAAAACACATAATGGAATGAATTTTGAGTCAATATTTTCATTTTATCACCAAATGTTCTATCATAGTTTCCAATGGATACATTTTTGGGGGGGGTTCCCTTCTCAAACTCAAGTACATGTCATCTAAATTAGTAATTATTTTGCATTTAAATAAATGCACTCTGGTGATAGAAAAATTAAATTTAACAAAAAAGCACAGGATACTGACTCTAAAATCATGCCTGGGAATTATATAATGAAAGTGGTCTATTTTTTCAAGTAGCTCAAAATCGAATAGTCCATGCTTTAAATCACAATCACATCAAGAGCAACTAAAGAACAGTTGTTGGAATCTGAGTGCATGTGTAGACATAGAATAGACAATACATTTGTTTAAATTGTCATTTCTTTATACTACTCTAGAAGTAATTATTCACATTTTTCTTTCTTTAAGTTTTTTCAACCCTATTACAAAATATATACCTGTAGCAATTATATATGTAGGGCAATACAAAATCATTACAATTTGTGCTTCTCAAAAGTCACTCCAGGTTTTGGGATATTTAACTGTTTCCATAAGGTCAATGTAAGGATCAGAAACCCAGGCATAAACAGCCTGCACAGCATATTTCCACAGCTCAACTCATTTTACTATGTAATTTTTACTGAAGCAAAACTGTAAAATTTGAAGAAGTCAGCAATCTGAGTCTGTTTTGATGCTCTACAGAATATTCATTCGTTTTAATTATCCACCTTAACAGAGGAGCTTGTTTGATGATTATTTATTTACATTTTCACTGTTTGGTTTTGATGACAGTTGTTGACTGGCTTCTGTTCTCCAAATTCTCTAAAGCTCAGTGGAGCTCTTAAAATCAAATAATTTTGGAAACATAAGGAACTTTGGTGATCTATTTAGCCATAATTTTCCATTGTCTAGAAGGTATCTGAGATCTTGGGTGATTAATTGATAAGGGTCATTTAGTCATTTATTATAATTGGAATCTAAAATTTTACATTCCTAACAATGACTTGTCTACTGAAATACACAGAAAAGATTCTACTTATCATCTGTTTTGTGAGATATTTGGTGCACTAAGAAGAGTTCATAACGAAGGACTAGCCTTCATTTAGTTGCCCATAAAATGACCAGCTCTTTTTTTTTTTTTTTTTTTTTTTTCCAACATAAATGTTTCTTTTAAGGGCTTCTTTTCATAGTTGTCTCTAAAACTAATTTTCCCTTTAGTATACTTTATTCCATATTCAGTATTTTTCTTTCTTTTTTTTAACCTTCATCCCTGCTGTGGAATCATATCAAATGTACTTTTTTTTTCTAAAATATTAACTATATCTTTGTCTCTGAACATCTTTTATCTAGCATGGCTATGATATCTTCAAAGAACTCCTGCAGATTAGTTATGCAAGGCTGCATCCATTCTGGCTAGCCATCACCAAGTGATACTTCAGCACTTTGTATGAGATGATTGCTGACTAACCCCCTGGAGTTTTCATCATTTCAATTAGCACAGGAAGGACAGAGAGTCAAGAAATCTTCACTCCTGTGCTACTAGTGAAAAACGTTCATACTGCTTCTTGATATCTGAGAAGGCATGTGTCTGTCTTTACATTTAAGGTCAATAGTTATGACTTCCTGCTTAAAGCTTCATTAGTCTCAGGAAAACACCAAAAGCCTTTGCATTTTTATATTCCACAGTTTCTTATTTTTGGCTTTTACTTTAGGATGGCATGAAAATAATATGTCCTTGTGCAAGTTGGCAGAAAAGCTTGTGCTGCTCTAATATTGGAGTTATTAAAAGGGGAGAGTTGCTTTATCTTGTATGTGAGGAGGTACTTGTGTTTGCACCGATTGTTACTCTTTGTCCTGTGAATTCTTTGCTCTATTTAATTTCTGGAAGAGAGGCATTTGCTTAGAAGATATTTTATATTTCATTATGAAATAATAAGGGAGCTAAAGCAAGCTTGATTAAATTACAGCTATTCAAAAATAGAAAATTTCCAGTTCCAAATTTATTGTTGTACAATTGGACTTGTCAATTAGTAGTAATAAAACCATAGCTGAAGTAGACCCATGAGCATATTTAGATGGCTCCTGGATGAATCCTTTCAAATAAATTTAAAATTCATTTTACCAGACAAACAAAACTTTTACCAAGTATAAATGCTGTTTTATGGTAACACAGAAAAGAATGAGAAGGTTCATAAAATAGAAATTAGAGATACACATTTAACTTATTTCTGTGGCAAAGTGGCATCCTAGAATTAACTCCTCTTTAAGTGTAATTTTAAAGGAAGAAAAGCAAAGAATATTTGTCACATGCACCATGCATGAAAATAAGTTTTTAAAACTACTGCCAAATTAGTTAATTCTCAGGAAAAATAAGCATTTCAACTTCTCTGTAATGATATAATTCTTTGTTTTCTTTTGCAGTGTGCAAATTGGTTATATCTGTATTTAAATTATAGCCAACTTTTAAATTTGTTGTGTAAAAGATAAGTAGCATCTCTAATAAATACTTTACAGTGTTAATTATATACTAAAATATAGCGATAAATATAAATACAAAAGGAAAATGGAGTTATCATTAGAACTATGATTCATTTAAAATATTTCTAAATCCTATATAAAAGGTACTATATTGGGTCACTTAGGAAATTATACAAAAGCTGTATGGTTCAGAGCATCCCCTGCCATTTAGAAGCTCATATTTAATGAAATAGGGCAAATCATTTCTCTTCTGCTCAAAATCAGCAACTACGTCCCATCTTATTTTGATCAGTGCTTCCCATGTTACTTGTACCCTTGTGACCTACAACATGTCTCCTATCCCTACTCTGATACCTCTCTGGTTTATAATATCAACACAAGCTTTCTCACTGTTGCCCAAAGAAGCCAGACACACGACTGCCTCAAGGCCTTTGCATATCTTAAGAGCCTTCTTCTTTTTAACTCCACAAGATCAGATCCTTCACTCAAATCTTCACTCACAAGTCTCCCCAGTGAGATCTTCTTAGACATTCTCTCTAAAATTAAGACCCACTTACACTTCCTATTTTTTTTCTTACCTAGAATTCATTATTATTCAACATACTATATAGTATACTTACTTATCTTTTAACCTTGTCTATTTTCTAATAGAATTCAAGATTCTTGATGGTAGAGAATTTTGTCTTCTCCATTCTCTGCTATGTCCCACTGCATGAAATGCCACTTGTCACAGAGGAGGTGCTCATCAAATGTCAGTCTAATAGATGAATGAAAAGGGCTAAGAGAATGTGTCTGAAAATAGCAATGATATGATAAAGACATTAAATAATATAAGCAGAAAATGGCTATAGATATAATCAGTTTGGGCACTCTGCACATCTGATTTGGGATGGCTTTAGGCCAGTACAATTCTTTCATTCTGTTTTATTTTCTATGAAGTGGGCTTACGTCATTAGTAGACTACTGTCCCTATTCCATAAATGCTGATGATATCATGAAATTTCTTTAGAATATTTTTATTTTAAAGAGAAGCTAGAAATATGTCTATTCTTTTTTTTGAGGCTAATTATTAAACACACTTAAATTGTTGTGAATAATTCCACTTTAAAAATATGCCATGTTTGATAATAGATCTTAAAATATAAAATTAATTTCTACTTTTCTAATTAGCCTCCTCCTATTTGCAGTCATAATAGCTGAAATAACATAGATTCATCATGTTTTTAATCAAATTAGCAAGCAGATTTCCTCCTTTATTACCCTTCCATAAAAATCTATTTAACATAAAATAAGGATGCTGTAGCATTTCCAGGCAATATTTGATTATGTACAGACTTAAATGCTTCCAATTCTAACCAATTGTTGGAGGGTGCATCTAATTATATCTTCACTTTTAATTCAGCAATCTGTTTTTCCAGTTGTTTCAATCTGGCATATCACTCTTTTCTCCTATCAGCAGAAAAAAGATATAATAGCCCTGCATAGCATTGATCAAGCAATTTTCCTAAATGAATAACTGGTGTTCTTTACAGGCAACACTGGAAGCTGCAAGCAAATAACATCGTTTGTTTAACTAAGTGGGGGAAAAATAACACTAGGAAGAAAGAGGATTTAGAAATTAAAAGAAAAACCAAAAGTCACAGATGATGTCATAGACAGGTCCACACTGCTGTGTGTGTGTGTGTGTGTGTGTCTGTATGTGCATGCAGAGCCCAAGACCCTGTGTTCAGAAAATATATTCAGGTGAGAATCCTGAAGACAGGGTGTAAATAGAATACCCAGTTTAGAGAGTAAGAGCCCAGAAATTAAATGATATAGTTCACTTTATCAGGAAAGACCCACCTCTCTACTTGCTGAGTTGGGGCTTTCTGCATCAGGTGCACAGCCTGAGGTTATCTTTCTCCAAATGTCAAAAACAAAGCAGATGGGTAGGGTGGAGTGAAGAAAGTAAATTTGCTTAAATTATTGAAATGATGTCCTTTCTCCTTTCTCTGTCATATGACCCCTTCCTAGTTTCTAACAGGGCAGTGCCTTCTCATTATATACCAACAGGCATGACTAGGCCACCCTATCTAAAATTTCAATTCACCCACCAAATTCATGTCATCTTTATAGTTTAAAATAACTTTGTTGAACAAATACTGACACTGCAATAGCTACTAATGGCCCTGTGCTTAGTACAGACATACTAAGAATATGATATGCCTAAGGGTTGGCAATTGAGACCAGGAGAAAATCAAAAGCAAGAAGAAATAAAGGAAGAAAGAGAGAGCAACAGAAGGAAAAGAGAGAGAAGAAAGGGGAAAGAGAGAGGAGTGTAGGGAAGGAAGGAAGAAAGGAAGGGAGACAGGCAAGAATAACAAACTTCTTGTCTATCACCACCTATCTTATGAGGTCCATACCATCTTAACCCTCTAGCTATATACCAAAAGACCTGCAGCTTTCATATCATCTTGAGGTAGTTCCTTTTTCATCTTCTCTGTCTGGAATACACATTCTAGGAAACATTTCCTAATTCTCCAGACTTTTCCTGAGCATTCTGTGCCTGATGCCTGCACTATCCTCTCTCCACTGTTTCTATCTTAGTTATTGAAGTACATTGAGGAAGTATTTGTTGGAATGGATATTTTCGTTCTTTGGTCCATAAAACACTCAAGGCAATCAGTATCGTTCTGTTTTTGTTTTTCTAGTATGGAATGTAGTACCTGGCACATCACGTACACTCAATGGATGCTTATAGAATTATGGGCTATCAAGGAATCCTCAACATCTCTGGATTTGTCCTTGCATTGTGTAAGAGAAATAACAGGTAGAATGTGTGAAGGCTTCTTTACTCTTCAGCACTGTGAAGAGAAGTTATATTCATTATATTATTTCTTCCTCCCAACAAAACATACAAGGTAAAAGACATTAGCACCCACATTTTCTAAGTAGGGAACTCAATACCAGAAAGATAAAGTAACCTGTTCAAGGTCATGCAAGTACAGAGAATATAGAGAATTAGGTTAGGAGGATATGAGGTAGATAAAACCACATTATTTGAAGCTGAAATGGTCTTGGCTTCATTTCTAGCTGTGACATTGACAAATTATACCATTGAGGGAAGGATCCTTGTCATAGTCAATTTAAGCTGTATAACAAGATATCATAAACTGTGGCTTATAAATAAACAACAAGATTTTATTTTAAGGAAGTTGAGAGGCCCCAAATCAAGGTACTGACAAGTTGGGCATCTAGTGAGGATCATTTTCTCTGTCTCTGCTGTTTTTTTGTGAGGATACATCCTCACAAAAGAACATGACAACAAGCCCTCTTGACCTCATCAATCCTAAAGGCACAAGCTAACACCATCATGTCAGTGATTAGGTTTTTAACATATGAATTTGACAGTTCATAAACATTCAGATCATAACAACTCTAAACTTTACTAAGATTAAACTTTTCTTTCTTTCTGAAATGTATACAAACTACCTGCCTTCTCAGAAATCATGCATTGATGAAGATACCATAATATAATCTATGTGAGAATACTTTTAGAAATTATATTACTTTGATTTTATCATTATGATAAAGATTTTATAATTCTGTATATTCTTCTCTATAGCTATGCTCTTTTTGGAGGAAAAAATATGAGAAACTCTACTGGCAAAATTTACACTGTTAGAGAACTGATATGTAAACAGTATTCTGTACACATAATATATGTATTTTAACGAGATTTTTCATAATTTTAAACAAAATAATATATCATAATCCTTTTACTAGCTATTTCTTCTTATAATTTCTTTCTCTCTTTATACCAAGGATTGAACCCAGGGGTGCTTAACCACTGAGCCACATCCTGAGCCCTTTTTAACATTTTATGAAGAGACAAGCTTTCTCTGCATTGCTTAGGGCCACACTAAGTTGCTGAGGCTGGCTCTGAACTAACAATCCTCCTGCATCAGGCTTCCTAATGGCTGGAATTACAGGCATCTCCTTTATTAAAAGAATTATTTAAAGAATTCTTTATTAAAAGAATTTTTAACAACCTGCAATAGTGACCCCCATAATAGGCCTGGACACACAGAAAACTATTTACTACAAATATTGATGGGACATACCCCAAAGAGAAGGAAGTGACCAATAGCCTCTGGTCTGGGAAAAGCATCACTCAAGTGTGCTATATTCCCTCATGAGGGATCTTTAAATAGCTCTTAATGCCAGTGTATCTTGATTCCGGTGATTTTCTTCCCTTTCAGATAATCACCCCTTAGTCTCTTATTCACTTTTGGGAAGATGCAAGCAAATTTTTTTCCCCTCAAAATAATACTATAGATTGGACACTAACATAGGCTAACCCTCTTCTGGCCATTGCCCTTCCTGATAACCAGATTTTGCTTTATTTATTTTTTTCTATTTATAGACAGAAGGAAGTAATTTGCCTATTTCTATACATATTAAATCTTGTCTTATTATCATTTGCTAATATATGAGAAAACTCCCTAGATGAATTTAGAACCTAGAAAATTGCCTTAAGACTAGAAAATATTTTCAGCCATAAAGAAAAATGAAATTGTGATATTTGCTGGTAAATTAATGGAACTGGAGACTATCAAGCTAAGTGAAATATGCCAATCCCCCCAAACCAAAGGCTTATTGTTCTCTCTGATATGCAGATGCTAACACATAATGGGGGTGGGTAGGGAAGAATAGAAGTACTTTGAATTAGACAAAGGAGAGTGAGGGGATGATGGGGTAGAATGAATTGGATATAACTTTCCTATGTGCATATATGAATACACGACCAGTGTAACTCCACATCATGTTCAACCACAAGATTGGGAAGTTATACTCCATGTATGTGTAATATGTCAAAGTACATTCTACTGTCATGCATAACTAAAAAGAACAAATAAAAAATTTTAAAATAGACTGGAGCATTTTAATTGAATTCAGCATCTTTTCCATTTTCCTACGTCCTGTTCCATCTCAAAATTTACTAGTTTTTAAAAGAATTTTATAGTTTCTTAGGCAAGTTTATGAGTAAAATTTCCAAGTGTGTACACTGTTGGTCTCACGCCTCGAATTAACATTAAAATACCCTTTCACATATACATACATTGTTTAGGTGTATTTGGACAAATTAATTCTTATAGAGAGCTGATATGTGAAGTGGAGGAGGAATAAGATTTGACAAGGGAGAGGTATATTCATCAGACAGGAAGAGTGAAGTTGTAAGTTAAAGTCAAGAAAAATAGCTAGGTCATAGCCAGCAAAATCCAAGATGACACCCAGAATCTAGAGAAGCAGTGGTACATCAGTGGGTCAATGATCCTAACAAGGACTATACTGTCACTCTTAAATTCTCCTATGTCCTTCAGTTCCTGGGTTCTCAGCTTGTTACACAAGCCTTGAGTTCTCTTTGAAAACTTGGAGTGAGCTTACTCTCCATGCTTCCTCTCCATCATCCCAGCCCACTACACAAAATGCAAGCTTCTAATCTACCATCTCCTTTCCTTCACCCTCACACTGAACTGTTGTTCTGTCTTCACTTCTGAGAGCAAATCCCTGCTTCTCTGCTCCTGCAATGCTCTGCTTTCTTAATTTCCTGGTTCTTTCCTGAAGCTCCTCATTCTCTATCACCCCCTGTCTCAGAGTCTTTTTTTTATTATATCTTTTATGACTTATGTTCCACCATTGGGTAAAAGCATCCATATCTCTGATACTCTTATTTCTTTTCTCTTCTTGCCTCCTGTTTATTCTCAATAATCCCTGATTCTTTGGCATCTGACTCTCAGCTTTTCTCTTTAAATTAATCGTGACCTAATTAAAGGACAATCATAAAGTTCATATAACATTCTGATATCATGGTCACTCTGTTGCTTTACCATACCAACTCTAATAACTGTCCCTCAATGATCATCCTCATGACCACACACTATAAACCGTGGCTCTATTTCTGAATTTTATACTTAAATATGCTACAGCTTTTTATACCATAACCTTTTACACAACTTACTTAGATGGAGTATGGTATTGAATTTACTTGAGCTATAAAACTTCTAATTCCTTTATCATCCTTTTTCTACCTGTTCTATTCTCTTACTTAGGTAAATGCTTCACTGGAACCCTCAGCTCCTTACAACTTGACCTGGATCAGTCCAACACTTTCCTCATTTCTTATCCTCAGACTCCTGATCACTTACAGAGAAAATCATATGAACAAATGGCATAGTGTTGATAAAAATGCACTGTCCCAACTTACTCGGTCTTCTACAGCCTGGTAAGCCTTAATTATCTTCTCATCTAAATGTACATTGATACTTTATCATCCTTGATTGTACTACATGAAAACAGCTTCTGTATTTTATCCTGTTTCTGACCCTTGCTTTTATGTGTCTGATCTTAGTGAGTTGTCCTAACATCCACTTATTACCTAAACCATAAATTTAATTCGTTGTTGAATTCTAATCCCCTGATATCCTGCCAATGTTCGAATCCTGACATTCCTTTCTAATACACTGTCTACTTAATTACAACCACATTTGCTCAGGTTTTTATTTTGTTCTAATTATGGGTAAATTTCCCTAGATATGTCTTTAATCTACCCTTTGTATTGCTACCACTGTGGTCATTCTATAAGAAGTTTGGATAAGTTTCAATTTTTTCAACAAGGCATAGCAGATCCTTTATACCTTGGATGCTGTTTGCTTCTTCAGACTTTCTCCTACTGCTCTCAAAATATTTTTGGCAGACATTCTTTCTATAGGACTACCAGAGCCTTTCATATGTTAAAGAAATAAAGCTTAGAGGAGACACTGATAGGTACCATTTCTAAAATTTATGTGATCAAGAAATGCTTTTACTTTCTCAATACAAGTATTGATAAAAATTTGTTAGGACTAGTACCATTCTAATATTTGGGAAAATGATAAAATAACATTTGGATTCAATTTTTATCATTAAGAGGAATACTATAAAAGTAATCATAAATATGCTCTTTAGAAGAAACTGAATAAAAAGGACAATTTCCATACTGTGTTATGTGTAAACTGTCACAAATATTATGCCTTTGAAATAATTTTTAGAAATCTCATGAATGTGAATCAAAAATGAAAATAAACCTATATATTTCTAAACTTAAATAAGATTGCACATTCTATAAAAACTTATTTTTATTACATATAAAATGATGTCTTATTATAATTCTAAGATCAATATAGGACAGTAAACAAATTTCTTTCACCATTCAAGTATAACTCCACTTCTGTCAAGATTTTAGGTACGTGATGCATGACATGCTTTAGACATTTGAACATTGTAATGGAAGGATATAAATAAACTTAGCAGCAAAAGTAGCCAATTAAGGCAGAAAAAACTCTCATGTGATGCTCATGAATAGACACTGATCAACTTTTTAAAAAAATCATGGATATGAATTTGAGGTTTGCATTATATGCATTGAGAGCAATAAATAAATAGTTGATGGAGTTTTTTTTTTCAAAAGTGTGACCTCTGCCCTACTAGTACTGTTTGAAATTTTACCTAAAGCTGCAAACCAAGGTTTTTTTTTTCCTAATAGAGAATTTCTAGTTACAAAGATATAATTTGAATGCAGAAAGGATGGGTTTTCCTGATTACGCAAATTCATTTGTAGTTAAAAATGTCTGTTGGTTATAGTGACAAATGATCTAACAGAAAGGAGTAAAAGAATGTCATTCTAGTGAAGTCAGCTCACTCTTAGCTGCTACCTTCACAGCCTCTGAATTACTGACAGGTCATATAACTATATAATTTCAGACTTATTTTTGTGGTCTCAACTTTGCTGCTAACCCTCTGTACTAACAGTTTTTGCTTTCTGTGGCCGTTTCTCTCCTCCTCCTCTTCCTCCTCCTCCTCCTCCTCTTCCTCCTCTTCCTCCTCTTCCTTCTCCTCTTCCTTTACCTAAAGAAGTATCATTTTAAATTTCACTTTCTTTATAAAGTGTTAAAAAAAAGAACACATAGGTGTTTTTACTTAGTTACTCAAGAATATCCCATTACATATCTTTCTTTGGAAAAGTCCTGATTTTTCTTTGTCAGCATTCAGATCTATTTTTGTGATGCAACAAAGGGGAAAAAAAAAGAAATTCATAAAGAAAGAGTAAAGGATAAAAATCAAACAAAACTTGCCCTCCACCTTCACTAAGATTATTCTGGATCATTTTTATAAAGACCTTTACCTTTTAGACTACAAAGTCATTTTGCCCAAAGATAGAGCAAAATCAAAATCTGTATTGGAAAACCATTGCTTCCCTATATTTTTAAAATCTAGAATGGACATGCCTATTCACCATTTACTTCTGTGCCTTTTAATAACTGATATTGAAAGAGGTAATAAGAATGTAAGCAAATATGTAGAATAGTCATCAAAGGAATAAACTCAGAATAGCCCAACACTTCAACAGATGAGCAGTTGAAGCAAAAAAGTTTTCCTTATTTTCATCAATGGATGACTCCATAGGATTGCAGCCTCAGTTATTCCCATGTATATCATTGTAAAATAAATTATTATTTTCAGAATAGTATGTTATATTTACAAGTATAGATTAAGATTTACAAAAAGTTGCAAAGAGAACTCACAAAGTTTTTGTGTATTCCAAACTCAGTTTCCCCTATTTGTAACAACTTACATTATTATGGTCCATTTATCCAAGGTAATAAACTAATATTAATACATTATTATTCACTAAGCTATGTACCTTATTCGCATTTTCTTAGCTTTTACTTAATGTCTTTTTCCTGGTCCATGAGCCTATCCAGGATGTTACATTTAGTCATATCTCCTTGGGCTTCTCTTTTCTGGTAGTTTCTTAGCCATTTTGTTTTCAGTGATCTAGAGATTATTGAAGATTACTAGTCAGATAATTTGTACAATATTCCTCAATGTGGATCACTGGATTTCTGTTTTTCTGGTCAGGCTGAGGTCAGGAGGAGAAAGACCAAATAGTTATGTAAGGTGCCATTTGCATCACACCGTACCAAGGGCATGCTCTCAACAGGCCTTTATCGTCTGGCAGAAGTGTTTATTAGGTTTCTCCACTGTAAATTTCCTCTTTTTCTGCATGCTTACATGGTGCTGTTTGGGAGGAGATCATTATGTGTAGCTCACATTTGAAGAATTGCAAGTTGTGCTCCTTTCCCTTGAGAGAGGAGTATGTACATAAATTATTCCAGATTCTTCTGTGTGGAACATTTTCCCTTTCTATTCTATTTATTCATTTGATCATCTGTTCATAGAAGTATGCACTTATGAATTCATTTTATACATTAGATTATAAAATAATTGTACAGTGTTTTTTGATCAAATTATTACTCTATTTTATGTTACTTAAAATTGGTCAATGGAAAGTTTTTTACTCCTCCCTTTTGTAATAGGCTCCTCCTCCTCCTTCTTCTTTTTTTGCTATTACCTTGCTTTTTGACAAAAGAGATCCACCATGCTTCCTTAGAATCAACCATTTCTCCAAAGACCCCTGTTCCCTTTTATTGAAGAAGCATGTTAAAATTCTTTTGTATTTTGAATGAAAAGATATTGCTTGGATGTTGACAAATGAAAAGGATTCTGTATCCATTTTGTTAATGAATACAACTGACTAAGAATAGGTTCCGCCATAGTTTTGTTAACTAACATGGAATGCCCAAAAGTCATCGTACCCTCTCAAATAAAAGCATCTGTGAAAAGGTGGGTTTTTACATGAGAGGAAAATAAAGGCTTTAAGTCTTTCAGGAAAAAAAGTTCTGTCTCATGGTTTCCTTGACTTACAGAACCTCATAACATGCACTGAATTAATAAGTTCTTAAAAATATTTGCTGATTGATGTCAGATGATCATGTATCTAAATTTTGACTTCATGCATATAGGTCACAAGAAAAAGTAAATGTCAAAGATTTATATACTCTGTCTTAAAGTTTTCATTTTCCTATGTCCTATTCTATTTTTTTAGGATGTAATCTGTGTGCTATAAAGATCAAGTCTGTTTTATAAGTAATATTAAAAGTTTATATTCATGTGACATTAAAAGTAATATTAAATTGATTATTTGTGAAATGTGTTTGAGAATGACTTTTGGTTTGAGAGTAACATTAGAAATATTTCTTTTCTTCTATTATTTTAAATCATCCAATGCCTCTCCTCTTTCACACAAAGAACATTGCCACATTTAAGTGATTCTCTGCAGTTCTTTGGAATAAAATTTGTTGTTTATCACAGAAAACATCAGGATAACATACATGTGCTGTGGAAATATATTCCTAACATGACATCAATATTTTAGCATCTGCAGATCACTTAATGAATACTCCCTATTTAAAGGGACTGCCAATTTTAGATACATAAAAATGTTTATCACGATTAAAGTATAGTAAACATAACAAAATTATTTTATAATTTCAGGGAAGATGATGTTTTTAATTGACTCAGGATAAACATGTTAAATGGGTTTCATTTCTTAGTAAAATTAAATCTAAGGTTTCAATTATATCTATTAAGATTTGCAGCAAACATTCATAGGCTCTGATAGATAGTTTTGATTACTGAGATATTTCTCACTGAATCAATCTTCTGGTTTTCATCAAATACTAAGCCAACATACCATGATCAATGCTAAAGGGTAAAGTGATTTAACCCACTCAACTCTTAGGAAGTCAAGGTAAGTGACTTCCTAACTTTCTCCTGGGTGATATTTCACTCAGACAAAACATTGTCTCGTGATCTAATGCAGCATATGGGTGCTATTTTTAAATAAGTCTGTAATCAGTATATTTTGTGGGCAAGTAGGAGATAAAGAAAATCATCAACTATCAGAAAAAGTCAATCTATAAATGATCATTTTTTTTCTTTCAGTTTTGTTAAAGGATCCATTATCTTCATTTCAGACAAGTCATTTTTCTAGCAATGAGTAGCTGGTTCAAATTAGGCTAGACCCAGAATATGGAACTGAGATATGCTATTTAAGGCTCACTTGAAATCATATAGATGACTTTATTGGCCTTAGGAAGACATGTTTGTTTTCTGCTTCCTCAAATCAAAATTGCTTTTCCTTATTTTCCTTTCAAAATTGTGGTAGGGGGATTTAAGTTTTAAGACCTACCCTCTTAAGGCTTTAAGTATGCAATGCAGTATTGTTAACTATAGGCATAATGTCATACAGCAGAAATATAGAACTCATTCATCCTGTCTAATTGAAATTTTATACCTATTAGACATCAATTTCTCATTTTTCTCTTCACCTATACTTTTACTTTCAACCACCAGCATGCTGTAGAAAAGCAGTTTTTTGCTGTGTACTTTCTTACACATAACACTGAGTTCTATAATCTTTTTATATGCCCATGGTCATTATATCTTTTGATATTGAATCATGGTACAAATTAATTAGATTGGCTGGCAACTAGTCTCAATAGCACACACTCTAGGCATTGGCATTCATTTGCAACCTATGACTTTCCCGTATTAATACCCATCCTTGGGTACAACAACTAATGTGCACTAATTTCTAATGCCAACAGAACATTGTTTGAAGCTACTATATTTTTCAAAAAAATAATAAGCGTCAACTAAAGAAATATCTCTATGCATAAAATTTCAGTGAATCAATCCATATATATATATATATACACACACACACACACACACACACACACACAAACTCCATCCCTCCATATGCTTATGCCTGGTCATAATATACAGCACTTTTGTGGTGTTGTAGGGAAAAATATCAGCCAGAATACTTAAACGATATTGTCTTTTCTACTTTATCTGCCATTCATATTATGCAATGTTCAATAAAGTGATTTGATAAAAATGTTGTGCCAATAACTTATTCTGATTTCTTTTCATGCAGTGTATTAGTCCTTAACTTTGCAGCAGAGGGTCTCAGCAAAAGAGTGAGTTGTACTTCTTGAAAATATTATGAAATTTGAATATGTCAAGCAGTTAATTGACAAGTTTACATAATAGGCAATGCACTGAGGATCAGGGAAAAATTAATTGCGATTGGTCTTATAAATTAATTTAAATGTTCTGGAAACAAATTAGTAAATACTAATAAAAAATTAAGATGTGTATACCTTAGGAAACAGGTAATATGCATGGCTTTTGGAATCAATTGATCCTGGTTATAATTTCAGCTTTCAGTACATTTTGACAAATCATTCAATATTATTAACCTTTAATTATTCTATATGCTTAAAGGGAGTTAATGCTGGTACCAATTTCATGGAATTATTATAATAATAACAAGAAAAATGATGTATATAAAATAATCTTAACACCATAACTGTTAAATCAGTTGCATCTAAGAATTTGTAACTACTTTGGGGAACTAGAAAAGGAGATATATATTCTAATAAAATATTTGGAGAAAGAGGCAGCGAGTTTTGCATACAGAAGCATTGTTTGCAATCCCTAAGTATTAGATATTAGGTAAATTTTCAAATTATTAATTGACTAAAAATTATAGTCCAAACAAAGCATGGAATATGATAGAACTGTTAAAACATTAACTTACACATGTCAACATAGACAACATTCAAGACATATTAACAGGACCAAGGAAATTAACAAAGCTGTAAGATGTCATTTCCTTTTTTAAAAAAAGATATTAGTTTTATATATGAAAAGAATAAACCTTTAAAACCTATACCCCAAAATACTGACTTTGTTATTTTTATCATTTGGTATTATCTACATTTTCATAATAAGCATGTATTAATTTTATAATTATAAATATTCTGTATTTAAAAATGTATTGCCTAACTGTTCATATCTTTCTTCTTTATTTTTCCCTTTTAAATTCACTTCCAACCTTGTATATCTGATAATCTTGTCAAAGTCCTGTTTTTGGGGAATCTGTACAGAAGTATGAGAAAAAAAAAATACTTACACACATTTGTTTGAAATCATGTTTTAAAGTGACACTCGCTTCAACTCAATATTCTATAGCAAAATATTAAGCAAAGTAAAACTATGTCTATACAATAGCCAAAAAACCATAGGACCTTTCAAATAAATAATATCTCTTTGATAATAAAAAAAGCAAAATTTATTTATTTATTTATTTATTTTTTACTTGAGAGACTACTGGTTTTGAAAATAACTTCTTCAAGCTATAAACCGGACAAATATAAAAAGCCAGAAAGCCAGACACAATGGAACAACAACAACAAAAAAAAATGTAGGTTGTGTGGGTTAATGACTAGTTTGTAATCCCATCAGTAGGGATGTTGAGATAATTGCTAACGGTTACTGAAAAATTATTATTGTGAGGAATGACGTCCAATGGGTGAATTATACACCTTAATGGTGTTAACTCCCAGAAAGATAGGTTAGTTTTGTCTTTTGTTTTGTAGGTGAGGATGTACAGCATTGTGTGGTAATTAACTTTGCCCAGGGTCCTCAACCAGCAATTTATAGAGCTAGGGTCTGAACCCAGCACTTATTAACTGATGTTTAATTTTTTTTGTATTGTATTGAGTAGCAACAATAGCAACAACCCATCATGTTTGATATAATTTGGGGGCTGTTTCCCTTTTCCACATTTGACTGCATTTTTCTGCCCCACACCTATGGGCTCTCAGTTATATAAATAAATCACCACAGAAGTGCAAAGGATTCTCTTTATATATGGAAGAATTTCTTAGCAGTTCTATCTTTAGTACTATTTTTTTTTCTTTTTTGGTAATGTCATTTAAAATATTTGACTATGACCTACAGAAAGAAATATATTTCATGTCATTACCTAGTAAACACACACATATACATGCATATCTTCCCTAAATATACAAGAATCTTAATAAATCCAGACAGAATAACATTTTTTTTTAAATTTGCCTAGAATTTTAGAAGTCTGGAATTTTTGCTCAGGGCAATTATGTTTCATAAAAAATTTAATGAAGCTTATGGGAATTGATCTGTGCTTTTTATATTTTAGCATAAATTTGATTAAAGTGTCTCAAGACACATTATAAAATATTTTTTCATATAAAAATTAGCGTGTCCAAATCATCCAGACATCAAAACAAAATAAAGTTGAGTGGTAAATGGCTTGCAAAATGTATCTAGCCCAGTGTTGATAAGTCCCTAAACTGCCTCTCCTTTACAACCAGTGAAAGGACAAATTTCAGCTCTATTGTGAAGAAAAGTATTGAAGATATTCATCCACATTACCATATTACCACATTTCCATGGCCTGATTCACTCTTCAGTATTATCCAAATTACTGTTCTGTCATGGAATGCACACTTACCACTAAACTGTAAAGGGCAGCTGCAACAGAGACGGAAGGGTTCCTTTTGCAGGGAGAAGAACTGATGTTTTGCTAATTTTCAGCTCATAAAAGCTTGTCAGGAAAGGAAAGGCAGAAGTATAAGTCTTTGCATCTTTTGTTTTTTTGTTCAGTTTTCCCAAAATGATGTTGAATATTTTTTTTTCAAAAAGATGGAAAGAATTCCTATAATAAATGAAATATGGGCATCTATAAAATATTTAACATATAACATAAAAGGTCCTTCATATCTGTCCTAAAATCAAATGATATAAATGTTAGGATGTGAAAACACCATGTACTATGGGAAACATTGGGATTTTGTAGGGAGGCTGCAGGGAAATGAAATTGATAGATGGCTCCATTCACCTCCACTACCTTTTCAGATGAAGATTTGGGCAAATCTCTAATTCTCTGATACTTATGTGAGAAATGAAGGGTATTATTATACTCTCTTCATAGAATTGTGGTAATAGTAAAAAAAAAAAAAAAAAAAAAAAAACTCTNAAAGAAAGAAAGAAAGAAAGAAAGAGAAGAAGAAAGAAAGAAAGAAAGAAAGAAAGAAAGAAAGAAAGAAAGAAAGAAAGAAAGAAAGAAAGAAAGAAAGAAAGAAAGAAAGAAAGAAAAGAGAAAGAAAAAAAGAAAAGCAATAGATTATTTTTGTAAAATTTATGCAGAAAAAAAAATTCTTTTGTTTGTATGTAGGCGGCAGGCATGTTAGAAGAACAAAGGGACATAAGTAAGTGAGAAGTAAATATTTCAGAAACTGAATGACACTCCAATAAATACATAAATAAATAAATAAATAAATAAATAAATAAATAAATAAATAATTCAAAATTTTTGACTATGGAGGAGAAAAATCAGGAGTATGAGAGCCTGAAAAGTATTTTGGAACTAGTAGAAACAACCTTCTCGGAGGAGATTGTAAGCCATGCTAGAATAAAATACAATCAAGAGCACAATTTATATCAGAGAAAGACAGATGATGAAAAAACAGAAGAAAAACAAACAAAAACCAAAGATTAATGAATACTCTAGATGAGTATAAATTTAGAGAAAATCAGGCTTATGAACTAAATTTTTAATAAAATAATAATCCAAAAAATAATCCAAAAAATCCAAAAAATGCATTTTTTACATGTATTAAAATTTTTATTATTGGGTTTTGGAGATAAAATTCATTTAGTAAAATACCTAAGTGTTTCTTTCTCTGTAGAATTTTTTAAGCTACTGAGGTAAAAAAAAAAGTATTCTGGGGAACATATTTCTAGGGTCAACAAGCTAGAATAGGCTCTTCTGCAAGCATTTTCTTAGACATATCAGTGTAAATCCATGCGGAGAAACAATCAGTAATTTGTAATAAAATACTGGCTCTATAACATGCCATCATAAAGCCAGCATGGATCCATTTTTTACAATATGATTGCACTCTAATGTCCCAAAACAGTATTGTTCAAGGGTAAATTTGAATAAATACTGAACAGGCAAGCAGAGATATCTATCTATAGCCATTAATCATAGATGATATGAATATGGATATAAATATAGATATGAAGATAGATAAAACTATCTCAGTTTAAAAGTAAAAAACAAGGTGGTGATAGTTCATAAAGACTATTATGAAAAATAGGATGTGGCACTGCCTACCAACTCTCATATTAGGTTGAAAGACCCAGAATTTACTATTGATAAATCAGGGAGATGACATAAGCTACCATTTCAGGCTATGTCAGAGACATTCCCTCTAATCCTGGGACCACACATCTTAGAAAATATCTGTGGTGCTACTTCCCAGGACATAGGCTTGGGAGTCTTGCTTTGAATCTGCAGTTCTAATGGCAAGTTCATTCCATATGCACTATGGCTGTCATCTGAAATCTACAAGAACCACAATGAAGAAAGCCTGCCCAGGCCCTCCCTATGCTGTTGCCCACAGCTACCACAATGCACAGTCTCGTCTCATTCCCACTTTATACCAATTACACATTAATCTACATCTAATCATCATCTTTTCTAGAGTCAAACAATCTTTTCAGACCTCACTGTTTCTGTCAGTGGTACTGTTTGCTTGTAATGGTATGAAATTTTCAAATTTAGTATGTTCTTATATTATCATTTTTAAAAAGTCAAAAATAAAGCTTTACAAATTAATCAAAAATAAAGCTTTACAAAATATTTTAAGAATACTCTACGTCTACATCTTTCCATTCTCAGTCCCCAGAGGAAAATGGCATTAATTTTAGCATCAGTCCTTTCTGACACTTATTCTTTTTTTTTTTTTTTTGGTACTTCTAACAAAAAATCAGATACAATTACATATCCTGATTTATAACTTGCTGGATCATAAAGTATGCTGTGAGGACAATTTTTTAAATGCTGCTAAATTATTGGGTTCAATTTTGGAATTCTCTTACTCATATTCTAATCTTCCCATTGATCAAGGCATATGGAAATTTCTTTGTAATATCATCCTGCCATTTATTCCTATCCTGACATTCCCCTGGCTACATTTGTTAGGTCTTATTAAGACCCTAATGTGCTTAGAGACTGCTTCTAGTGTCCTATTTTTGTTTGTTTATTTGTTTTGTTTTCTTTTTTTGTGTGTAAGTGATGCAGCCACATCAATGTTAACAGCAACTCAATTCACAATAACTGAACTATGGAACCAACCTGCATGCCCTTCAACAGATTAATGGATAAAGAAGATGTGATACACATAGACAAACAGAATATTACTCAGCTTTAAAGAAGAATGAAATTATGGCATTTGCAAGAAAATGGATGGAGCTGGAGAATATCATGCTAAGTGAAATAAGCCAAACTCCAAAAACCAAAGCCCGAATGTTTTCTCTGATAAGCAGATGCTAATCCATAATGGGGGTGGGTGGGGAAGAATGAAGGAATTTTGGATTGTGCAGAGGGTGTGGGAATGGGAAGGACAGTGGAATGAGATGAACATTACTACCCTACATACATGTATGATTACAATACTGGTGTGACTCCACACCATGTACAGCCAGAGGAAGGAGTATTTGTGCTCCATTTGTGTACAATGTGTCAAAATGCATTCTATTGTCATGTACAACTAATTAGAACAAATTAAAAAAATTAAGGATGTATTAACAAAACCAAAATATACATTTTTAAAAAAATGTTTAATAGTGAAGAAGAAATAAGTTTTCCTTAACAGCTAACTTTAGAATGTACTTAGTATTCTTAAAAGTATATTAAAATGTACTTTTAAAGTTTTACATCTCTTTTCCATGGGTTCTAACTCTTCATGTTTATTTTAGTGTTTGATACTGATACACTATTTCTTATCAGAAGAAGACTGCATTAATAACCAACTTCTAGTTATTTCCTAGTCTTCCTTACAAAGATTCTTTCTTGACATTCTTTTTTATTTTGTCTAAGAAATTTTTTATCATATGGTTATTTCAAAAATAGCTAAAGAATAAAATGTTCCTACACTCCTAGGAAACAACTGATTTTTCAGTAGCTGTGATGGCAAGTCGTCTCTAGATGTAGTTTTAAAACTGTTTTCTCAAACAATGACATTTCTAGAAACCAGCAGAATGGCTTTTACATACATTTGAAGAATTAATGGCAATGTACCACAGTGAAGAAATATTTGCAAGTCAACCTATTGGTAAAACCCCTAACTTTCAAAAGTCAGTTGGTCAGAAAAAGACTTGATCCAAAGAACACACATCTGAAAGTTAATTAATCACTGATATTGTCATTTGAGAAACCATGACTCTGCAGATAGCATCAATAGACTTATTTTTCTCAAAGTCCACCAATCATTGAATCCTACTCTTCCTCCAACCCTTGTAAAATACTAGCAGTCATCTCTTTGATAATCTGTGGCTGAACAGTATATTTCAACATTCCCTACATAAGCAACAAACTCAACTTTGCTCCTTTTTGCTTAAGAAATTGAGGGAGCTAAATACTCTGGAAGTTAACAATTTGTTCACAATCTTGGAAAGAATATAGTTATATTCTTTGCCTCTTATATATGCTTTAGTTTTATCTTTATTTTTTATTTGATGAAAGAAAAGTTTAGAAAGTTTATGACCAGTTCCTTAGCTATAAACCTAGTAGGTTGAATATCTAGAAACTTAACTCCTAATCCCTAAGTGAGCTCCTGAGTCCTAATTCCTCTGGAAAATGAAATGATCCCCAAAAAGTACAAATATATTTGATAAATATCTAAACTGACATTCTATTTCTATATGTGGACACTTAGAGATACTCAAATATTCACCATAAGAAAAACTAAGCAAAAAGTCATCATAAAGACACCTAAAATATAATAAATAGGTGAACATGTTTATGTGGCAGTGAGTACAAAATCAAAACACACACTTAAATCACATATATTTATATATACAACATAGATTAGAAATAAAAGGTAACATGGGCAAATGACTATGAAAATTTCTGGAGAATAACCATTCTGGGAGGGGTTTCATGATATCAGCTTAAAGTCATAAATTTTAAAATAGCATTCTACTGGGTTTAGAGTATAAAACAATATGAATCAAAAATAAGTGATAGGTCATGAAATGTGAAAGGGAAGATTAATTTTTAATAATGAGTTCAGAATAAAAAATAAATTAAAATAAAGATAGTAGAAATAATTGAAATTAAAATTCAAAAACATGTAGAATGATTTATCAGGATGACCAGAAAATCCACTGAGATAATATGCATGGTTTCAAATAAAATTTGAGGGTATTTTTATCAGTCTCCATTTATTCTAAGTACTTACCAATATAAATATTCACTCCACAGTGTTTTTCCTAAGAGGACTGGTTTACTGTGAAGTGTTTTCTTTGCTCTCTGTAGTATAGCTACAGAGCAATCACATTCTCTAAAAATAAAAATTTAAGACCAATTTGAGAACAATCAACTGAGGTTTTCTAGACATTTTTTCAGCTAATTCTTTCCCTGGAGCATGTAATTTAAAGTACAGACATTGAGCTTCTTGTATCTGCTTATTCAAAATAAGAGTACACCATTAAAAATTATAAGAAGATTAAGTACATATGAGTCCTTATTGTAGGAAGTCTTCTGTGGTATTAATTTCTCTATCAAGATCAAAGTAAATGAACGTCATTTTAGGGAGAATAAGCAAAATAAAGCATTTAAGTTCTCCTGGACACAGAGGTAAAATATTATAAATTCAACTGTCTCCCAAATTATCTCAGTTCCAAGTAATTCTGTGTTATGAACTTTGTTCCTCAATTCCTTTAAATAGGTTTTCCATGTCTGGATAAATATTATCCATGGTATGAAAAATATTTGGGGGTGTTAGCAAGAACAAGTTTTCCTGTTTTTCCATCTATTAATTCTCCTCCATCTATCCATCTGTATTTTGATCTACTTATGCACCAAGAATCATGTTCTGCTATATAAAGGATGCTCATCACAAGCACCAGGCCCTGGAGCCCCTGCTATGTGTGGCTCCTTCCAGGATACCTCCATTTTTTTTTCTAAATTATCTCCTCTTTTAATTCTAGTGTCCTTAACTGAAAAATGTGCTCTGTGGTATTCTGTTTAGAAATTCAGTACCACAAATATGTGTAAGCACCAGTTATTCCCCAAGCAGTATAGTAGGAAGTTTTTGCACAAAAGAAAAACATAAAAAGAAACTTTTCTGAATAAGCTCGTAAATGAAACCAAAACAAAGAAACAAAATGAAACAGGCTTTTACTATTGTAGCAGGGGTTTAGATTAGAAAAAAGAAAATAGTAAATGCTCTAAACATTCAAATATGGTAGGGAAGTAAGTTTGGGGATATACTTTTCAAAGTGTATTTATGTATTTTAGCAGCTATCAAATTACATTTAAATAGAGGATGGACCAGACTGATTTTGTATAAGCTTCCTGTACTTTTTATAAGTGTTATTAGGAAGTATAAAACATGATTTTCTGTTGGTGTGTCTTCTTTCATTGTTTATAATCCTTTCACATTCAAGAAATTTTTTTCAAATAGCCTAATAAAGTACTTTCAAGTTACCTAACAAAACAATCTCCCCAGAAGGTGACATTCTGTTTAAAAAGCAATAGGGAGAAAGCTTGATTTATTGATAAGAGAGAGTATGTTGTAATTTTTTTTTCATTTTAAAACTGTGTGGATTATGCGATCACTCTTACTTAAATGAATTGTAGCAGATGGATAGTGATGTAGGTATTAAAGGAAAGGATCACAATTCTAAAACAGGTATGCTTTGCTTTATAAAATGAACCTATTTCTTCTGAAATAATAAGTCAAAATCTAACAAAATTGTACCAGGGATGATTGTAATTTAAGGAAAAAAATATGATAAATGCTTTTGTGAGACCTATGATAAAAAAAAATCACTTCTCATTTTATGTATTTTGTGATTTCTTTTTAGCTTTTTTTGGTTCTCATATACAGTATTATACTTCCCTAAATCGAAAGTATCCTTGCATCTAATATATTGCAAGTAAATTAGCAAGAATGATTTTTACTTCAGTAGCACAAGTGGAACTTGGAAGTTCAACAGGAAAAAGACATTTCTAGTGAAAAAAATTGAATTCAAATATGGATAATATTTTTTAAATAAGTATTATTTTGTACTAGATAAGATAGATAAGTTCTTATCCCAATTATACAAAGATATTATGGGTATTTTGACCATCTAATCAGTTTATCTGATATTTAAGCATATATCTATTTTGTAATAAAAGCGAAGCAAATCATAATGATTTTAAAGTTGCTTGCCTAAATGACAAGCAACACAATATTGCCAAAGATTATGGTACCAAATGTGCTATAAAGAGATTAAAATTAAACCATAATTTTGGATAATTTAAATATTATGAGGTATTAAAAATGCAAACATATGTGAAGTGCTTTATAATTAAGAAATTTTAAGTCCTGAAGAAATATTTATGGCAATAAACAGTAGAGGTTCTTAAGGACTTAAAGCAAATGGCAAAATGTGCTTACAGAAAAGTAGAAAAGATTATATTACATTATGGGAAAAATCTTCCTAATAGAAGTTTTCTCAGTGGTAAAATGTTTTAATATTTTAAATATATAGATTTATGTGTCATAATTTGATACTTGTATATAGTTGTGATAATCAAATCAGGGTTGTTTACATATACATCTCCTTAAATATTAAAAAACATCATTAATATTTAATAATTATATATATTTATTGAGTATAGTGTGATATTTCAGTACATGCATACAACATAAGTTTATAAAATCAGGACAATTAACATTTCCATCCCCTTACCATTACTCTTTGTTTGGTACTCTTCTTAAAATGCATGATATGTTATTATGATCTAAAATCACTCCACTGTGCTGCAGAACACTAGATTTATGATTTCTATCTGTGTTTTGCTTTGCAATGTACAACTTCCTTCCATTGTACTCCTTTCCACCCTTCACAAACTCAACTAATCACAACTCTACATTCAGTTCCACTTTTTTTTTTAATATCCACATATAAGAGAATATGCAGGATTTGCCTTTCTGTGCTTTAGTTCACTTGATATCTATGTAGTTGCTTTTAGTTGTTTTTATATAAAGTCTTAAATTAATATAAACTATACACAGAACTAAAATTTGAAAGTTCTGTTTGATTTGGTCTATCCTGAGTGTTTAGCACAAAGTCAATGCAAATAAGAGCTTTCATTAACCTAGAACAGGGACAGTTGAAACTTTTATTTCAAATAAAAAACATTTTTTATATATTTATGCCTTTTTTATTTATCATTTGAATTCTTCCACCTCTTCCTCCTTTATTTGTTGACATGGGAATCTTTCTATGTTGCTTAGGCTGGTTTCCATTCTAGGTTCAAGTAATCCTCATACCTAAGCCTCTGAGTAGCTGGAATTACAGGTGAGTATAACTGCACCTAGCTGAGATTCTTCTTTTAAGGACTGGCTGTTTATGTCCTTTGACCATTTTCTTAAATTTTTTTTTAGTTGTTGATAGACCTGTATTTTATTTATTTATATGTATTGCTGAGAATTGAACCCAGTGCCTCACACATGCCAGGCAAGTGCACTATCACTGAGCCAGAGCTCCAGCTCCTGTTAGACCTTTTTTAATTGAATTATTTTACTTTTGTTATTGACATTTAAAGTCCCTTAAACATGGTGGACATTAATCCTTGCTAGTAAAAGCTTGTAGTTCATATAAATTAATTTCTCTATTTTGTAAAAACTTGAGATTGATAGAAAAGTTGCAAAGATACACAGAGATTTCCCATATTTCCTTCCCTCATTCTTAACTAGGCACATTTGTCAAAATAACATTCATGCAATAATATTAACCAAGTTATAGGATCTATTCAGTTTTCCCCAATAATTCCCATATTTCCTTTCAAAGTGAAACATAAGGTACCAAATAGCATTGTTGTAATGTCTCCTTCCACTCCTCAACTGTGGTTCGCAGTCTTTCCTATCACTTTCATTGCAACTTTTGAAGAGCATAGGTGGGGCATTTTGTAGAATGTCCCTCACTTTGTTTTTGTGTAATGATTTTCTCATGATTAGAGTGGGACTATGGATTTTGTGGAAGCATATCATATAAGTCTGGTGTCCTAATCCCATCACACCAGAGTATTTGGTATCAACATGATTTGTCACTGGAGATGGTAATCTTCATCAGTTTTTGAGGGTGGTGTTTACCAGGTTTCTCTAGAAAAACTTACCTTCCCCAAGTCCATAATCTCTACTCTTTATAAATAGTCATTAATTTAGCCCGTACTCAAAGGGAACAGAATTAAGGTTCATATCTTGGGGGGTGAGGTAACTGAGGTATCTACATGTATTATTTGGAATTTTTATATAAGTAAGATCTGTCTCTCAATTTATTTGCTTGTTCAACCAATTACCTATATCAGTGTGGATTATTGGATTTTTGCTTTATGCTTTAGCTTATAATATAATAAGATCATTATTTTGTTAAAGTGTTTCAGCTTTGGTCATTGAGAATTCTTTCTGGTTGGCTCTCATGTCCTTCTGACATGTCCCAATGTGTTAGTTTTGCTTTGTTTTTTGCTGGTGAGGCTTACCTTGCATTTTTCCTGCTCAGGACCTAGAATCAGCCATTTTCCCCCATAAGAAGTTGGTTCTTTTTATGTTGGAGAATGGTATTTAAAAGCTGAATCTGAATATGAAAGGGTTTTTTTGCTACAGCAGAGTCACTACTTTTAGAACCTTTTGGCAGAGAGAGCTAATGTTATGTGGGTGTGCACATAGAAATACACTCTCTGTATTTCTATGTCTGAATGTATATTAAATAAAAATGAGTTTATATTGATACTAATCCTTAATCTATTAAATTTAGCCATCTTGCTTTTTTTTTTTAGCCATCTTGTTTCTAATTTTTTGTTCAGGTTATTCTGGCTGTTAACAATTTACTTATTTGTTTCATGCCAGAATACTTGCAAAGTAGTTACAGAATTGATAACTACCTTTTTTCCAATAACCTTCAGTGAAATTATAACTTACATTTGTAATTTGTTTAGATTAATTAATTCCATTTTGGGATACCCCATCCTGTTTGTTTTCTTATTTTTTATTCGCATACTATATAGTTGTACAGTTCTGTGTGCTTTGATATCTACAGTAATCTCCTCAGCACCACAGTTACATATAGAACAGTTCCATTGCCCCCAAACGTTTCTATTGCAGTCACTTTGTAGTCAATTCTTTTATATGTCTAAACCAGGTCACCACTGTTCTGTTTCCCATCTCTTATGTTTTGCCTTTTCTAAAATTTGCAATACATGGAATCGCACAACACTTAGTCATTTGGGTCTGTCTTCTTTCACTTACCAAAATTCACTTAGGATTTATGCATGCTATGAATGAACCAATATATCCTCTTGATAAGTAGTGTTCCTTTGTGTAAAAATACTACAGTTTGTTCATCAACTCACTGGTTCAAAACAGCCGATTTTTTATTTTCATATTTTGACAGTTAAATATAAAGTTGCTACAAGTATTCACATATAGATTTTCAGTAAAAATAAGTTTTTAATTTACCTGGAATTGGGGTCATTGGATCATATAATAAGTGTATATAAATGATCCTCTACTTAAGATTGTTCAATTTACAACCCTTCAACTTTACAACTGAGCAAAAGCAATACATATTCAGTACAGCATTCACCTCAAATTTTGAACTTTGATCTTTTTCTGATCTAGTGACATGTTAATCTCTCATGATGCTGGAATTTTATTATGGTCAGTAGGTTGGGTGTATTATATACATTTTTGATATATTTCAATATGTTCAATATGTTCAACTTATAATTGGTTTATTGGAATGCAACCTCTTTGCAAGTCAAGAAACATCTGTGTTTAATTTTATAGGGGACTGGTACATAGTTTTTCAAAGTGGCTTTGTAGCTTTTTGACTTCTCATCATCAATGACTGACACTTCTCTGTAGTCCTCTATACTATCAATATTTTTCATTGTCAAATTTTAGAAATTTTATACATTTTAATAGATTATGAGTAATATTTCACTGTGGTTTTAATGAGCATTTCCCTAATGATTAATGATGTTGAACATTTTCTCCTATACCCATAAACCATTCATAAATATCCTTTGGTGAAGCACAGATATTTTTCTCATTTTTCAATTTGATCACATATTATTAAGTATAAGAGTTATTTATATATTCTGGCTACAAATCTTTATCAGAATTTGATTTACATGTCTGCAGCTTATATTTTCATTCTTTCATGAGTGTATTTCACAATTAAAGTTTTGTTTATTTTATATCTAAATTTTGATTCACTTATTGAAACAAAGAGGCTATGATTAGCTAATTCCTTCAGTTATAGCAGAAAATGTAACTGAAATTAAGAAACTCCAACAAATTTTAACATATGTTGTTATTTGGAAATTATTGTATATTTGTATATTTTTCTTATCCATATATGTTTCATAAATATGTGATTATATAAAACCTTACTTTAAGTCAGAGTTTTTGGATAATTTTTTTCATTGAAATTTTAAAGTTATATGCTCTTTACTGTGTCCAGAAGTTAGTAAAAAACTTATTAGGTAGTAGAACTGTAGCATTTTGTCAACAGTTCTCTTGAATACAGTTGCTCGATGTTGCAATCAAGTGCACATATGTAACTGTTGAGTCCTTGAAATGTGGATAGTTTGACTGCAGAAATGCCTTAATTTTAAGTAAATTTAAAACTGATATTTGACTTAGTTATTAAAAAAATAAAATATATGTGGGAAAACTTGAATTTGTTAAGCTAATTCTTCAATTGTGAATTTCATAATATTTTAATGTAAGTCAAGTATTTCCAATACAAAATTAATATCTGAATTGAGATGTGCTTTAAGAATACATTGAATTTCAAATATTACTGGGAAAAATATAAATTGTCTCATTAGTGTTTTTACATTGATCAAGTGTTAAAATTATTCTATCTTGATTAAAAATATTATATTTTATACACAATATATTTTAATAGACAGGAGTACTTCTTTAGAGTCTTACATTATGCATTAAATTATCTTTTATATCAAAATTTGTCTGTATTCTGAAATAGGATGTCAATACCCTACTTATCACCACCTCAAACTCTCAAAATAAAATCAGGCACCCAACATTTTCCTCCCTTCCATGAAGAAGGATCAAGGTTCACTGCATTCCTCATCATGGGTGCCAGATTTTATATCCTTAGACAAGAGCTACAGCAAGAAAAGAATTGGGAGAGTGGAGAGTAAGGCTTGAGATGTAAATTTTAGGTCTGATAACATTAGTAGTTAAGATATAGCATGTCCTGGTGCCCTAAACATGTTAAAAAATTATAGATTTTTTAAAGCAAAGGGCTTTAATTCATGGCTTACTTTCTTCTGAGGGAAAGAATTGGGCTGTTTCCTTTCTTTGCCATTTCTAAGAGTTGAAACTTACTGCTTAGTAGTTCTTTATTCCTGCATTGCTTTCAAAACCTTTTTATTTTTAATTGACACATAAAAATAGTAAATATTTATTGGCCATCATGTGATGTTCTGATACATATGTACAATGTGCAGTGTTCAAATAGGGGTAGACATATACATTTCAAATGTTTATTATTTCTTAAGAGTATTAAGTATAGCATTTTAAAAGTATAATTAAACATCAGTATATATTCTATCATGATAGACAGTAATTTTAAGTTTTAATTTTGATACAGTATTAAATCTAAGCTACAGAACATCCTTTCATAGTAAATAATCTTATAAATTTGTTCTATATTTTGGGTGAGTTTTAAACAATATACATTGCCTATAATTTCTAATTGAACATATTTATCCCACAAACAAGCTGGATTGAGAAAGTAAATATTTACTTACAATACAGAGAACATATCATGGGAAGCACATAAACAGTTGTTAAACTATTCCACTGTGTTATCGAATTCTTGAGTTATTACATTCTAAACCTGTTGAAAAGAGAGAAACAAGTATGTTAGCTAAACACATTGGGTGTACTGTATATGAAGCTAAAGAACCAAAAGGGAAACTAAAATAAATCACACATCTTACAACCTAGAATTTTTTGTATGTATTATTGGTTCCTTTATTTATATCAATTCATGGTTTCTTTAAATTTTTAGGAAAACATTATTAAATTACATAAATCAATAAAGGAAAATGTAATTAAAAAGAATGAATGTTGTAATTGAAACTCTAAGGAATTGAGTATGCCTTGACAGCTAAATATATTTCATGTACTTCACCTATTACGTTTATCATTTGTACTATATAGCACAAAAAGTGGACCCATGTTACTAAATCATCTAGATTTTTATAAATATATGGATACTTAGCAACAGAAAGGCCAAATAAGTAGATGATTTTTTTTTAACGTTTTTCATTTTCATGTTGATACTTTTTTAGCCAACATACATGATTGGTTTAAATGGAAGAAAATGCTTTAAAATTTTCTTGAATTATAAAAATTTCTTAAATTTCCACTGTACCTGCAGTCGTGGAGATCCAGGGTGCAGGGCAGGAGGTGGAGCTAACTGAACAGATACATTGGGCCTCAAAGGCCATCCTAAGTTCGGGCTTTATTTCATGGTTCAATGGAGGTAGGAGAGCTTTGACTGGGACATGATCTCATTAAAAATTTAAAGAATCACTTCAAATGTTCTGTTTAGTGGAGAGGAAATTGTGGAAGCAGTAGCCAGTCCAAAGGTTATTGCAATAGTTGAAATGAGAAACATGGTTGATATGTTTTGCCACAGAGGCCATGGAAAGAAGTGTTTAGATATTTGTGATATGTTTGAATAAATATAAATGTGGTTAATTAATTTTGTCTTCTCATAAATGAAAATGTATTCAGAGACTTCTTAATTATGTACATTTTTTTTCCTATAGAGAAGGGTTAATTTTAGTATTAGAAATTAGATACTTATTCAGAATACTTGAGTAGATTGATGATTGACCAATTGATTAAATTTTTGGTACTGGGAATTGAACTCAGGGACACTCTACCACTGAGCTACATCCCTAAATATTTTCCTTTTTTTTTAATTTTTATCTTTTATTTTGACACAGATGTCCAGGCTAGATTTGAATTTGTGATGCTCTTGAAGAGCTGGGATTACAGGTATGCACCGCTGTACTAGCTACTTCAGTAGATTTGTGTAAAATCCACCAAAGTGGGAGAATATAAAAACATTAGTTTTACATAATTGTTTTAAAAAATACTATTGAACTTTTTGATTATAGTCTAATTAGCTGGGCAAGATGGCACATGCCTGTAATCCCAGTGACTCTGGAGGCTGAAGCAGAAGGATTGAAAGTTCAAAGCCAGCCTCAGCCACTTAGTGAGGCCCTAACTCACAATAAAAAAATAAAAATAAAACAAGGAGTGGGGATGTTGCTCAGAGGTTAAGCACTCTTGGGTTCAATCTCAGTACCAAAACAAAACAAAAGACAGTGTAACGATTGGTAATAACACTATATGATATATAAATTTAAAAACTGGTAAAATAACTAAATGGAACAATGTTTATATATAGAAATGAAACATTAGAGGTCATTGGTGTTGCTAGAAACATCACAGATATATTCAGAACTGAATTCCATTCACAGGACCAAGACCTTAATTCAATTTATCAGATGCGATTAAATGACTTTGAATTTTGAACAAATATCCACAATGACTTTATGCGATTTGTGGTAATAAATGGGATTTGCTGCCAGAAGAGGTCATGAAGCCAATTCCTGTGACTGTACTTTAAATAGAATTTTATGACTTCAGAATTACTAGACTGAGTTTTTAAGCGCTCTTTAATTCAACATACTTTTTCTAAATGCCTTCTACATAACAGAGAGCTGCCAGGTATTATGGCCCTCAGGGTTTCTAACACATTCTTCCTGCCCTTGGAAGGTTCACAGTCTAGAGGAGAAAACAGGGAAAGAGAAATGAAGAACTTTGAACAAATGTCTGGCAGGGGACATTAACGTAGCAGCATTCCATTTTACTTGGCAGGAGCTTAATAGAAAATAGGTTGTACGAATGCTGAAGGATGACTAGGCAGTGTGGCAAGCACGAAGATAAGCAGGACAGGGATAATAGAGTTTGGGACTAAAAAGTAATCTGGCTTTAGTAGAGCAGAGTGATAGGAAGTGAAAGGAGGACACGTGGGAGGCAAAGAAGGTAAGCAGAAGCCTGGCCACCAGGAGGGTTCCTTAATCATGCTGACAGCTTAAGCCTCAATAACACAGTAACAGCACTGAGGATAAATGAAAGTTCACTACATATAGGCTCAGATTTAAGGGTTTTATACATATTTTTTCTCATTTCATCCCATTAACAATCCTATGAGGCAATGCTATTCCCATTTAGAGATGAAAGATATGAAGCACAGAGAGGTAAAGCAACTTGTCGGAGGTTTTCCAGGTTGTAAGTGGTGTTTCTGGATTGGAACCAAGATAGGCTGATTCCAGAGCCCACTCTGGTCCCTACAGGTTTGCCTCATGTAGCCAGCATGTGATGCCCTATCCTTTCAGTATGAAGTACATGGAAAATATTTTCCTCCTTTACAGTATAAAAATACTGACTTTCCATTTATATTAAGCAGAAATGGGAATAAGAAATTTTGACCTAACGGTAAAGAAACAGATGAGGAAAGGGAAGAAGAGAAAAAAATAATAATGAATGTGTTTAAACATTTAATTTTAGGACAAATTTGGGGCTAGATGGTTTAAAGGTCAACCTTCTTGGTCCATATCTCTGTTGTACCTGAGAAAAGGAGAGTGGCAATGGAAGAAGTCTATGATTTGTGCTCACTTTTATGATTTCTGCTTATTTTCATTACTAGGAATCTTGCATTGCTTGGGATTTCCTCTTCCTCCATTTCCTCTTCCTTTGCTGGTTTGGATGATCTGTCCTGATCCTTAGAATGAAAGTAAACTTACTGTAAGTCTTTTTAAACTGGGCAGAACAGAATTTGACTCCTAAAAAAAGGTACCTCTGAATGACGCAGAGTAGGAGGATGCAGACTCTCCTACTTGCTGAGTTGTTGTAGAAGATAAGGAATTAATAGAACTTCCAGCCACTGTGAAATGTACTAAAATGTACTTATGCTTGGGATATAGGTAATTGTTATGGCAGGTGTTTGAAATTAATTTGTTCATATTTATACGTATATTTTATTAGCCATTTTTAAAATGCACAGTTTCTGGGCAAAGACAGAACTACTTATTTTCTTAAAATTGTAGAGACATCCAGGGCTTCTTCAGTTTCTACACCTGGACCTGGAGGCAATATTGGAAACCTCACTGTATGCTATGCAAAGATCCTCCCAGTGTATAGCAAAGCCCAGAGATACTGATGCTGAAAAGATTAGGACACGGCGGCTTTTCAAATTTAACACTTGTTTCTCAAACTTAAATAGGCACAAGAATCATTTGAGTGGTTTATTAAAAGCAGATTCACTGAAATATATTTCTATAGATGCAGATAAAAGTATGAGATAGGACCAGGATTGTTATATCCAACAATCCTTCTACTTCTGAAGGAAACTTGTTGCAAATTTTGGGGACCATACCATGAAAAGTAATAGGTCAGTTTCAGAGTATTCAGAAGAGCTGAATAAAAAGGACTATATAAATTCATTTCATTATTTAATTACTTATTATGACATATAAATTAATTGCATTTAAAGTAGATGTTTCCATATAAGTTTTAGATATAAAATTTAAACTATAATATTTCATTTAGATGAAAATATCTTGGAAAATCAATAACAAAATCTTTAAATTCAGGAACCTGGGGTATAGCTCAGTGGTAGAATCTTAGGTGGGTTCAATCTACAGCACAAAATTAAATAGCTAACTAATTAAATAATTAATTAATCAAACTGTGTATGTGTTTGAAATTAACAAAAAATAATAATCTTAACAAAACTGTTCACTGGATATTTTATAGCAACAAGTTCATCAATTTGATTTGGAATAATATATTTTCTCTTTTCTAAAGTGTTTACACTGATGAAAAAAATTTTAAACAATAATTTTTAAAATTCTGCTTCTCAAACAAATAATGAATGTTTGGGGAAAGAAAAAAGTTCATTCCAATTTTAGCTGCATTTTCTATGTTAAGTACAATGATTTGAGATGTGTATTGGTAGTATATGATTTATAAATACGTCAAGTTATTCAAAATTTGAAATACTTTATAAATTGTTTAGAATGCTTAGGGCAGTTTTACCACAAAACTGACCTATGGCTTACAAGGAAAAATTATTTTTAAATATATTTATCTTCCTTTGAATCATTTTAAAACTTGAATTTCAATAGCCTAGCCTCAGCTCTTCCACAGGTGAACATTTCATGACTGTGAACGGGTATTAACTAGTAAACAAGCACAAAAAACCCAGTTTAACTGATCTGAACCTCACAAAGACTTACTTTAATTCAAATTTAAAAAAAATATTTGGGGAGAATTTAAAAATGTATCCAACAAAATAATTTACATTCATGCAATTTTCTGCTGCCAAAATTTTTGCATCCATGTCCTTCTTATTGTTTTATGCATGTCCTTCATATATGTACTATGTATGGGGAATGTGCAAACCTAAATACATGTTAATATGGAAAAAAAGATGAAATATAAAGCCATTATTGTGTAATTTGGTTCATAAATATTTCAATATTTATTATAAAAGTCAAAACACTACTAAGGGAGAGGAAAATAAAATACGATATATACTTTCCGTATCAGATTCAACAATCCCACTACTTGTATTCCAAAAGAATGAAATTGGTATGTCAAGAGACACCTGCATTCCCATGTTCATTGTAGTACTGCTCACAACAGCTAAGATGTGGAAGTATCTTGGGTGTCCATGAATGAATGACTGGATAAAAGATGTTTATACATATAATGGAATACTATGTAGCTCAAATAAATGTAATAAATATTTGTAAGGTAAATAATGGCTATGTAGCTTAAAAAAAGTAAAGTATATGTCTTATAACAAAATGGATAGAACTGCAGGATATTGTACAAAATAAAATAAACCATACATGGAAAGAAAAATACTATGTGAGATCACATACACATGGAATTTTTTTAAAGTTAGTTCCACAGAAACAGAGTAGAAAGGTTATTAGCAAAGGCCAGAGGAACGGATGGAAAAAAAAGATGTTAATTAATGGGTACAAGTCCCAGATAGGAGAAACACATTTTAGTGATCTACTTAAGTGCAGGGTAATCACAATTAGTAATAGTATGTTGTATATGTCACAATTGCTAAATGAATGGATTTTTAATATTCTCATTGCAAACAATGAAAAGTTGGTGAGGTGTTGGATATATTAACCAGATTGAATCTTTCTACAGTGTATACATATATATTGCATATATACATTAATACATCTGTTTGCATCCCACAAATATGCATGCTTATTATTGGTCAATTAAAGAGAATAAAATAAAATATAGGGATAAAATATTAAAAAATAAATAATTTTTCTGTGTATCTCTTTTCATTTGTACCTGTCCACTCTGGTGAGAGAGTAGAGTGGTAAATCCTTTGATTGGGTTTGCTGAAGTTGGGTCGTGGAGAACCTTGGACAGAAAGTACATACAAGGAATGCTTTGATCTGTACAATGTATTATTTTTTTAATACACTTGTGTTACAAAGTCCTTCTTTAGGACTTTCATGTAAATGAACCCATATAGGAAGTAGTTTTCCTTTTAAATATCTACCTGCGATTAATCACCTACTGTGGATTGAATTATGTCCTCTACAAAAGATATGTGTAATTCTTAATCCCCAGTATTTGTGAATGGAATTTTATTTGAAGATGAGGTCTTCAGAAATAGGGTTTTCAGGTGTAATTCAGCTAAGATAAATATGGTAATTACCTTGATTAGAGTCTCATTTCACAATGTATCCATATATCAAAATGTCATGTTGCACACCTAAATATATACAATTTTTATTTATTAAGATTACCTCAATAAAGCTGAAGTCACACTAGATTGGCCCTCAATACAATCACTGATGTTTTTGTAAAAACAAAGACACAAAAAAGGCAACATAATGACAGATAAGAGAATGAAATTAGTATGTCACTTATCCAGGAATGTCAAGATTGCTGGCCTTAAGCAGGAGTCTGACCCTGCTAACAACTTAAGTTTAGATTCCTGGACTCTAGAAAGAATAAATTTATTTTATAATATGCTTTGTTTGTGATAATTTCTTATGGAAGTCCTAGGAAATTAATGTAGCCTTCATAGATTTAATTTGGATTTGGTTGATTTGGTTAAGGGAGGTAGTTGGAACAATAATGGGATGCTGTAGTGTTGAATTATTGTATAAAAAGGAAGAAGCAAGAAAATTCTGTTCTCTCAGAAGATGAAAAATGAAAAAGAAGAAGAAAGGAAGTGTATAAAATACTTTTTTATATCTATGCACACACATATATGTATATGTGTGTGTGTGTATATATATATATATATATATATAGAGAGAGAGAGAGAGAGAGAGAGAGAGAGAGAATTTTGTCATGACTTATATAACTACAAGTTTGTCATGACTAAACATCAAATCATTTTAAATAATGCTGTTGCCTGATAATATCTCTGAAAAGTTCTGGCTGCCTCCTGAACCTCCATTCAAATGTGTAGGAAAGTCTTTGTTTACTGACTTAGCTGATGTAGCAGGACAGAACACCATTAACCTTCTTGATCATCACTTTTCAAAAGTGGTCCTGTCTATTCTGTCTTGGCCTTGCTCACTGTTTTTGTCATTTCAACCTTTGGTCAATTCCTCAAAGTGCTTTCTCATCTTAATATGCAATAATGCCTACTGTAGTTGGATGCATGGGGAAAATGTTAGCTTAAAATGATCTCTTTGGTATAACAGGGAAGATGTTTTCCTTTGAATTTGTCATTTTGAGGGAAAACACAAATTTTACATGTTATTTTTCATGGGTCTCAAACCGAACTACATCTAGAGATTAAGATGAATTGACCTGGATTTCAAATTAACTGAGTAATGTGCAAATATAACTCAAATTATAAACTTAAAAATGCTCTAAGTTAAGGATAATTATGTTGTAGCAAACTGCATCACATAAGTAGACTCATGGTCCATCTAGAGCAGATTAAGAGAAAGAATTTATAATACCTTTTGAAGATAAGCCCTTAACCATAAAAATCTAATTGATCAAAAAATTCCTATAGCAATAATAGATTCTAGGATTAAAAATAAACAAACCAAAAAAGACAACTAAATAAGAAATAAAATTTCATATCTGTTGATTATGTTTTATAAATGGCTGTGACCTAATAATTCATTTTTAACTTAGGTGAATTTGGGGCTTAGTTTTCTGATATGTAGTTTTCATTATGTCTTTCCAATGAATATGGATATGAAATATGCCATTTTTTGAATATCAAAGTTTTATCAGCACACCCCATTTTCAAGGAATAAATTGATCCCTGAAAGACTAATTTTGTGACAATGTGAATATGTGACACTAGAAAAATTTTATCTGCATACAGTTGGAATCAAAAATTAGGAAAATTGTATTGTTTTATATAAATGCCCACCAATTGCCTTTTGAGATTTTATACTTTTATTGTGCAGATGCATACACAAACATACCTATACATGATATCAAGCAAACTCAAATAACTGTTCATTATTCACACTTTCTGTTTATTATAGGCCAAAATGATACATGAATTCCTAGTGACATTGACCAGGCAGACAAGGAGAATGTGGAAGGACAAAGACTTTCTCTTCTCCCCGGTAACAGAGCTTGTAATATTCTTAATGCAAGAATTGAATGTGTAATGAAATATGCACATTTGTGCTCTTATTTTTTCCCTAAAAATATTCTTGAAGATCTTTAGTAAAACAAGATACAAATGTGTATGCACTTATGTATATATTTACATGAAGTGGAAAACATTACTCAGATATTTACATGCTCAGTTTTTCAAAATTAAGAACACTTAGTTTAAAAATCTGAAATCGTAATTAAATGAGTAGACTTCAAATGTTAATTTACATTTAGTTACAATTATAAACAATAACAATGAGTAGAAACCCCAGTGACATCTTTTCCCCTTTGACTTCCACCTTTCTCCAATCATGGAGTCCTAATTCTAATTTGTAATAAATATTCCCCTCCTTTAAATCCACACTGACTGCCCAATCTGAGTCTTTTTGCTAGGGTAATTGCAATGTTTATAACTCTGCATTATACCAATGATAACTTCCTGAACTTCAAATATAGAGGTGTAGTTCTGGTCACCCCAGTTCCAGAAAAAAAAAAAACACCAAAATTCAAATCGTTCAATATTGTCTCTACCTGTAGGCTAGTCTAAAAAGCTTAAATCAGAAAGGAAAGGAAAGAATGGTCTTCAAATTTTAAACTTCAACTTTACTTCTGGACTTATCTATCATCACTCCTGACCATATCTCTATACCTCAGTCACATAGGTCTATACTCCATTTCAGAATTTTATCTTTAGATATTTTCAGGGCCTTTGTCCATATGTTTTACTTTTGCTTAGTGTTTTCATTAAAACTTGGAAAATTCTAACTCTCCAATGTACAGTGCAAAAACTTTCCACTTTATAAAATGTCATCTTTGAATGCTCTGTTTTACAGTTACAGGAATATATTCTAATATTTCCCCCAATGGATTATGAATTTTTTGAGCACATTCACTACTATTATGTTGTATCCTTGGATCCTAGAATAGCACCTTAAACATAATATTTTAATATAAATATTTATTACTGTTTCTAATTTAAAATAATATATTCTCTGCAGACATTTTATGATAATAAATGTTAAAAATTGAAAAATATTCTCAAACTCTTATGTGCTCATTTCTATCACAAATGTCCTCCTAATTTTCCTTGGAAATGTAAATACAAATGGATAAGTAAGAAGAAAGTAACTTTCTCTGCTTTGGTATTGGATTACAAAGAAATTGAATCAATTATCACTAAACTTCAGCAGCTGAAAATGAACTAAAAAATACAAGAGGATTTATTGGTATTCCATTGACCTTTCTGTTGCAGACTGCATAAAAATCTCAAGGGCTAGCTTAGAGTTCAATTAATAAAGATTGCACATAATGTACGAGGTTGTTTTGTTCTCCTTCCATTGAGTTTTTCAGTCAGTAGTAGAAACTAATTACTCAACTTGTGTGTAGGAAAATTGGGTATTTACTGGTGAATATTTTATAGGAATTTAGTTATGAAAGAAATGGATCTATATCTGGCCACTGAAAGGCAGAAATAAGATGACATTTTAGACTCCAAATATGCGGAGAAATTCACAAGCACCAGGAAAGAACAGAAATTCAATGTACATTTTATATTTGCATTCATCAATATTCAGGAACATTGTGATTTCTTTGCACTTGGTCATTTTCATATGATTCTTTAGAAGGTACTCCTGGTCTAGGAATGGAAACATTGGTAACTGTTTTCTTTGAATTGTGTTAATGAAATACTGTTTCCAACATTTTAAAAAGAAATACTAAAGGTAAAATAGAAAAAGGATGAAAAGAGAAATAGCCACAACAGCTTGCACATTTTTATAGTTTTAAATGGATGAAATTATCTTTCTGTTATGAAACCAAGTCACACATTTCATTTATACATGAAACTAAAATAGTGTTTTAAGTGAGGCACAGAGATATATGGGCTCGTCTATTCCCAAAAATTATTGTGACTCATTTTTTTAAAATTATTTCCTAGAATAAGTCTAGAGAAAACTGCAAACTTCATGCAGAACTCCATATTTTAAGGGAAAAAATTGTGAATCTCTGTGTTATTTACTCATTGATTTGACAAATATTTATTGAATACATATTAGGGAACAGATTTCTGGTAATGCACAAGTAAAGGATGCACAGACTCATCTCCAAGGATTTTATTGTCCTTGAGGAGACGGAGGAAAATGGAAATCAAGGTATCTTGTGGTAAGGACTAAGATAGGGACTTGCACAAAATTCCATGGAAGCACAAAAGAGATGTATACAATTGAATTTTAAGGAGAAGCTAACACAGAAAATGTGGTGCCTCCTCTGAATCAACCATATTTCAAAAAGGAATTTGAAATAATTCCTAAGGTATTTTTAAGAATCATAAGATGAATATATCTGGTTGGATAGTTAAGTTGTTGGTTGCATCTTTCCTATCAAACAATGCTAGTTAATGGCTTACTGTCAAAGAAGGTCTCTGATTTCTATTAATGAAATTAATGAAATTTTATATCCTTCTTATGTCATTTTAAAAATAAACTATTTAATCACATGCAAGACATATTTAACAAATTTAAGGATGAATTTAACTAGGGAGCTTTATCTCCTACATAATATAATTTACTAAGACAATCAAGACTAAATCAGTGAGTTAAAACTGACAATGGAATTTAATAGCAAAAATACAAAGTTAGATTTAAAAGTCTGTAATGGAAGTAAATAAATGAAAGACTCCAGATTGTCTTTTAAACAAAAAGAATTTAGAGTTTTAGTCAAATGAAAGGTCACTGTGGATCATGGGTGATAATATTGGCTAGAGCATGAATAGAGTCTTGAACTACAAGAAATTTACATTCAGGGGAAATAGCTTCATCTTCTCCAATAGAAAGCTGGCTTCAGCAAACCAGTGATCTGTGAGTCCAACACTGTGTTAAGGTTATAAAGATGACTAAAACTGTTGCTTTCCCAAGAAAGTTAGCTTCTAGTGAAGAAGGAGAGTATGCACATGACTATTATTCTCCATAAATTACAAATTGCTTAAGCGTAGGTGCTCTAGATGCTGACCTTGGTCTTCCAATTCTTTGGTTTGATATTGGATTGCTTGGACAAGTGGTCTAGGAAAGTTATTTATATTTATGAGTCTTATATTCGTAATTCATCAAAGAAAAGAAGTCATTTATTCTATAAAGATTCATTAAGTGCTTTATAATGTGCTATATACTCTGTTAGGTGTGGGAATCTTCAGCAAACAAATGAAATTTCTCCCCTCATTTGGCTTATATTCTAGAGCGGAGAGCTGAAAAACAAAGAAACAAATGAATAAAATCTATGGTGTATCAAACTGTCTTGATTATACATAGAGGAAGAAATCTGCAGAGAATGAGGGCTGGGGACAGAACAGAGTTGCAATTTTGACATAGTAGTCAAAGAAGGCCTTATAAATGGTCTTAGTAGGACTTAGTAGGAAGATGAACATTAAGAAAATATTTACAGGAATGTGAAACATAAATGTGATTGCCTGAGGAAAGACTGACCTAGCAGAGGGCATGGTGAGTCCCCAGGCAGTGAGAGAAGAGCAAGCGTGGATTGATAAAGGATATAGGAGGAGGTAAAAGCAGTGAGAGTGAAATGGCAGTGAAAGTTAGCAAGAGAATAGACATCTAGGCAGTGGGGGGAAGACAGAGGAAATTGTTTATTTTCTTGCTTCTTTAAGACAGAGTCCACCATATTGCCTAGATTGTTCTGAAATTCCTGAATTCAAGAAATCCTCCTGCCTTAGTCTCTGGAGTAGCCAGGACTGCAGGTACATGCCACCATGCCTGGCTAGATTATGTATTGTATGAACCATTGTAAGGACCTCAGCTTTTAATTGGTGAGGTAGGAAGTCACAATTTATGAGTAAAGAAGAGAAATAATCTCATTTATATTTTAAAACAACCACTCTGTGTAATTTTAACTATAATCCACAGTGAAGCAAGGAAGCTAATACCATTGAGATGAAGGAGCTGAATAATTGAGGTAAGATGTCACAGGATTTTGGATAACTCGAGGGCAGAAGAATTTAGAGTTGATGGATGGAGTTTGGTCTGAGAGAAACAGGAGTCATAGATACCTCCAATTATCTTAGTCTTTGCTGCTGGATGTACTTGTTGTTCACTGAGTTTACCTGGCTTAAGGATTATGATAAAGACCTTCTATTTTATACATAATAAATTTGAGATGTACATTAGACTTCCAAGTAGAGATACTGAATAAGTATTTGGATATGTGGTTTCCAAGTTTATGGCAGAAGTCCATGATAGATAGATGTTATGAATTATTAAGGTCTCCATAATAAATCAACAAACATAGAGTGCCAGATATTCTGCTTTGCCCTTTTACAAATATTAACTCAGTTAATGTTTCCATAGTTTTATTGCATAGGTACTATTACATTTTCACAGATTAGGTAACTAAGTTAGGGATAGATGGGTAGAGATAGATCACTTGCCTAAGTTTACACCTCTAACAAAGTAGTTGAGCTAGGTATTAGCCACATGTTCAACATGAAACTTGATGGAATCATTAATAGACCACAAAAGGCCAGGGAAGGCCAACATTTAGAAGCTGTAGTGATGGATGAACAACAAAAGTAGGTCCAAAGTGAGTTTTCAGCGATGTATAAAGAAAGCCAGAAAATGGTTTGAATTTCTAAAGAGAGATCTATTCACCAAATACTGCTGATAATTCAAGTAAAATGTGGACTAAATCGTTGCCTGGATTAATCAATTTAGCAGTTGCCGGTACACTAGACAAGAACAACTGGTGAGTGGTGAGGCAACCTGCTTAGGGCGTGTTTACGGGAGAGGCTAAGGATAGGACTTAATCAGGCAGTGAAGATATGTCTTTCAAGGAATTCTGTGAGGAGGATCAAAGAAATAATATATTATCTGAAGGGAAAATGTGAGCAGTAAATGAGGATTTCATTGTGTTTAGAAAGGTATAAACACAGTAAATGTTCATCAAAGATAAAGGGTCATCAATATTATTTACTATATTATAACTAATTAGGACTGATTTTGTATGTAGATGTGTGTGTTTGTTGCAGTATGTGTGTATGTTTGTGGTTGAAGCATCAATAGAATGCATCACAGATGATGTGACATTTAAAATAGAATATAAATAAGAACTCAGCATAAATCACAAAAGGACATGGGTATTCCTGACCAGAAGGATGGGATGGGAAACTGAAGTGGGTCCTCATTAGAAGGAGAAACAAGAAACAGAAGTTTTATAACTCCCTCTTGCCTGGAAGAATTTTCCAGAACTTTTATAAAATTAAAAAATATTCTTGGTTCCAGTATTGCTTGGGAAGTGCTGTGTTAAGCATTGAAAATACTGCTTCTTTACTAAAAACTTTCTCAGAGCTTATTGAGTATCTTACAGCAGCACTTACAAAATTTATTTGAACTTAGATTTTTCAAAAAGTGATGCATCCCATCTGAGGAAACAATAGCTTATAGTAGAAAGAGACTTTTCTGACTCAATAGCTTCACCACAACTTTCAGGTATTTGGCTTGCGGTGCACCAACTTAAAGCTTAAGAGTCATACAGAAGTGTATTTTAATTTTGGCTCTGCAATCATGTAATCTTGTGAACTTATTAACTCCTCTGTCCCTTGCTCATTGACATGTAAAAACTTGGGTGGTAACACATGCTTGCCTCTGAAGGACTAAGACACAGATAAGGACCATGTGTATCAATTTTCTGATTCTTACATAGTCTTTGTAGAGGCTCAAGTCACAGAAGTTAAAATAGTTTTTACCTTTTGCCCGGCATTGTAGCTATGTTGGCAAGGCTCCTGCCTCGAGTTGGAAAGCTCTCTGAAAGCACTTTATTTCTTACAATCATGTCCCAGTATATTATACACACAATACTCAATAAATAGTTGTTAAATTGAATAGTTGAAGTCCTGTAAAGAACAACCATTATGTTTTTATTCACTCTGCATTAAACAGTTGCTAAAATAATGATTTCCAAAATTCATTTTTTGTAGATTCTTATTCACTCAATATCTTTGAAGCCATTTTATGCTTTACCCAGGAAAAAGTGATGATGATATGCTTGTAAATAATACAGGCATGAAGAAAGACATATTTCAATCCTTACTTTTGTTTTAGAGAGTTTTTCTGTTAAATATCCTACTTCATAATGCAATCTAATTTATAAGCTCTTTTCTGCAATTTCTTAAAATGCATTTACACATATTTTAAGGATTACAATATTCCTTCCTCTTGTCTTAGAAATTGTCCATTTAAGCCCTATAATTTAAAGGTGTGATCAATCATATATCCATCTCCTCTCATCCAGGGAGAGATGTCTCAACCACAATTGACTGCATGAGTCACATGGGAAAGATAAATGAAGGCTTAGGATAATCAACAGAAAGAAAACTGACTTCAAAAGGATCATGACAAAAATAAAAATAATCCTATAAAAGAAAGTGACTTTACCAATTAATTCACCAATTTAATAAATATTTAGTAAGCACCTTTAATGTGTGAAAAACTGTGCTGCATACTGGCAACATACTGATCAGCAAAATAGATGAGGTTTCTGATTTTATGCCTGGAGAATACAAACCTAATAGGTGAATAAATATTAACCGAATGGTCTCATAAATAAATGAGAAATATCAACTAATACAGTTCCGTGGGAGGTAGAAATGGTAAGTATACAATGTTATCAGTAAAGTGAGGCAATCTGACAACGCATTTCCTAAATAAGTGAGGAATGGGGTAAAAGCTGATAGATAAGTATCACTTATTTAGGATAAAAAGTAAGGATAGAACATTCCAGAAGGAGGGTATTACATGCAAATAGGCTCCATGGTGAGTTATACCATGACACAATCAAATGCATGAATGGATTGAGGAAAGGATTGAGCACAGAGAGCTGGAAATATAGTATTAGAAAATTTTGGACACATCATCAGAAATCACTTCACATGGAGCCTTAAATTCTATAGCAGAAGTTCTGATATTCATCTCATAATTTTTGGAGTCATTTGCATACTGGAAATAGGGATATACTCACATCATTCATGTTTTTATATTTTTACTATGAATATATATCCAGCAATATATCATTTTAAAATTTCACACATGTGATAGCAAATGATAAGTATCATTCTGAATTTGATTGGTGCGCTTAAAATTGTATTTCAGAGATAAGTTCATGAAGATGCATGCAGATCTAGTTAACTCATTTTTGTTTAGGATGATAAGAGTATTTTGGAAATGATTACAAGGTTCTTCTCTGTTAGTTTGATAATTGTGTTAAACAATTTTTTTTTGTTAAAATGGTATTACCTTTCTAGGATAAACTCTACTTGGCCATAATATATTAATGTTTTTTGCACTCTTGTTATACTTTGGCACATTTCATAAAATATAATTTTCATATTCATGTTTATAGTAACATATTGAAATTAGATTTTCTCAAACTGTCTTCATCTAATTTCAAGGTTATGCTTACATTATAAAATCAGTATGAGAATTTTATCTGTGAAACCAACTTCTTACTCGAGAATTTGTAAAACTTTATTGTAAAATCATCTGGTTTTAGTGACGCTGGTCTCAATCAACTTTTTGTCTAAAAAAATTTTCAATTGAGAGAGATGGAAGTATTATTACAGAAACCATATACATTCTCTTCTCCTAAATTCACCAGTTTTTTACATTCTATCATATTTATGTTTTCTTTTTCTCTCTGTATCTGAAAGTATATTCATGAACTTCACCATGACATATTTCAGGATTAATAGTCTAAAAAAAAGGGCATCCCCCAACATACCCTTAATACTAAGACAACAATAATTGTATATCATATATTATGGAGCTTATATAGATTTCTTTCAATTATATAGAAAATGTATTTGAAACTGTTTTGTTTTTTAATCAGGGATACAATCAAGATTCATGCTTTGCTATAGGTTTAGTTTCTTATAATCTACGATGATTCCACTGACTTTCTGAATATTACCATCTTTACTTCTTTAAGGAGGATATGCTAAATTTTTTTTGTGTGAAAAATACCAAATTCATATTTGAATTTTTGGTAGTTGAATTCAAACTAAAAAAATATGACAAGATTACATAGATAATGTTTTGTATCTCTTATTGCATAATGTTAAGGGTAATATAAAGCCAGTTGGTGAAGCTATATGCCTTATCCAAACTTTCCAAAAGTTTTCCAATTACGTGTATCTGTGATTTAAAAAATGTAACTATATAATTTTTTATTCTTACTATTGTTCACTTTTTTCTTCTTGCTCTATTTCACTTTTAACATCAGCTTTTGTCTCCTTGATTATTATATCACTAATTTGTTTTATTTCACTATTTTAAAATTTATTTTACCATACACCTTAGGTTTATCCTTTGTTTTCTCTGATTTATAGGTCACTGAACACTGTTTTCTAATTTTTCCTAAGGCATCAAGTCTATATATATTTTTCTGAATATTATTTTAAATGTATCATAAATTTCTAAAAATCATATAGTTAATCAGATAAAATATTTTAAATATGTATTTTGACTTCATCTGAGAAATAATTAACTTTTCACATTTCTTATTTATGTTCTGAAAAAAAGTGTATTTGAGATGTCAAGTTTTGAAATTTATTGAACCAACTTTATTTTTAAGCTCAAAGAAAATTCTGTGTTGTTCTAGATTCTATAGTTTTCATAATTTTATGAAAATAATGTTAACTCTTTATGAAAAGATGTAAACTGTATGCTGTTTAATTTTTTGTTTCTCTATCTTTTGTTTTTGTCTTTTTTTCCATAATTTTATGTATTAAAAATCTCCTCATGTGTTCATGGTTTTGTACAAGTTTCTGTGTTCTTATGGTTTAAAGCTGTCTTTCTAAAAATATACAAGCTTATGTTTGATTTATTGTCTCAGTTATTCTATTATTAAGAAATATCCATCACCATACATGCAAAGGTTTCTATTTTAATTGGACCTATCCTGCAGTGTGACTTCAGAGACCACCTTCTTATAAGTTGAGAGCTTAATATTGTAATTTTTCCTTATTCTTTTGTGCTAGGAGATCAATGTTTTAAGAGATTATTGAATAGAAAGGGAACCATTGCTGTGAGCAATGTGTTGACAGCTCAGATCCCCTTCCCTTTATGCTCTGTGAGGAGCCCTTGAGCACATTGTTAAATATCCATACAATTATTGTATGAAACCAACTTCTTACTCGAGAATGCAAGAATATGGATAAATTTTGCCTTCTAATAGGTCAATTAGATAATGCTAATACAAATAATGTCAACAAAAAAGAAGAAAGAATGTATATTAAACAACAGTTTAGGACATTTGCAATCAGGCAGAACAGGCTAGTTACCCCTGATAGAAGAGAAACAAACAATCCTTGGGAAGTCTCCAGATTCCTGCTAGGTCAGAGATTTTAGGCTGCAGTAGGGAGAAGGGAAGCCAGGTGGAACCTGATTGTCTGCTGAAGAGTGGAGATAAGAGAAATGAGAAAGACTATCAGGCTAGAGTTTTCCAGAGCAGCATCCCAAAGCAGAGAATTCCACAGCAAATCTCAAGATATAGGCAGAAGAGGAGGGTCTTCAGATCAGTATTTGTTAGAAAATGTGAGTGAGGAGGAGCAAAGAATCAGCCAAAAGAAGCTTAAGTGACTAGCATAATTTGAACTATAATCAAAGCAGAAACATACTGATATTTAACATTGAGAAAAAGAATATTCAGAAAAGTATTGGGAGCAAAATTAGTCCTTGAATAAAAGGTGTTCTCATCCTACTAAGAAAATCTAAAATCATTTCTCTAAAGAAAAGGGTCAAACTGATTGTAAGTCACTCAACTGTGTCCTGGAAAAAAAAGCTCAATAATTATAGATACACAAAAACACCCAGTATCCAACAACGTAAAACTTATAAAATATGATATCTAATAAAAAATAGTCAGTCATGAAAGAAATAAGGAAAATAAGATAGTCCATCTGTTCAAGAAAGTAGAAGAAATACTGAAATAGGGAGAATATTTTCAAAAGACTCATTAAATTCTAGAGATAAAAAATTTCCAAAACAAAAAACATACTAAATAAGATTAAGTAAATATAAGTCACTGCAGAAGACAGGTTAGTGAAATTAAAAATATGACAATAGTAATTAATTTGACACAAAGAAAAAAAGTGAAGAGCGCATCACATAGCCCTAGAAAAACTTCAAACAACAAACTACACATGTATTATGAATCTCTAAAGTAGTTGAGGAAAGGGGGGAAATATTTGACTAAATGATGGGAATTTTTTTGTATTTGAAGAAAATTATAAATTTATAGAATCAACAAGGTCATTAACAAAAAACCTTAAGGAAACTATATCACAACGTATAATGAATTTATTTAAAAATGAAGCAATAATTTTAAAGTAGCCAAAGAAAAAATATACTATAGAAAAAAAACTATGAATAAAGACTATTTCTAATAAGAAACAATGCAAACCAAGTAACAATGGGAAAATTTTCTGAAGTATTGAAAAGAAAAATTGTCTTCTTTCTGAGCCCCATGTGTTCAGATGGCATGTGTCCCTCTGCCAGTTATACAGAGGGCACAGGTGCTAACCTAAAATGGGCAGGCTGTACATTCCTGATCTTGAATTGCAGGAAGCCTATTTTCTGTGACAGCAGGGTCCTGATGTCATCATGTACCTTTTAATCCCTTGGTGCATACAGTTTGTTCTTTTAGTGTAAGAACTAAAAAGAGAGGTCAATCAGAGAAAAATATTAAGTAACAGATAAAATGCAAGAATCTTGGCAGATAACAGGTTCTTACATTGAGATTATTTTTATAAAGACACGAATTCTGCAATCAAAACCTGGCATTTGATACAGAAAAAATAATAAAATTAGCTTCCTATTTCATATTAGTTATAAGATTAAAGTCCAGATGGATTATATCCTAATTATGGAAGTTATGTATACTAATGGAAGAAAATAGAGGAGAATGTCTTTATGACCTTAAGATGGTGAAATACTTCTTAGGCAAGGTACACATAAATAAAATTTTAAGTGGAAAAACTAATTGATTCACTATTCAGAATTTAGGATTTCTAGTGAAGACAAAGTTACTGAATAGGTGAAAAAAATAAGGGAAATCAATTGCTCTGCATAAAACTGAAAACCAAAGCTGAACTAAAGGTTTGAACTGGAAACTAAAAGAAGACTACATAGCTAACAAATAAGTGGAGGTATATGTAAATGAAGGGAATATTGCCCATCTCAAATGGCAAAATTTGAAATCTAAAGTCACAAAATATTGGCAAGAAATATGGAGACAGTTCTCTTTATGCTGTCTGGAGCAAAGTCTTACACTATTAAATGTATATGTGCAACCTGAAATTCAGAGGAACATGTGCCTTGGTTTACCCAGGTTCTGAATCATGCTGTTATTAAAGGATAATTATTAACAATGCCTTCTTCTTTTCTCAAAACTGGGTCAGTGTGAATGATAAATTATGATTGCCTTACTGATGACCAATCAATTCTACTCCTATATCTCCCAGGAAAACTCTCACATAGCCCCAAAGTGGACATTCATGAGTACATATATGACAATGTTACCTACACTAGCTGAGATCTGGAGAAAATCTGGGTGAAGAACTAAATAATAATCAATGACAGCAACATGACTTACTATATAGCACTTAGAAACAGTTACCGCTCTCTCTGTCCATGAGATAAAGTTTATTTGTTGATTTATATCTATACTGAAATTCTATATTTCTGGGGGCACTTGAGTGTCCCGTTCTAACTCTTAGCCAAGATAAAAGCAGCGGATCTTATGATGTATTGAAGACTCTAGGGTCAGTTTCTTTCCTGATTGCAACTGTCCCTTTGGGGTTTGGCAAACCTGGCTTGCTTATTTGGTTAAACAACAAAACAAAATAAAAAAACAATTCATAATTAGGCTTTCCCAGAAGCTTATTGGTATTCCTTTAGTGTTTGTGTTTCCTCAAAATTCATATGTTCAAGTTCCATACTTCAAGTTATTAGAAAATAGGAACTTTGGTAGTTGAGTAGGACCCTCATGAACAAGATTAGTGCCCTTACTAAGGAGACTATAGAAAGTTAGCTAGCCTATTCTACAAGTAAGGACACAAATAGAAGGTGCCATCTATGAGGAGGAGGGGCCTCACTAGACATCCAACCTGCTTGCACGTTGATCTTGGACTTCCCAGTCTCTAGAATTTTAATAAATAATTTTTATTGTTTATAAGTTACATGGTTAATTTTTTTGTTTTGTTTTGTTATAGGTGTGAATGAGCTATCACATCTTTGAACTCTTCCAATAATGGTGCCTTAAACACTTTGGATGTCTCTGGGACTTCGTATAATTGCTTGCAATATGTTTCTTTTGAGATTGTATATCTATAAAAAAAGGTTTTAGGTAAATATGCTTCATAGAGTCTAGTAAGCCTTGTCAAATAACCAATGGGAGGAATGTATATATATACATTTTACTACCCAGATAGATACTATTTGATAAAACAAGAAACTGAGCAAGGTAAAATTTTTTAAAATTTATAGAAGGCCTTCATTTTATTTGTCTATTTTTATGTGGTGCTGAGGATCGAACCTAGTGCCTCACGCATCCTAGGCTACTGATCTGCCACTGAGCTATAGCCCCAGCCCCCAAGATAACATTTTATTCATCATAGTATCATCTATGTAAATTAATTAAATTTAGGCACATACATAACACAGCATGTTTTACAAGGATACAAATATAATCAAGGGCACGTATCAAACATTACAGTGAATGTCTATGGATACAAATGAGGATCAGGGATCAAAACTTTGTAGATACTGGAAAACTTTGTGAGCTGGAGCACCTAAAAAATGCAACTTTCAGTATCTGATGTTTTACCATAATTTTAATCATTTACAGGTCAAAATCTTGTCCATTGGATATGTAAGTTGTGTAATTCTTATACAAATTACCTGAGTTCAAATTCTATGGGATATTTGTTCACATGGGTATCTAATTTGCAGAATACTGGGTTTTAGAATGATTAGTTACAAAAAGGTATGCAATAAATTTTGTATACTGAAAAGTTATTATTAAACTTTAAAATAAATCAACTTGGCTCAAGTTTTGATAAATCTACACACACACACACACACACACTAATTGGCAAGTATGATTAGGCGCAAAACCAAAAACTTAAATTTGGTGCAATTTTTGGTTTCAGTTCTTTATGCAAAAGCTCTTCTCTTGAGTCAGATAGAAAAGTCAATAGCTTTTAAAAATACATAACACTTATGAAATATGCCAGATGGTCTTTCTAGGAAATTGAGGATTTTTTTAAATTTTCACAGAATTCTTTGGAGAATCAAACCAAAATTATCTTAGCTGTTAAATCAGAGAGATATAATCTTCCATACAGTCTGATTTTTAGTGTGATTGAAAACTAGTCTCTCTATCTTTTTTTAAATTTAAGGTTGCTAAGCACTTCTTATTTTTGGTTAAAAAAATTTTGTAGCTCCATCATTGTGGGTAGACTTAAGAAATTTAAAGTGTCCACAAAATATCTATTCTATTGACAAGCCCCTTCTGAAAGGTTAAGGCTTAGGTTTATGAATATCACATAATGAAATGTGAGAAGAAATGTTTTCTGGAATTACTAATATTCCTCTTTGATACACTTAACACATGGTGAAAACCCAAGAAAATCTATTATAATGAATAGATTATTTAAAATATTTGAAGAGGTTAGATGTCTTTTTTCTTTTCTTTCTTATTCTCTCTCTCTCTCTCTCTCACTCTCTCTCTCTCTCTCTCACTCTTATCAGGAGATAGAGCTAAGAGCAGTGAATGTTGACTCAAGAGAAGCAGAATTTAGTTCAGGATGAAGAACTCTAGTACAATTAGAGCTACTTAAAAATGGAATAGAAATCTGAGGAGACATTATGCCACCGGCCACTGAAGAAGTTCAATTGGAATTTCATGTGGCCACTCAACAGAGATGCAATAGAGGGGCTGACACACTGCATGGAAAGTAGAACTAACTGACATGTGACCAAGAGTATCATTGTACACTGTGTTCAAAAGATTTGTAGGTGAACACATTCAGAGAATAGAAGATAAAAGCATAAATGGTCATCAGTTCCTTTTATATTAAGTGCTAATCACAAATATTATCCTTCAGTTTACAATTTCATGATTTTGGCCTATACTAATTAATTAATAGCCTAAGACAATCTATTTGTGAGAAAAGTGGAACATTTGTCAGGAATTAGCATTTCTGAAATGTTATTGATATATAAGATTTACTTATTCAATAATTTAATAATATGTTTAATATCTGCCTTGACACTAGGAATACAGTGCTGATCAGGAAAGACAGTTTCTACTCGCAAAAACATGAGTCATAGTGTCAGAAGACAAATCAAACACATTAAATAATAGAAAATAGAAAAATTTCAGAGTATAATAGTGAGGAGAATGAACTGTAAGGAGACAAAAATAGAAGCAGAAAGACCACTTAAAAAATGGCTGTAATACTGCAGTTATAAAATTCATGAAGAACTCTCATTTCTAGCATTATGGCAGACTAGTTAACTAGAAAACAAAAAACTCTCCTGGTTAATGAAATAAAGAACATAAAGTATCTAGAAACAAATAATAAACAAACAAAAATAAATAACTATGTTAAAATATTTAGAGGCTTTTTTGAGAAAAAAAAATGTATCTTTATTAAAAAGACATTAAAGAAACGCCAAATTGTTGGAAAGGTATAAACTGTTCCTGAATGGGAAAACTAAGTCTATATTAAAGTATTAAAGATACAGTTTTCCCAAAAATACTTTCTAGATTTAACGTAGCTTTTTTTTTTTTTTTTTTTTTTTTTGCACATTAGAGATTTTTTTGACAGTTAATGTTGTTTCTTTGTTTTTATTTTCATTTTCTTATCTATTTTGTTGTCTTGGGGATGGACCCCATAGCTTATCACAATGGTCTGACACAGTGATCTGACAGAGTTACATCCCCAGCCTTTTTGATTTTTATTTTGAGATAGGATCTACATTGCCTTTAGGCTGGACTAAAACTTACAATCCTCTTGCCTCAACCTTCCAATTAGTTGGGATTACAGATTTGTGCCACCATGATTACATTGCAGTTTATGCATAATCATAGCTCACTAATAAAAATAAATATGAACAATTATGGCAATATAGAAAACCAAAAAAATCAAAGCATATTCTAAAATATGTATAGAGGATAAGAAACAATAATAGCCAAGACTTCTCAGAAGCATTATGTGAAGAAACTTGTTATACAAAACATTGCAGACAAATTGTTAAAGTTGTCCTTGTATAATTCAGACAGTATGATGTTCCACTCAGACAAACAGCTTAAAGAATTTAAGAACAGTAACACATGTATGGAAACTTGTTTGGCTACATCGCTGGCCACTGGAAAATGGTAAGCTACATAAGGAAATGGTGTTGACATTTTGATACTCTTCCAAATAGTCGGGGGGAGATGTTCACACATGTTATTCACAAAACTTGTTTGAAGAGGTATTAAATATTTAAACTGAAAGGCAAAACTTCAAAAGTTTTAGATGACTATTTGTTAGGGTAGGTAAACAAGTCAGGATGGCGCCTGGCATTTTGCCAGAGGGAGTGGTTTGTGAAGTAACGCCAGCGAGCCATTAAGTGTGGAGATTCCTTATTGGTTGACTGCTGTATCTAGTTTATGTTAATTAAGATAAGCTGTGTGGAATGTATATATACCCCTCCTGTCCTACAATAAACGGCTCCCACTCCTGCTGTATCAATGTACACAAGTTGCTCGTCACCACCCGCCCCTGCTTAGTTTGCTGCAGCCGGACTGAGGCAAGTATTGAAATATATTCTTATGTTTCAAGGTTCAAAAACTTGAAGAAGTCTAATCCCAGAAAAAAATATGAATATATTTTACAATTAAAAATTTAAAAATTATCTTCAAAATAAAATACATACAAAATAAAAAGATAAGATCTGAACTGAAATAAAATATTTTTGAAAGTATATCAGACGGAAGATAATAGAGTTGAGTATATAGGATGCCTACTGTTACAATTTGGGTCTGAACTACCCCTAAAAGGATTGCATGTTGAAATATTTGTCCCTAAGGCAGCAATATTCAGAAGTGGAACTTTTGGAAAATGATGAAACCATGAGAGATCTAACCTCATCAGTGGACTAATCCCCTGATGGATTTACAATTTGATGGATAAGTAGGAGGTAATGTGGCTCTCCAAAGATTGAATATATGAGATATTTCCATTTTTTATAGTCATTGGAACTTTTAGATACCATATTTTGTTCAGTCATAATTTTATTAATGTAATTTTTTATTTGCTAAATTTTATTTTGAATTCATATTTGAAGTTGGTAGGGTATACATACCTGCATGAAATATATAGGCAAATTATTTTCATTATTTTTTGCTTCACTTCAATACTTATTCTTTCTATAACTTAGCTAAGCATCAAAAGATACACCTTAAAATTTCATTTTGTAAATCTCCTCACTGCTTTCATATAAGGTCTTCTTATAGGTTCTAGTAAGTATTAGAGAAATTATTTATAGCTGTATGTGTATATCCTCTTAGATACAACTATTTAAAATTTATGTCATTCTTTCTTGTTTTCCTTTGGAAACACAATTAAGGTTTATTTATGAGACAACTGGGGAAAAACAGGTCAGAACAATCAGTATAAATAAAGTGTTAAATATTTTTTCAATAAATATTTTATGCATTAAACCTTATTTAAATGTAATACTGAAAATAATTCAAAAAAATGAATTTGTGTTTATTTTGATATTAAATGGCATGAATTTACTTCCCCAAGTACAAAGCAATAGTGCTAACAGATTCATTATTGTATCTGAAGAAGGTAAAGATTTTCTTTTTGTGACAATATTGTTTCTCCATTACTTTTAGCTTGATCTGTTCTTTTGTTTTCCTAAAAGAGTATAATTTTCTCAGAGTTCACTAAATTTAGCTTGTAGTTTTTTCTAAAATATTCAAAAACAACATTGTCATGATGATAGACAATTTTGTTGTATAGTTCTTCGGGCTTTTTTCACATGGATAATGGACAAAAATTTACAGTTCAGATTATCTTGATTTTTTTTTCTGGCTGAGGCCATGTTTTTACATCAGAAATAGATAGAGCAACAGAATTTGTTATCCTGAATATCTCCAGAAACATGTTGTCTCTATATATTAGAAGGCAAAGCAATAATGCCAGTATCTGGAAAATTAGTAAAGTAACATTACATTAAAAGAAGTTAATCAATCTCATGTACTTATTTCCCTTCTTTCAATAATCTTACCAAAATGACAAAGGAATAAAAAGTATTTAAAGGCTCCGAGAGCATGGTAAATACAAATATCTGCAACTGAGAGATTTCAGCATATCAGGGAGAAACAGAAAGCAAATGGAAGAGTAGTAACTGGATTTAGCCTCCGTACAAATTCCTAGACAGAAGGAGAATTAGAAGATGTTAGTATAGCCAGCCATACTACCCTGGAAAATCCCAGTATTTGCATGCTGGATATTAAAGGAATTTGAAGTTTTTGAAAATGGAAAGTTGATTAAAATAATTCATTTGGATGTCATGTCTTCTAACCTTATTTCCATCTTAAAAAAATGTAACCTCCATTAGAAGAAAAAATTTTATTTTCAAGAGAAATTAAAACACAGTGGCACTGAACATGAGAATACCAAGGAAGGATGTGTAGATTAGGGCAAAATATAGGTATACTGTAAGGGTCTGAAAATATCATGGTAGGACTCCCTAATCCTAGAATTTCAGCCTTTGAGATATATCTCGAAAAAAAAGAAATTGAGGAGTCTTCTGTTCAGAACCTGAGAGTAGGGTTGATAAGAAAAAGTCTAAATATTGACATTATCCAACACAAAGATCAACTCAATGATTAATGTTGTGAAACTTTTCTAACATTTAATATTTCTGAACATATAAATATTTCTAACAATCCATAAAGTTTCAGTTGGCTTTGTTTGGCATGAACTCCAAATATGAATGAGTAACTAAAGATCATGGGACATTTAGCTAAAAAAAAGAGATCAAAGCAAGCACACTGAAAAAAGTCTGATGGGAGAGAAAATATAATGAATATCTCGGCAGTATAAAAGGAGATGTAGCTATAAAACAGAACAAAACAAAACAAAACAAAAAAATGAATCCAAGCAGCCAAATAACAAGACAAAGCTCTTGGAAATATTACCAGAATTAAAATTTCAGTAGAGAGTTTGTCAAACAAAGTTTAGGGAATCTCTCAGAATGTAGACTAAAAATAAAATAAAGAAAATTTTGTTAGGAAAAAAAAATCAATCCAGTAGTCAACTCTGAAGTTCCCATCTATTTGTTCCATAAGCATTCTAGAAATAAAACATAGATAAAATAATTTCAAAATTATTTTTTTTAAAAAACAAGAAGCGGATAACTAAGGGCACGATGAACATGCTCATTGAAGACATAATGTAACAACTTCATAAAGGAATTCATACTAGTGTGAGTCATTTTGAAATTTCAGAAATCCAGGGATAATAAATTAATAAGAAGACTATATTTATGAGTAAATAAAGACATATTTTTAAGTAACTATAACTATAAGGTGAGTGGGGGCGGATCATTTAGAAGGAAAAAAGAAAAAAAAGAATTATTATTGCATTCTCAACAGGAGATACTGGATATTGAGACACTAACATTTTTTAAAAAATGACTGCTAATAAGGGATTCTACAGCCAATCAAATTATTAGTTGTGTGAAGGAAGAAAAGGATGAAGCTGGCATCCTAAAAATATGGGCTTAAAACATATTTTTAGGCATCCTTTGCAAATGTTATTGTAGGATGTACTTCACAAATGCGTGAGAGAAAACCCAGAAAGAGAAGAACTCAGGAAACAGGAATCTAGCCAGCAAATGAGCCATGGGGCCTCTCCAGGATAGCAGCTGTTCACCAAGTCCAGAGAATAATCAGTCCAGACAGAAAACTGGTTGAGAGCTTTGGGATGAAATCTAACCCGAGAAGAAAAAAATATATATCTGATAATTCTGTATTTGTAAAATCATACCTTGTTAAACTGAAAAAAAAAATTAAAATGGTAAATAGGTAAATTAATAAAAATAAACTGTTAATTCCAAAGAGCAATCAAAAAGTTATGTAACAAAGGAGAGCAGAGAACTTAGATCATAAATGTGTAGCTACATAATCATATAATAAAAACTGATCACTAAACTTTCTAATAGTCTTAGTTTTGGAGGTTGTATAAAAGGAACATATGAGTGTTGGTAGGGTGGTGGGGGAAGGATAATTGTAAGGATTCTGATTTCATTTACCATAAAAGAAAGTAAAATATCAGCATAAATATTGATTGAAGAAGTTAAAGCAACATAACACAAGTATAGCAGAACAAGGTCTGGTATCATCTTTCCAGGTATTATATCTTTGGGGTGTTAACCTGGAGGATGTAAAGACTGGGCAGAAAATTGAAGCTTTTATTTACTAGAACTTTTGTACTGCTTAATGGGCTTGGACTATGAAAGCATATAATTTGGATAAAAATTTTACAAATTCATAAAATAATGAAGAGATACTTGAGTGACTAATAATCAAAGCTTGCTTGTTATGGCCTATTTGTTGAATGACACATAAATCCAACGCATGTGTTCAAAATTGCTAAAAAAGTTCAACAATATTGGCTGCTGGTGAATCCATGTGATGGATTTGGAAACTAGTATTAGAAATTGCAAGGGAAAATAGAAGTGCAAACAAGAGACAATGTTATGATCTGCCTGATCAGTGTGAGTTGTTTTTATATTACTTGATATCAAACAGTATATTTCATTGACCATCATTGAAACTATTTGTTTCATACTTGTAAGGAACATGCCAATTATATATGTTGGTCCCTGCAATTCTATTTTTGAATGAAAGAAACCTAATCTTTTGGCCAGTCCTATGCTGAATACATTTTTTTTTTAAATGGAGCTAAGACAACATTAGGTGAAAACTCAAATAGTATGTAGATATTAGTACTCCTAGATAAAGACTAAAATTTGTATTCACAAAATAGTGTAAATTAATTCATCAGCCACTTGAAAGCCCTCAGGTAATTTCCAGATTATCAAGGAGGATGATCTACCAAGTGAACCTGATGTCCTTGACATTTTGTAAAAATATCTTAATAATCCTTATTAAATTTTTCTTCTTTGGACTACATCTCAAAATATTCTCCTTACATTTACCGGAACTTTAACATCAATTTTAAAAATGCCTCTTGGTGTTAGAAATGCAAACATGCAAGCATTCTTTATGTTGTATCTGCTAATAGAATGAACTGTAAATCCCAGCTATTTTTGAATCCCATGGAAATGTTATCCACCAAGAAACTGACTGTCCTGAGTCACAGCTCACTTCAGACCACTCGCCCAGTGATTTCATTATTTATAGTAAATAATAAGCTGGTGACACAGGGTGAATAGTGCAGCTTGTGTAAGTGTCCTTTTCTGGTATGTTTCAAGACGTAGAAGAACAAAGGATGCTGTCACAACAGGCTATTTGGAGCTATAAATATTTGTTAATACCTACTGCAAAACCTGTAGGAGGAGATAAGCAATGTTACTCTCTATTTATCTTAGTATATACAAAACACTGTAGAATCCTACACGCCTCTTTTATTGACCTCTTGTCAATCAGTCAGCAGACTTAAGTTGACATGAAATTCAAGGAATCAGCTAACTGATATTAATACTCAGCTAATGAATCACTAGAATTAATAGGACTGGATGTTTCAAAGGTTTAAAATGTGCATTAATTTCCATAATATTCAGTTACACATTTATATTTTAGGAATATCCTGGTCTATGTCATCCACAGTCAATTAGATCTCCTTTCATAATATAATGAAATGAATGAATGGTTAAAAGTTAAGAAAATAGAAGTTATATATGACTTGAATTTTTCAATATGTCAAATATGCATCTCCAGAGAAGTAAATTAGTGTATTTACTTTTCAGAAAAGTGGGATTCATTTTTGCAGGACAGAACCTTCATCATTTTCTTCCAAATACTAAATAAGAAAAGATAAAAAGTTGATATTTTGTTTCTATGCTATTTTGAGTTTTCTTAGCATCAATTCCAGGTCAATAATTTCATGTCTAGTGCATCCAAGAACAACAAGCCTTGATTATTTCTTCACTACTTAAAATTTTCACCACCATTAGTTTCAAAGTGGGCCCTTAACCAACTTTTGTTGTGTACTGATTTATGAGATATAGAATTTCTGCTAGTAACAGAGTTTCTTAACAAGACCAAAAAATATTTTTGTTTGTGTATATTTTTAGATATTGTCTAAAAATTAAAATCTTCTAGTTAATATAATGGTCAAATTTTGTAGTTACAATATTTGATTAGATTACATAATTAAATTTTTATTGATAAGATAATTTTCTTCTGAAAAATATTTTGTTATGTTGGTAACCACACTGCTTTTAAGTGACATCATTTTTGAATCCTAATGCTCAAAGAAACAGAGCCTCTTTCTGAATATCCTTTAGGAAATCTCCATGAAGTAGGAGGATCTTTTTCTTCTTTTAAAAAGAAGAAAAGTAATATGCCAGAAGGCTAATTTTAGCTTCTTCCAAGAGTCTTAAACAAAAATCTGACTCCAAACTAGATATTAATAAACTAAGCTTCTTCAGGAAATTTATGATCACAATGCAATCTCATTTTCATCATGCTATATGCCTTTCTTCTAAAACAATGATTTGGATTGTAAATGCTATGTTTTGTGTTTTACCAAACCATAGAAAACAGATATCATCACATTTTATGTGTCACACTTTCTGAGAGGGCCCATGTGCAGCAGCCAGGGAGAACACATTCCCAGGGATAGAGCCATGCACTATATATTTTATGTTAAAAACCAACTACTGAAACTATTCACAGTGATAATTAGAATGATAGGTTTTAGTAACTGGAAGGGATTCCTGTAAGCATCTGGGCTAATAGTTTGCAATGGTTTCACTAGTAAAGATTTTTATACTGTTTTTAATGGCAGATGCTGAATTTTGAAGAACATTAAATCAGTAAAAAAAACTGCCATGTATGTTGGCATTTGTAATTTTGAAAACCTAAATGGGCTTTTAGTTCAATATGAAGAATTCCACTGCTACCTTTTGGGACTCAGGCTGGGAATGAATGAATTAGTCTCTTCTATCATCTCATTTCACAGATGACAGAAGTTGTGCCAGGATGAGGACTGTTCAAGGTTACACTGATAACAAGAAGCAGCACTGGAGACAGAGTAATATAAGGAGAAAATCAATTTGAGAGAGTACCATCTGGGACATCTCATTAGTTCTTCTTCCTCATCAGTCCCCTTTAATATTTCTGCTCCCTCCCATTGTCCTTTACAACCTCTATTCTTCTACTTCTGCTTGTCATGCTGTTCAAAGATTTTAATTAATGACTAGAAATTGATGATGTTTAACCAATTTCTGTAACTTGACCTCATTCATTATATTCAAACTTACTTCCTATAGCCTATTGAATACTATGCACTAATGGACTACTTGACCTGTATGTTTATCATCCGTATTATTCTGCTTCATTTTTTTCATCCCTTCTTAAAAAGGCAGTTAAAAATCTTACATTCTTACAACTCCTGATTGCTACCTTTTACCATGTCTGGGCAGACATAAGGAACTGTTCCTTGTGCCTACATGAAAAGGTATGACATTTGTCTTCCTGTTTTCTGATTGTTCCCGCATAGCTCTCTAGCTACACTTAAAGTCTCTTAAGGGTAGGAAAAGTCTCTGCTCCCTTTTTTCACTTCAGTGCTTACGTAACTGTCTGACATATTTGCAACCAGATACTCATATGCTCTGATTATAAAAATATATTGTTAGGCATAAGATAGGAAAGACAGGGAGAATCGTGCAGTGCTTCTGAACTTGAAATCTGTAGTCAGTTGGGTTTGAATCTTTACTCTACTACTTCCATCCATGTAATCTTCATCAAAATAATGAATGTTTGTAAACTCCCTCTTTTATTCTCATTAAGAAATGAAGCTGATTTAACAAAGTTCCTTATGTAAGAAAGTCACTGCAAGGATTAAACAAAACAGAAAGTAATTTGCATTACGCCTAGCTAAATAAGCACTATAAAAGAAACTGACTATTTTTATTACTTTAACTATGTGGTGGCTATTATTCAAATTGCAGTCATAGCAATTTGGAGATGGAAAACACATTGCTATCATTTGAAATGATTTAGTTTATAGTTCAGATAACTGAAGTCTGGAACAACTGTGAATTTTGCTCAAGTTTGTCTATGTAGTAATGTTTAAATTGACATAATTTCCAGGTGTTCAGATTTACAGTCCAGTGCTCTTGATACTCTTCACCAAAATGACTATTCAACTCCATTTTCTAAATAATTGATTTGCCATAAATGTAACCATTTTTTACCCCCAAAATTAATATTTGTGATCATTTGTTATAATAAAGAAAAGAAACAGAAGATTAATAATAATTTTGGGGCAAATGTTTAAAAATTGTTTTGAATTTTTAATTTTGCATTGTTTTGGGGACTCCCCTCTCCATAATAACCCAGAATATACTCCCTCATAACAGACAGCTGGGACAAATGCTGCCTGAGGTTATTTTGCTCCCAGAGATGCACCCATTTCCCTCTTCACCTAAGCATGCTAAACTAATGCCGCCTGTAGAACAGCAGTTCTGACCTGCAGTTCATTTCCCAGCATTAAGAGAGACATATCTAGCCAGGTGCAGGGGCATGCATGTAATCCCAGCAGCTCAGAGGCTGAGGCAGGAGAATGGAGAGTTTAAAGCCAGCGTTAGCAATGGCAAGGTGCTAGGCAACCCAGTGAGAACCTGTCTCTAAATAAAATACAAAATAGGGCTGGGGATGTGGCTCAGTGGTTAAGTGCCCCTGAGTTCAATCCCCAGGAACCCCGCCCCCCACCACTAAAATAAGAGAGATACATCTGCTTTAGTTCATAAAGCAAAATGTCAGATTTCAAAGCATTTTTATTCCATTTTCATTAACTACTTAACCAACATTATTTTATTATCATTTTGCTCAATTACTTTAGAAACTGCCTAAGTTTATTATTTTCAAGGCAGTGATAATATATATATATATATAATATATGATATTATATATATAATATAATTAAAAATATATATATATATATACATACTAAATTTAAGCAAGAAGACTAATATTTGATAAGCCTCTAGTTATCTACATTTTAATTTTTCTGTTTAGATTACTGCATTCTTAATAAAGCAGGCATGAGTCAGAACTCAAAGGGAAAATGATTGAAACAGAATCCAGGATATATTCTACAAACACACATACATATACACACATGTATATAATATCTAGGATATATTATATAAGTTATATAATGTTTTATGTACATTAATTTATTTTAATTCAAATTAAACTTCATATATTGTTGCATCCAAGTTTTTATTTTGGATTTGTTAAAGGATTTACCATGCAATTGTAATTTTAATAACTGTCTAGTATTACACAAAATAAACTACCATAATTAGCTTTTTTCATGTTGCAGGACATTTATGTTGTTCCCAACATTCTTATATTATAAATAAACACATTTAAATAAATATATTTCTATGTTGTGGTGGTGCATGCCTGTAATCCCAGCAGATCAGGAGGCTGAGGCAGGAGGACAGCGAGTTCAAAGCCAACCTCAGCAATTTAGCAAGACCATAAGCAACTCGGTGAGACCTTGTCTCTAAATAAAATATAAAACAGGCTTGGGATGTGGCTCAGAGGTTGTGCGACTCTGGGTTTAATCCAAAACAAACAAACAAAAAACCAGAACTCAATTTGCTTAAAGTAGCATCATAAAAAATAATTAGTGGGACAAAGAATATAAACATTTTAGACATGTACTCATTTTTGTCACACATCATAGGATAGATGCCCCTCATATTTTAGCTAATCCAAAAGGTAGAAAAATATTTCTCATTGTGCTTATTTTCATCTATTATTATTAGAAAAGTTAAATATTCTATAACTCATTAGCCATTAAGTTTCTAAATTAACAAATAATTTATAATTCATTCATGAATTGTGCCCATTGATATTTTAGAAGTGATTTGAGTTTTAATTATTTTGTTTTTTTTTAAATGTACTTTAATAGCTTGTGTTGTTTGATTAGTTACTCATCTTCTTCAAAATTTTCCTACTAAATATTGTTTGTTTTGTGAGTTTTAGGAATAGTTCTTAAGTTTTCTAAAGATTAATTTTTGAAATTTTTAATGGAATTAATGATATATATAAGAAAATTTGGTAAATATTATTTTTTCAATCTTCTCATTTAGGAATTTGTTTATGTAATCTCCTAAGCCAAGAATAATAATGTGGGTCTCACTAATTTCTTATTAAGCTGGTTTGTAGAAATCATATTTTACATTTATTAATGTAAAATATGATTATTTTCCATTATAGTTTCAATGGTTATTGCCTGAATGCAGGAAATCTTTGAACTATAATTTTCTTGTATTCACACTTCAATAAAAAATTTGTACTTTTTATTTTACAGTTTTCTTAGGTTATCCTTAGGTTATTCACATATAAGTGTTTTTTGTTTTGTTTTGTTTTGTTGTTATTGTTGTTTGCTTTGTTTTGTTGTCTGAGCCCATGGACAAAGGTGGTTAAATAATCTCTCACAATGTTGTGGATAAGGAAGCAAATTTAGTTAGCATACAATTCACTTTGAAAGAAAATCTTGCACACAATTAGATTTTTACTGAAAGAATATCTTTCCTCATTTCTCCATTAATAACTTGACCCACTGAAATCTATATTTAGTAACCAACACAAATTGATTTTTAAGTCTAACATTTGTTTTAAGTTTTCCCCATGCTTATCAATGTGATAGGAGCATGATAAAAATCCATTGCTATTTCACCAATGCTTTCTCAATTATCAAATTGATTCCTTTCATTATTATTATTATTTATAATAATTATTGGTTGTAGTCTGATGAGCACCTTTACTATATGTATACAGGTCATACTAGTTGTCATTACCTTATAGGGTTGGTATAAGGATTAATAAGTTAGTACATGCAATGCTCAAAAAAATCTTTAGAAAAGTTAAGAACTATTCCTAAAACTCACAAGACAAACAATATTTAGTAAGAAAATTTTGAAGAAGACGAGTAACTAATCAAACAGCATAAGCTATTAAAGTACATTTAAAAAATCATCTTTCTGGGATCTTTCATTATGTACCTGACCTTCAGGCTACTATGATGACCCATCTTCTATCATTGCTTAAATATTGGTGTTCTAAGAGGATTGTTTTTTATTTTTCTCTTTCCTTCTTTTTAAATTTTTATAGTTTTCCCTTGCAATTTTCCGATTCCCTTTAGCAATCTGAACTATTTCGTAGTCTCAGATATGACCTGTACATGGTCAAATTCCCAATTTACTTCCAAGGTATAATGTCTTTCCAGAATTCTATTTCCAATGATCCATTTGTTATTTCTATCAGGATGTTTGACTAAACTGTTCAATTAATGCTTATATCTTCTTCAAAATCACTTCTTTGTTGAAATTCTTCATGTCATGTAATGATATCATGATAATGATAATAATAATGTTGTGTGATAATATTAATGTGTGATAATAATAGTAATATAGTAATCACATTCATTCAACATATTATATCTAGATACCACTTTAAGAGCATTGCATGTACTAACTTATTAATCCTTATAACAGCCCTTTATAGGTAATGACAACTAGTGTGACCTGTTTACAAGAAAAGTAAAGGACAAAAAATTTGATCAAATTGTCCAATGATGCTGTGATAAAATTTTAAAAAAATGTTGAAACTAGCTTTATAGTCTAACCACAAAGTCTTTCTTTAACTACAATTCTGTTTCCAAGCTTTAAAAAAAAAATCAAAGATATCCTTGAGTTATTCCTCCATCCTGTGTTCTTAAGTAATTCATCAAGTACTGCCTATTTAGTCTCTCAAGTAGTCAGTGCCCTTCTCATCGCTTCTCCTACCCCTTTGTTTTGATTACCAACCACCAATACTTACACAAAGCATAGCAAAGAATTTCCACCTCCAATACTTTTTGGATCTATAATGACTCCACTGTAGTTGGGGATGATTCCATCATTCCTATATTAAAATCTTTCCATGACTTTTTGTACCCTAGAGGATAAAATTCATTCCCTTTAGCAAAGTACACAAAGTCTTTTATGTTTTAAATTTGTACTACTTTTCAGATATTCTTCACTTGTCCTTCCACCAAATATATACTTTGGGTCATACTGAACTACTTGTTTTTACCTAAGTATGCATTTGTGAGTGTGTGTGTGTGTGTGTGTGTACACAAACATACAGCTAGGAATTCCTCAATGGTGTGATTATACTCTATGGGACTCTACTTTTTTTTGTCTTAACAATATACATTTCCCCACATTTGGGAGCTATTCAGTAAGTTTTGATTAAACACTCAAATGAAGTATCAAGTGAAAATATCACCCTTGTGGTTCAATAGGCCACACCTGTCAGGAGTAAGATATATAGAACAATTAGTACACATTAGCATTGTTACACTCATAGTAAAATAATTTGGAGTAGAATTCCCTGTAATTATTTAATTAGTCTACATATTTATCTTATGGATCTATTAAATATGCATTTAATGTGAACCTTACTAAATCACTTTTTAAAAAACAGATGAAAGTATTAAAAATTCTAAGTAGAAAGAAGAAACTAAAACTAATCCAGACCAAGGCTTCTTGACAATTTTCTTACTATAAAGTGTTTTTTGAGTTATCCACAACAATCACTCAAAAATCAAAGTTATGTAACTAGAAATAATGCAGCAGTGACCCAAGTCATTCAGCTACCCAAACACCTGGCAGGTAAAGTGACAGCATCTAAATCATAGATTAGCTAGAATGAGAAAAATAAAACTTTTGTACTAGAACAGTTGCTTGATAAATGCATCCTACTTTACTTCAATGTTTACTCAAGATAAATGGCCAGACTTTGCAATGACTTTGCCTTGACATTTATCTCACAGTTGGCCGACATTTTCTTGCAACAAAAATCTATTCCTTTCTATTATCTTGCAGCTCATTATTGTTCAGTCTTCTGAATAAGAATTTCCTATAAATTTTTAAACTTATGGCATAAAAGGACAAACTCTCAAACAAAGAACTTTAGGGGCAAGGTTTGCAATTAAAATTAAAAAATAATAGACATATAAGTTTTATGGATATTACTTAACAGACACATCCTCTAGGGGAAAATGTTTTGAGTAGCAAAGCAAATGCTAGATATATTTTTTTTCATTTGAAAATTCTCTAAAGTGCACATAAATTCACTAGAAAGTTCATAGACTTGGAGTTTGAGGAGTTACAACAAGAGTTTGGTCATTACCATACTGGTCACATCTTATTGAATTAGGTGGAGCAGCCACATGGCCAGTTACTTAGAGAACTGAACAAGTTGCCAGGAATTTGTAATCATTGGCATTCCTTTCACTAAACATTTTTTTCCAAGTATTGTTGTTCCTGTGGCTATAGGAGGTTTTCCAGAGCATAAGAGAGAAGGAAGAATAAAAGAGAAAATCCTCTAAAAGCATTTAAAAGCGTTGCATGTATGAATAGTGCATTTTAAAAGAATTAGACAATGAATTGTTAGGCTTGGCATACCCCTCCATGACTATTCAAATTAGTTGTCTCATTTTGTCGATGAAGAATCTAAGGAATAGCATATTTTTGTGACTTATCCAAGTATCCTTAGATAGGAGGGAAAAATGCAGCCATGCAACACTAGTAATTTTTCCTGTAATGTCTAAACTGGTGTTCTCCCTACAAATCATTGTTCTGAAAAGTCACATAGAAATTTTATAGACAGATTTCTTGATTTCTTCTAACCTGGTGTGAAGTTAAAAAGCTTCTGCATTTTTACAGTCTAGGGGATTCTGATGTAGCTGATGTAGGAACATACATAGAAAAATATTGTTCTACATCATATTTCTTCATAAACACAAAATGATATTTCCATTGCTTTGGCTATCATACTGGAAAGTTAGCTTTCTTAATAGTGGAACTTCCTAGACATTCAATTTTATTTTTGTAATTTTCTTTATTGGTTCTTTTCAGTTATATATTCAGTTTTAGAATACTTAATGCACACTAACATGAGAAGAACATGTAGAGGGGGTGTGTATGTCTGTGTATGTTTTGAGGTGAAAGATATAAATGAAAATGGTTTGGGTAAGACTTTGGTCACAAATAAGACAAGAAAGAGAATAAATCAAAATGATGCAAGATTCAATCATTTTTATATTTTAGAGTACTTTTGTACCATATACAATCTTTGTAATATGGGTCAGTGTATGTGCAAGTCAATGAAAAGTTTCTTAAAAAGTACAGGCTTTGGGTAGGGGTTGTGGCTCAGCAATAGAGCGCTCACCTTGCACGTGTGAGGCCCTGGGTTTGATCCTCAGCACTACCTAAAAATAAATCAATAAAGTAAAGGTATTGTGTTCAACTACAACTAAAAAGTAAATATTAAAAAATGTAGAGGTTCTATGCTAATTTGTGCCATAGGGAAAGAGAAGATATTGCGAAGTGCTCCTTGTTCTAATGCTGCCACCAGCACTCTCAATTTTTCTTTGCTATCCTTTCTGTGCCCCCAGTGTCTTACATCACTTTCCAGATGATTCAGTATGATGCTCCTTAGGACCTCCAGTCAGCATTGCTCTCTAGCACACAGACTAACTCTCAGCACTCAGCTTAGAACTACTTGATCTTCATGGAGCTATGAGACCGTAGGTCAAATATCAGGACAATGACAAAAACAGAACTCATAAAGTAGAGTGACTACCACAGACAGCTAGTCTGTGCAAGCAACTTTCCTAGTGGTGTTATCCCTGAGCTAACGACACTGAGGCAACTGTTCTATCCCAAAAATCAGTATTTCTGGATCCCTTTCCCTATCACCAGTTCAGATTGGCAGCATTTGTGCCATTACAACTTGTAAATGGATCCAGGTATGTGATAAAAGTGTATGCTGTGCAGTTGAGTTGTTTGTCAACCTGAATGTATATTCACTTTTGTTGTTGTTGTTGTTGTTGTTGTTGTTGTTGTTCTAATCTCAGTGAAACTGGCTGAGGTTCTCTGGTGCATCTTACTTTATGCACAGCATGTAGATGGCATCTGCAAAATCCTTCCAAAAACTCTCCCTCCAAAGGTAAAACTGACTGGTGCTCACTTTGTGTACTCCCAGGTCCAGCAGCTTCATCCATTTCTTACTCTGCAGTGCCCCGTTGCCGTTAGGTTGTCTCACACAGCAGTAGGGCACTTAAGTTATTATATGTCTATACATTTTTGTACCGTAGATGGTCAGAAAGCTTACATATTTTTCATGTTCCACAATTTTGTAGATTCTATGCTTATTTGTTTTATATATATATATAATATATATATAATATATTATATATCATATCTAGGAGCCAAAGATATTATTGCTAAGAGCATTCTATAAATAATGTCTTTTACTTTCAATATCCGTAGTTTCATTTACCAGGAAGTCCAGTAGACGACTGGGCTTTTTACCTTTTTCAAGAGCATTAAACTACTTGTTCTCCTTCCCTATCATTTCAGGGGCCTTCCCATTTGTGTTTCCTATCAAAGGCAGCACAGGTTCACAAGGAAGCTCTTTTAACCCCTTTCATCCCTGTATTAAAAGAGAGAATTTAACTGAAAACACTTCAAACACTACTGTAACCATGATGTAGTTATAAATCCAATTATTAAGTTCATTCAACCACTCTAAGAGAGTGATTAAGATCAATTTGACTTCCAAAGTAAGGATCCAGTAAGGTAGAGTAATATCTTTGACTGCTGGATGTGGGACACTGCTTCAGTATTCTGTAACGCAACAGTGGCATTGGTCATTTTTCTCTTTAGGCTCCAATGGAGGAGTATTCCCCAAGAGTGCAGGAAATAAAACAAAGGAGGCTAAGAGCTTTCTGAGTTTGCCGATGATTAAATGTGATTAGACAATCAGCACCTGAGAAGAGAGGATTACTGTATAAATGATGTTAACAATGTGGTGTAGCTAGACACCATTAGAATAAAAAATGGGATCACAAAGAATAGACAGGCATCTACATAATTATGAGAGAAAAAGATCCAAGACTCATAATGGCATCTAGTATAACAATATAAAATCAGAAAAAATACATGGTATAATAAATTCCATCAAATTTTGTATGATTTTAAGGTTCTAGAAAGAAGTTTGAAATTTTTTTATAGTAAAAGCAAAAGTGAAAGGAAAAGCAATATAGAGAATAAAAGTGTTTATAAAACTAAATCCTTGAGAAACTAGGAATGTTAAAAATATCTGTGAAAAAATTAATAATTTCCAAAATAATGATCCACAATGGTTAGAATTTATCCATCTCCAAAGAGAACAGAGTTGAAGAAGTATCTAGAAAGGCTTAAAGAATAACAGATAATAAATTCATTCTTAAAAGGAATGTGGTTAAATAGTAGAATGATCTATATTGTGAAGTTTGCTTCAATGAGAGTATTTTAAAATAGATTAATGTTCATGTGGGCAAATTTTACAAGAGAGAAAAAATTCCCTATATATCCTTTCTTATTCCTATAACTCCATGACAAAATTCCATAGAACATTACTTAAATTTTAATGCTTATTAGATACAAAATAAATTTTAAAATGTAATCACAAGGCTGCATACTTGGCCATTTTTATAAAAACACAGCATAGAAAACATAATGACTATTACTTATTTTCTTAAACTTTCTGCTTTTGTGTTTTACATGGACCTTTTTACCAATTGAATTTCATCCTTTTAATGCAGTAATTGTCTAGCTTAATAATGTCTTTGTAGATGTTTGTAGATGTTAAGTATGCTACAGGTTCCAGGTAAACATTAGCATAAGTAAAATGATAAAGGCTTGCTTAAAAACTTAAATCATTATTTTAAAATAATTTATTAAAATGTTAATGATGCTAAAACATCTAACAATTCAAATTAATCATTCTTTATTTAATAGTTCTAAATATTATATGTTGTATATTTAAATTTAAATTAATATGTAAGTGTTATTATTGAAATCTTTGGAACATGAAATGAATTTGAGTAGGTGTTCATATTCTATAAATTATACTGGGATTCAATAGTTATTGTATTCAAAAGTTTATTTCAAGGAAGGCCCTCTATAAGTGAGTTTGTACTGTGCAGTCTTATATTAAGAAATGTTTTAAATTAGATCAGCACCATTCTTTGTGATTGGATAACTGAATAAGAGCAAGAAAAAGATTTTGTCAGTTGCTGCTTTAACAAAATGAGAAATAGTAATAGAGATATTAGGTTATTGTTTTATGAAAATAATAGATACAATGTATTTTATTTATTTTTAGTATTAAAATTACATTCAATACATGATTATAAATACATAAGACAACTAAAGTGGAGTTGACTGGGCTATCTTTCAGAATACTCACCTCGATAAGCCTACTCCAACCATGCTGGTATGGCATGGAATATTTTGGCGATTCCAATTTAGGAACTGTTTTCAGAGGCAGGATATGACTCACAAAAGAAAATCAGCCTCACTGCTTTATATTCACACTTTGAAAAAAAAAAAGTAACATTTTTTTACTGTACAGAGGAGATATTGTAGGACAAGGTGGGAATTTAATTCACAAACTAAATTCAAAGCAAACACTAGAAATTAATCATCTTACAAGGAATTAAGTTAGAAATTAGACTCAGAATGATTAACAGTGTAATGAGATGGACAGTTGCTTTAGGTTATTGTTAAAATCTCTTCCAACCCTAAGATTCTGTTATATATATATATATATTTTTTTTCAAGATTATGTCAAGCTCCATTATATCTATCCTTCTTCTTTAGATAGCTGTGTTCTATGTAACTGTCATTTTTATGCAGTATGTTCATGGTCCAAAGTAAAATCTTTGCTCCAAAATAAAACAGTATCAGCCTTCGGTGGGTGCACATGCAGGTGTGCATGCAGGTGGTTTTTTAAACATCATTCTCTGGCTTCCTGCAAATGGTGTCATCACAGATCAAGATGGAGAAATGAGTCTAAAGAAAACTGGCACAAAGACACTCTTGGGTTATTTAGGGAAGGAATGCATGTGCCTGATGTCACATACTAAACATGTAACACCTTATATTCCATTTAGCAGAAAACACATTCTGCTTCAGCATGATAAACACTCTTGGGGTTTTATCTATTATAGAGTTCAACCTCTACTCTCTTTCACATAATTGTGTTTTATCATTTTTACTATGTTCAAATTAAGTTTTCAGGTGCACAAAATTCTACTGAACAAGGGTAATCAGTATAGATATTATCATCACTGGAAACCAGGCAAAGCATACAAGATACAAAATAACTAGAGGTAAAACTTTACCAGGTTTTAAATTTATCTCTTCAAAGTAACAACACTGCTAATGCTTAACACACATTACCAAAGGGTGATACTGCTTGGTCTCACTACATTAAACATTTATAAATTCATTACTTAGTACTTAAAACATTCATTTATATTTTCTTACATGGAATTACTATGCATTTAGCTTTTATTCATTTAAAAATGTTCCACTGCATTAGGTCTTCAAAGGGATTTCCAAAGTGTTCAATTACTTCTTCTAACTGTGGCTTTTTCTGTTTTTTTTTTTGGAAAAGAGCCAGGTTCCCAGTCTTTGCAGTTACTCTTACTCTCTTCATCCACTTGTTCCAGGGGTTGTGAAAAGAGGTTTTCTTTCATGACTGCCTCAACAGCGAGAGTTCCTTTCTAGCTTTAAAACATTCAGGCTTAAAAAAAAAAAAAAAAATTAAACTGGCATCTTTATAAAGCCGTAGCTTTTGCTCAGCGAGGAATCAAACCCTCTGAACAATGAATGCTTGTCTAAAGCAACTATTCACAGAAGGTACTGCCTTCTGGGGAATGGGAAAAAGTTTTTACCTAGTGACAAACGGGACTAGCATAACAGAATAGAACTGCATCCAATCCAAAGTGCTGTGCGCTTCCAGCTATGAAGATCGGTTACAGCCCCTCTGCTATTGACCCATTACAGAAAGAAGAGAGTTAAAGCATATCAAAGAAGATCAAGTGCCATCCAGATGCAATCATGTGACTTCCTTTTAAATACCTTTAATTTACAGATTTTAAAAATGTTCAGACAGGCTCGAGTCTTATCCACATGTGTGAATGAAAACTTGATGATTGAGCTCTAGTGTGAGTCTGGGAGACAAAAAGGACAAATCTTGAGAAAATCGTCTAGTACATATAAATAGCTTTAACAGTTACTTCAAAAATTTATTTTTATGTTATACTATTTAGGTATCAAAATTTCCAAAGGCCCCTGGAAGACTCCAAGCTTTACAAATATTTCTCTATCACACTCTCTCACTATTCTTTAGTCCCTGAAGCAAATAAACCAGTTAGAAATCAATTTTTAAAAGAAATGTTTGATTTCTCTTTCTCATTAGATTTAGCCACCGGTTTTTGTTTCAGTGATACAGCATTTCAACTTCTTGATCCTGTTCTTGATTCTACTAGTGAAGGAAGAGGTGAATATTTTTGCTTCTTGGGCTCCAGCTTCCCTTCTCCATCCGAATCCCCCTTAGAGTTACATGAGTGAGGTCTCACTGGCACTTAGAGAGACTTTAAATTGGACTAATCAAGGGAAGTGGATCAAATCAAGGGAATAGAAGGGGCAAAGGTGGCACCAGAAATGAGACAGGAGAGGATTAGAGTGGGAATGTGCACACACAGGGTCTGTCAGAGAAGAGACAGAAAGTTTTAGAATGAGAAGAGGCCTGCCATTGTTTGAATGTGTCCCAGACAAAATCCAGGTATCTCCAGTGACCAATATAGAATTAAGAGGAGATTAGGCAAGAAGGGTTCCTCCCTGAAGAATGGGATTAAAACCTTAGGAAAAAGTCTTCACCCTGCATTTGGCTGGTTTTCTAGCTTGTACAAAGACACAGTTTCCCTGTGCTCTGGAGGAGGCAGCAATCGGTGCCATCTTGGAGATACAGAGCAGCTCTTCAGAAAAGGAAGCTCCTGATGCCTTGATTTTAGACTTAGTAGCCTCCATAACTGTAAGTATTTCTGTTCTTTACAAATCCCCCAGTCTATAGTGTTCTGTTAAAGCAACAAAAATCGACTAAGACAGGACCATGGATTACTTATGGGGCTGCCTTGTCCAGCACCCCATAGTTACTAAGTGGCAGAATCAGGAAAATTGGTAACTATATGAGATGATGGACATGTTGTATCCACAATAGTAACCATTACATCAATAACATCATGTCCTGGGCCTTAAATATGCATACTAAAACTTGTTTAAAAAAAAAAGACAAGACTCTTCTTTTAGAGCATAAACATTACATTTCTTGAATATGCCTTTAAAAGACTCCCTGTGCATTAAGTAGTACATTATTGTTTTGTATAAACATGAACAAAACATGCTACTTTTAAGTCAGTTTTACTTCTTGAAAAGGAGAAAATTATCTGATTGCCTCATATATGGTCACCTGAAGACCATATATAGAAATGTGGGGAATGCAATATTTCTACTTTAGATATTTCCCATACTTTATTCTGTTTAATTTTTGTATTTGCAGATATGAGTTTTTTTTTTCTTTCTCTCTCCCCTCAATGTTTCCTCCTCCAAAGTCCAATGATGTGTTCTGAAATGACAGCTTTTCTACAGACAGCATGAAATACAAGGGAGGCTAAATTTTATGACAAGTTCTTCACAAATTGCTTCATATATCTGATTTATCTGGAGTGCCATTGCTTCTCTTGATGACTCTATTCAGCTTTCTCCAATAGCAGTATTTTATACATAATATTTCTCTTCATTCTGTGCTTACACTAATTTTCTATTCCAAAAACTGTATAAAGAATCCACTAAATATGGCATTTGGAAGCAATAGGTTTTAACCCAGCTTTAGGAACTGGAAAGGGTTAGGGTTAGAATCTATTCAGAAATTTTAAGAAATTAGCTAATGAAATTGTCAAATGTAAATTATGTCCATTATTACTGCTAATAATGTTGAATTTCTTAGAAGTGGTGCTATAAGTGCTTAAGTAATTCAGTTTCCATTTTCTTTCTGTTTCTTTATTATTCAGGGGAGTATGTTTTATTGGAGATTTCTCTTCTCCCTGTACATTATAGAATGGTCTGCTTTACCACTCTACAGCAGTTCCTAATGTTATATATAAAATGAAAGAAGTGGCACTCAAACTAAAATATTGTACCACTTTTCTAACACTTTAACAATTAAAAAAGGAAAAGATAGATGCACCTGTTTTTTTTCTATCCAAGCCCTGTTTTATCATTATTTCTATATTCAATAAACAATTATGTACACTGTAAATATATTTATAAATATTCTATTATATTATGGATTAAATGATTACTTAGAAGAACTTAGATGTTTCAACATTAGATATATTTGCTGTATTTAGGTTGCTCCTTCCCTATTAACATTATCCTGAAAATTCAATCAGTGATACTCATGAAAAAAGGTCTTATTATTGATCAAAAGCAGTTTAATCTGTTATATAAAAATGTAATAAATTCAAACTAAAAGCAGATTTGCATGTTCGTAGGGGTGATTATCCACCTGACATTTTAATGATAATGATAAAGTAAAAATCAGATTTATAGATATTATGTATATAACTTTATAATAGAAACTAATCAAATTTAAAAAATTCTTTCCTACCCCCATTCAGTGGGAATTAAGGATATGCAGGTATTTGACAATAGTTACCATTATTTTATTTAGTCACAGGAAAGACAGCTTTCAAGGTGAAAATTATTAAATAGGACATAAATGGTCATTTTATGTAGAAAAGACAATTTTTAATGAAGGTAAAATAGGCCTGAAACTTCAAGCACTGACAGATAATCAACACATCTAAAACATTTTTTTTTTGTAAAAAAAAAAAAAAAAAAAGTAGAACTTAAACCAAATAGAAATAGACCTGAAATGTAAGACTTGGATTTAATATCTCAGATATATTTTGTTATTTGATATTGAGGTGAATAATAATAAGAATAATAACCATCTTATAGCCAATGTTATGCCATTGAATTGAAGTTATTTTTTCAAAAAATTTGTAGTATGTATAATGAAAATAGGCCACAACATAAAATGTGTACATAAATTAAAAAGGCAGAAATTGCATATAGCATATGATTTTTACCAAGATACATTTAAATTATATATTAATTTAATAAACTTTGTCTCCAAAAAAGAGAGAAAAAATCATCAAAAAACAAAGCAAATATCAGTCACTAATAAGAGAATTAAATTATTTTCCTTAGTGGGCCAAAGAAAAAAATAATTAATGTAAATGCACTGCACATCAAACTAAATGACAAATCTATATTCAAAGTTAATTTGTAACATTAAACGTTTTACATCAGATGAGAATGAAATTCTATTGAATAATGAAAATAGGTTAATTAATGCACTGCAAAGACTGCTTATAATTGATAAGCAATAATAAGAAAGAAATGGTAAACGTAAGTATAATTTAATGATTTTGAAAATACAAAATTATTTGGTTAATATATTAAGGTGTTAGGGGACAGACAGATGAGGATGGGAGGAACACAAGGTTAAGAAAATAGTTCTATAAAATGGGCCTATGGAACTGACCCCCACATGTTTTCTTTTCTAAGAAGCCATTTACCTCAGCTCTTCCTGGCCTCTGTGGACAGGATATGTCACATTCTTCAGCAAACTACCTGTTCTCTACAGGAGAAATGCAGGGCCAAAAGAATGTTGATAAGAGGAACCCAAGTTACCCCGCAGGAGAAGACTTGTGACCAGATCCTAAAACTAGAAGAGATAAGGATAGTTTTCCCTAACCATAAAATCTGTAAGGATGTATGTTTGAGAACCCAATTAGAACTGGTCAGCATGGGCCAAGGTGACCTAGAATTGTCATGACAGTGGGGACTCCGAAGTCTGATATCACCCTGCTGTCAGTCAAAAGTCAAGAGAGGGAGAGTGTCCCCTCTCCTTTTCCTATCCCTTCAATGAACTCATTCCTGTTACTCTGAGTGAAATCTTTCTGACTTAATCACAAGAATCAGGGTTTGAAGAAAGGTTTTCACATTGCCTCAGTTTCACAGAAGGCCCCAGCTTCATAATAACATGACATAATTTTTGAAAGAATAAAAGGAATTTAAAGAACACTCACAAATAAAGAAAATAAAACACAAAATCAAGATGGATAAAAATGAAAAATGATAACTAATATTGACCTAGCATGTACTATATTTCAGACATGCTTATTAGCACATTATCTGTGCTAATTTTCAGTTCACTTTTAAACCACATGAGGTAGGCCCTGTCCTTTTCCCTCTTTCAGGCAATGGAACACTGAAATGAGATAGTCTAAGGAGAGTAGGACTGTACACATGATAACCAGGCAGTAGGAGAGTGGGTTCTCCCATGTGCTCTCAGTGTTTCTGTTTAAATTTCTAACTTCTGCTATGATAGTTTTTTTTGTTTGTTTGTTTTGTTTTGTTTTTCCACCCCTGAATCAGTTTGCTGTATTGCATGGTCTTGTGTTATACATCCATTGCTTATAATGATTATACTTGTGGGCTTTGTTTTTTTGTTTTATTTAAAAACATTCTATTTAAGAATGTAAATCCTTTAAAGACAGAGGACATTTGTTTTATTTTATATTCTGAAGATCTAGTAAAGTGCTTGAATCACAACAATCACTCAGAAATTGGAGGCTCAATACATTAATGAATAAATAAGTACATGAATTCTGTAGGGCACATTTAACATTACACAGTAACCTGAAGACTTGGTCTAGGATTATAGTCTCTGGTAGCCTGAAAACAGCTGCTAGACTATAGTACATGAAGGCCAAGACCACACCTGCCTCTTCCATGTTTGTTACAACTTTGGCACTGAGCACAATGCCTAGACAGAAGTGCTCAGTAAAGAAGAGCTGATGGATTGAATGAGTGGATGAATCTGTCCACACCTCCTGCCCACAAAGAGTAAGAAGACCCTTAGGCTAAAAAGGCCTTAAGACCTAAAAATCACATTGGTGAAATTGACCCTGAAATAGAGGAAGAGTTAGTCTTCTGACTACCACACCTGGCACAGTAACATATTGCAGCACTTTATGATACCCTGGACTTTATGTAGCACTATTAAATATAACTAAACTTGAGAAATAAATCTGCTTTTGTATGATTTATTAATTTTATATCTTATATCATATTATGTTCACAAATAACACAGCTTCACAATTTCCCTTGGGCCATAATTTAATACTGGAAATAAATATCATGTACGATTTATGTTACTGTGTGTATCCAATCAAATATTGAATAGCTTTAGAGAAAGCTTTTAAAAATTGATAGTAAACATGAAACATGTGATATTTTGCTTAGCACTGCAATTATTATTTATTTAAATGTGTTTGTAAACAAATTTATTTTCCTTAGTTTTAATAATTCAGGATTTTCTCCTCCTGTTTTCATTATAAAATAGAATATATTACTTTGTCCATTTAATGTAGTCATAACTCTAACAGTACTTTGTATAAAATAGGTTTAAAGTTTCTAAACTATAAAAATTAGTAAAATGACCAAATGGTATGAAAATAAATGCATGACTTTAATGCTTCTTTGACATGTAAAATCTCTAAAATCTAGGATAATCCTGAAGACTAAGTATGAAATTAATTTTATGGGGATGTAAACTTGTGAGTCATTTTGACATCTTTGGACCAGAGTAGAAATTATTTTTCCATGGACCAGGAAAAAGCCTTTCTAGTTAATCTGATTTGGTACTTAGTTTCAAATAATTTTTTAAAAGTCTTTAACTCCTTGGTATATTTTCATTGATGATTGGGCTTTAGGATATGCTTGACTGTATAGAGATTATATGAAGAGAAAAGAACAGTAAGATGAAGACACAGAATATTTTTAGTGTTTTATATTTTTAAGATTTTGATCTTATTAAATGTTCACTTGCTCTTTAATTTGTTTTGTCTCTACCCTTTTCTCCAAGTGACCTTCACAAAGAAAAATTAGTAAGTAATTTTTGGTGATCCTTTCTGGATATTTCAAGCAGTATACTGAGTATTAAAAATTTTAAATAATCTTTACATTTTAAGTATAGTGTCATCATCTCCCCAACATCTTTAAATGCCTGGTGTCTGCACAGTGAAGTCGGGATCATTCCACTGGAAAATCCTCTGACAGTGTCCTTCTAGATCCTATTTCCCTTCTGCTAAAACCTGACATGTTAGGGAACACATAGGAGTGGCTGTCCAGCTTTCTTTTCCTTTCTGTCCTGTCTTAATCAATTGGGAGTTAAGGGAAAGAAATTTTGCTTAATTAAGAGCAGTAATTGCTAAACACTTGGAAAGTTGTGTAGAAGCTCAAGGGCAAAAGTGAGAAAATTATCAACAAGCAACTCTGCAAAGATGAAATGCCAATGAAAGAAAAGGAAAATTCAGCAGTAAACTCAGACTTTCAGTTCTTTGTAATAGCCTCTTCCTTATCCAAGTGTACTTCCTAAAGGATCTTAGAAAACTACCAGTCCTCGTTTTAAATAAGAATTTTAAAAAGCATTTCCAGTCAGTCATATAACAATATCTATATTAGCAAGGATCATTTTTTTAAAAAAATATATTTTAGAAGGCTAGGTAAGTAGCTCAGTGGTAATTCATTTGCATAGCATGTGTGAGACCCTGGGTTCTATTCCTAGCACCAAGACAAACACAAAATATAAAAATTCCTTTTATAATATGTGATAGGATAAAAATGCAAAACAGCTATTACTCAATTACTCAAAAATAAATTAAACACTCTGAGAAAATATTTCTAAACAATTTCTCACTGAGAGCTGATATTTAAAAAAATATCCTTACAATAAAAATACAATTATGGGATGATCCTTAAATCAGTGCTACTTGAAGTATGGTATGTAAACTGTTAGTTCCCATATCCCATTTGATATCAGTTCAGAAAAGCAAAACAGGCATTTATAAACTTTTACAGAAATTTGACATGAGCAAGTTGTGCAAATGTGTGGTTTTATTTAAAAAAAAATAGTGACATATTGAGAGGGAAAAAAAAAGCCTCTTCCTTTCAAGGTAGCTTGAAAAGCATTGGGTTAGATAATAAAGAAAGAAGTTGCTCACAAGCAGAATGCTAAGCCACATATCTCAACGTGGTTGTATTTTTAAGTGAAGGGAATGATGGAAAACATATACTATGAAAAAATGGTGTTTTAATAAAATTATTGACTTTTACTTAAATTTAGGTTGTGTTAAATTCAGACATAGATTCATGGTATGTGACCTGTGTAGTCACATAGGGTCCTGCTTTAAGAAGGTCCCCACACTTGGTTTAATGCTGTGCTATTGCCATCTGGAAATTCTTCACAACTTTATCTTTGATTATTTTTTTTTGGAACAGGTTGACAATGGTACAAGTACATGAGCATAGGAGATATATCTGATGTTCACTGCCACCATTTCTAGCAGCCCTGTTTCCATAGAGCTTTCCAAATGCGCCATGGTAATAGAGTCCTGGTGGACACACTTCTAGTTAGACATGTTACTTTATTTCTCAGTTTTCTCATTTTTAAAGTAAGGATCATATCTACCTTGTAGATTGACTATGGGTAATAAGTCACATATAGCATTTTAGCCATGGACAGATGTAGTCCAAGTAATGCTCCCAATACACAGAACTGAATATGTCAAGAATTTCACCTTTCTCCTTAGACTTATTATAATACCAGTTTCTGATACTTTTCTGAAATTTAAAAATAGAAGATATTCAAGAATTTCATAATAATAAAAAAGATAGATGTGTTCATCAGTTTCTTATTACTCTGACCAAAATTCTTGACAAAAATAACATATAGAAGAAAAGTTTATTTGAGGATCATGGTTTCAGAGTATTAGTCCATGTTTAGCCAATTCCATCAATCTGGGCCTAAAGTGAGGCAGAACATCATAGCAGAAGTTTGTAGTGGGGGAAAGCTGCTCAGTTCATGGCAGCCAGGAAACACTGACTGAGAGGAAGGAGCCCTGGACAGATGCAGTCCAAGTAATGCTCCCAATGACTTATTTCCTTCAACCATGTTGCACCTGACTACAGTTACCACCATTCATTAAGTTCATTCCATTATTAATCCATCAATGGATTAATACATTGATGAGGTTACAGTTCTCATAATCTACTCATTTCACTTTCCTGCATTGCCTAACACATGAGCTCTGCAGAGGACATTAAAAGTTTAAGCCAAACAACAGGCATTACTAAAGTTAAAGAAAAGACAAAATCAAAACTACTGTTCACTTCGAGTTTATCAGCACAGAACTTGAAAACAGCACCAATGTGGAAGACTGGTAAATCTCCCACCTTTTCCAGTATGTCACAAACAGACAAGCATTAAATCTACCACTTCCTTTTCAAATCTGTCTCTGATTGGTTTACCTGCATTGCTGACTTTGTAGAGGGTGGCTTCATAGGAGGTGTGGAAAAAAGAAAGAAGGGATCTTTTTAAGAAAGGGGATAGGAAAGGCAGAATGAGATGGAGATCATAACTCTAAGTACATGTATGAAGACACAAATGGTTTGACTTTATATTGTATACAACCAGAGATATGACAAATTGTGCTCTATCTGTGTAATAGTAATTGAAATGCATTCTGCTGTCATATATAACAAATTAGAATAAATTTAAAATAAACAACAAAAAAGGAATGATATGAAGACTAAGAATATAATTCCTTTCTTGTAATGAGACACAAAAATTGTAAATTATTCTTTAATTTAAACACTGAATTTTGTCAGAGATTAACATGTGCTCTGTAAACAGGTGATTGGCATCCCAGAAGAATGAATGTCACTAGTTTCTATAATTCTTAGAATGAGGCTCCAGAATAGTAGACTGGGAGCTAGGAATTCCAGAAAACAGCAAAGATGAAGCCACACCATTGTGAGGCAGAAATAATTTTCTAATATATTTTACATCCATCTTTAATTCCTATTCATTACTTCCCAATCAAACAAATCAACCAAACTCTTTCTTCAAGAAGTCCTTTCCATAACTGCACTCTAGTCTTTCCATAATTACAATTGGTATTTGTTTAAACATTACTATTTAAAAGAATGGTTCTTTAAATTTACATTTATTAACTCATGACAAAACCATGAAGAGGCTACTTTCATTAATATATCCATCTTATAGTAAAGGAAACTCAAGCACAGTAAGATTCAATACTTTGTGAAAGGATACCCAAGTTGGAGGTAGCAAAATCAAGACTCAAACACTAGCAATCAGACTTCAGGGCCTCTACTCTTTCATACTTCACTTTACTGTTTCTGTCACACCTACAAAGAAAAATCAAACACTGGATCAATTCCCCCCATCCAATTTTCCACAACTGGAACTTAGGAGATATCCAGAAATATTTGGGACAAAGTGAATATATGTATTTGTCAATCAAAGCCTCCAGTGCAGCTCTCTTCTCTGGGCTTTAGTTCCATTAGAATGTACTCATCTTCTCTTACAGGAAGCACTAAGTATTACAGGTACTTTAAATCAATATAACCATATGTCCTCACTATCCATTTTCCTCTCAAGCAGCCTACATCTTCATGAATGAAACTACTATTGACCCCTTTTTTGAGTAGATTTTTCCTCTTTTTCTTCCCACTCCCTTGCTTTTCTTTGTCTACCTTTTATAAATATCTTACCCAGAAAACTTCAAACTTTTAAATATCTTAGGTAGTGAAATACTTCCACTGAATAACACTGGTAACTGTTTAACGGATTTCGATTTTACTGTAACATTATTTTTTGCCAGATTTATCTTTTAAAACTGATGTTTCCACTATCTCATTGTGTAAGGCAGAATTATGACCCTCTCCCAAAGACATTTAGTCAGGAATCCTTGAAACCTGTGATCATGTTACCCTCTAAGGCAAAGGAGACTTTGAGCATAACATTAAGATCAAGTGATGTCTTGGATTTTTCTTGTTGGCTGAATTTAATGAGGTGGGTCTCTAAAAGTAATGATCCTTCTACTGGAAAGAATGTATGAGTGAGAAGAAGGTATACTAAAATACAACCTTGTGACATCAAAGATGGAAGGAGGGACCATGAACCAAAGAAGGCAGGCAACCTCTAGAAGATGGAATGGAGAAGTCAATGGATTCTTCCCAAAAGCTTCCAAAGGTAACATAGCCTATACAAGTTGAGCCCAGGAAGGCCTGTGTGGGACTTCTGACTTAGAGAGCTCTGAGATATAGATTTGGTGTTGTTTTAAGGCACTAAGTTTAGGTAAATTGTTGCAGAAGCAACAGAAAACAAATGTATTCTATCAGTAATCCAGTGATTCCCTAGAGAGTTTGGAAAATAGTCCTTAATTCCTGTTGTCTGTGTTATGTTCTCTTACATTTTGTCACACAATACCTATGGTGCTGTCTTCCACAGTCCTTGTTTTACATTCATAGTAGTATGGGAGCTGGTGAAGAGAAAGCAGTGGGGAGAAAATGACAAACATGTAAATGAGAAACATATTTTTTTTTCTGAAACTAGAATCACAGATAAGATGAATGTAATTAATTCAGGGGTGGAAGCAATATTATGGTAAATTGTTAGTAATCTCAAGGAGAAAGAAATGATGTGATTCTATTCAGCAATGAGAATTATGCCAATTGTATTTTACTGTAGGAAAAAAAAAAACACAGTTATGTAGTTAACTTTGTTCCTAGAAGCAGAGGTGGATGTAGTATGAAGTGAATAAAACTTAAATATACTTGGTGACTTCATTTTTATGGCCCCTTTGACAGTCCTGAATGTGACCTGAGAGGCTCATACATTCTTGTAACCTTTGCATAAATGAAATATTTCTACTGTAATTAGTTAAGGCTATTGTTCCTACCTTTTCTCTATAACATTTTAATTTCTATTGAGTAGCACTGGAAGGAAACACTGTATTTATGATTTTTTATTCTTTTAAAAATTAATTGATTAATTTGTATGTGGTGCTAAGGATAGTACCTTGTGCCTCAAATGTGCTAGGCAAGTACTCTATCACTGAGCTACAACCCAGCCCCATAATTTCCTATTCTAAGAGGTCTCTCAAAGTGTAGAAGCTTAAGATCATGTTAAAGTCTCATTCCTCTTTGCTTAATGAAAAGTGAAGATCAAGTGAGTTTGGAAAGGAAGAAAGTATACTGTTTCATGGATTTTATGTTTCAGGATTTTCTAGTCACTAGAGAGAAAAACATTGAGAAGACTAAATTCAAAATACATAACTAATTTCTTGTTCAGATAATCACTTTTTTTGATGTAGGATAATCTTACTGGCAAAATGATCTGCTGATAACACTTTATAGGATGACCAAAAGTGGTATTTTATGTAATGGATACATCTTTACTCATTACTTGCCATAGTGTCAGGATTTGAGTGAATGTTGCAGTTAAGAATATATGTTCTCCTGTTTTATGGAGCTCGTATATTCATGGCAGAGCAGCATATAATAAAAGGTTAATAAGTGGCCGGGATTGGTGGTGCACTTCTGTAATCCCAGAAGCTTGGAAGGCTGAGACAGGAGAATCACGATTTCAAAGCCAGCCTCGGTAATGGTGAGGTGATAAGTAACTCAGTGAGACCCTATCTCTAAATAATATACAAAAAATAGGGCTAGGGATGTGGCTCAGTTGTCTAATTAATGCTGTAGATCATTGTCCATAGAGATAAGTTGAAGTCTTCTTCAGACTGGATGATAATAGCAGCCCTTGCTGAAATGGTTACATTTAAGGAGAATCTTGAAAGAAGAGGAGTCATTCTTGCAGAGCTCTCTAGACAAAGAATTTCAGGCAGATGAAACATCAAGTTCAAAAGTTTAAGACAGAGTCAGTTATTTGGATTTATAGATTGATGTTTTCAAACTGTAATCTATGACCATTTTGTTGGTCTTAAAATCAATTTGGTGAGCTGCAGCAATTTACTTTAAAAAATAGAACAGAAAAAAATAAAAAAAATCAGAATGCATTGCATATTTTAAGAATATAGTTTTCATAACATGATTGCTTCAGATGTGTGTGGATGAATATGTGTTGGGTCATGATATAAAACATACTGAATCATGGTATAAAACATATTTTCCTCTCTGAGTTCTAGGGAAAAAATGTGAATTACACTCTTGTAAAGCTTATCAAGGGATCTGAATACTGTTCCATGTGAAATAAAACACTGATGGAATGTTTTAAGCCACATATACATATATGAAGAATATAAGCTGCTCAAAAGCTGAATCTACTAATTTGCTTTCATTTCTTTAGCAAGTTCAGAATTTCTAAATTTAAGAATTTAGAAAACTAAAAATTAGACACCCAACAATGGTGTATTTTATTCCTGGGGTGTTTTCTCTGAGTTTCAAGTTGCAGTCCTGTTCCTGGAGATACCCTTATGTTTTAAGCTGCTTTAGGCAAAAAGAACACCTAGGAATGGACAAACTATGAAAAGATGCCTAAGCTGCTTGGTAGGCAGATGGCTTCCCAGAGTGATCAGGCTGCGAGTTTGGTGAGTGGGTCTCAGGCTAGGTTTCAGTGTCCGCTTTTCCCATGACTGAGCACCCTTTACCTTCCACCAACCAACCATGACCACATGAAGTTTCCCTGAATCCACTGAATCTTCTCTTCTTTGTGCCTTATCAGCCAAATTCCAATAGCATTTGCTGTTTTGAATGGTAACTGCTTACTTCTCAGTCCATATGACATTTAGGGTAATTGGGTACTTAGTACTGTGTCTAGTTTAAAATATTGGCATAAATAAATAGGGTAGTAGAATAATAACTAGGAATCAGCAAAGTGAATACATTAGATGATAATGTCAGAAACTAGATATAGTTGGTATATAGAACAACTCAACAATAAAGATAGCTGGAACAGGATCTTAAAGTCCAGCTATATTCTGCCTGACACTCTGAGATCCTCTCAGCCCCTCATGCTTCAACTTGCTCTTGTCTTTTTATTTCTACTCTTGATAACCATATTCATTCTTCTTTTTTTATAGTTTGACTGTTGATAGTTCCTTAGCACCTAGTCTAACATTTGCAACCATCATTTTATTTCAGCATTACTTGCCTTCTAAAGGACCCATCTTTCCTAACAATGTCCCCTGAATCCTGACATCTTCCCTTCTGAAGGACATGGTCCATCTCTATCTGATTCACTGCCACCAAACTTAGGTTAACTGTGTATTATGACTTAGTTTATCAAATGAGATTAGTCAACTAGCATATTAAGCAAGCATTTTGAAAAATTCATATGATAGTTTGAACATACAAGACTGCACACAGCAATAATTAATGTTAAAAGAAAAGAGTAAATTCATTTATAAGATTGTGATTATTAAAAATTAGTATTTCATACCTAAATATTAAAAGACTGCTTAAAATTCACGTGGGTCGTTGAATATGATAATTAAAAAATGTGGGAAGTATTTCGAAATAAAATGCATTTCATAAAAACTAAGCAGAGATTGTATTTCAAAAACTGTGATTTTTAGCTATGTTTAAGAAACATAGAGAACTAGAGCACACTACTGATCAAGATTCCACTGCCTAGCCCAATATTTTCAATTAATATTTGTTTGCTAGTTGAGAGCTTCTGTGTCAACACAAATATCAAGCAATATAAGAAAATATGTCACGTGTTTGATTGAGCAGCACAGCTGAAAACCAAAATTTGTTTGTACATTTGTATGTTTGATTTTTACTTCAATTTACCAGACATGATTGAGCTTTTCAATAAACATGGACTTTTGGAATATTTCCACCCAGGCTAGGCAATTATAAACCTAAATAAGCCTCCTAAAGAAGGTCTGACTCTATGAACCAATAGAAGTTAAATGATTAAATTTGAAGAATTCCAAGAGGAATCAAATCAAGTTTAAACACAATTATATAGATCATACTGCCTTTGTTCAAGGCATCATTCTTTCATTTTGGAGGCATATTGTGGATAATTGGAAAATCACCAAGCTGCAGGGCTTTCATTTGCACACATATGCATTATTTTCTTGAATGTAGGACATGTACAAATATTATGTAAGTTATAATGCTTACAGTATTTTTATTCTTCCATCTCCACCAGATTCCCTAACTCACAGACAGATGGAAATATAATTATTATTATTACTGAAAAAAATGAAACATTACTTTTGAAAGGTGCACCTCTGGCTTAAGGTAATAAAGTTGATATTTTATTAAAGTTGATAAAATTAAATAGAGTCAAAGCAACAAGGTTTATTTCAAGGTGGTTGAAATCTGAATCCACATAACATGACAACCCTTGTTCAAATTTACTGAGAACAAAAGTGTTTTAATAAATATTATCTTGAGGATGCCTATTTTTTTGCCATTTAAATATATATATATATATATATATATATATTTTAGCTTCTATTAAGCTCCCTGAAATAATATCCCTTGAATGTAAGAAAGCGAGGTACCAAAACAGATATATAAGAGACTGACTGAAGTTTTGCAAGGTTTAAAAAATACACTGTGTTAACATTTTTTTTTCTGACAGTTAAGAGAACATGAGATTCAAACAAGAGAAATCATTCATAGGGATTATGTTCCTGGAAAAATAATAATTACAATCTTATCAATATTTTTAAATTCTAAAGTTAGGTACTTTTGAAAATAATTCATTTCTCATCTAAATCAAGGGTTCTTAGTTTGGAGAATTTTCTGAACATAAAATATTAAAATAAAACAATATTGATATTTTCTGAATAACAGCAATAAAACAATTAAAAACAAACAGCCATTACCTAGGGTAACTAAACATTTTCAACAATAGCATCTGCATTTGCCATGAAACAAGTATACAACAATTATAACCTTAGATTAAAGGATAATCCTATAAACTGATCAAATTTAGAAGCCTTAACAATTATCAGCTCTAGGCTTTCATTTCCTTATCTGTGAAATGGGCATAAAAATAGCAGGCATCTCACCAGGCAGAGAGGCACACCTGTAATCCCAGCAGCTAGGGAGGCTGAGAGAGGAAGATTCTGAGTTCAAAGTCAGCCTCAGCAACAGAGAGGTACTAAGCAACACAGTGAGAACCTGGGTCTAAATAAGATTAAAATAGTGCAGGAGATGAGTCTCAGTGGTTGAGTGCTCCTGACTTCAATTCCAGGTACACCCCTCCTCCAAAAAAAAAAAAAATAGCAGCTATCTCATAGAGGTATTGTGAGAATCCAGTGGGTTAATTTACACAAACATCAATAGGCTTAAACCCAATAGGCTAATATATCTAAACACCAAAAAAGTCAGGTTTTAGACCTCATTATACCTAATATGTGATTCATTTCTATAATTTCCATCTTTCTTATGAACATTAAATAAATCAAAAGAAAAAAATCCAAAATATATTATGATAGTTTATGATGTGTATGCCAAAGGGTAATGGTGAAGTGTTTTTATATCTGCAATTTTTGCTGTGTACAAAAAAGACAGAATGACAGATAATGGGATGAATAGATTTTCAAGCACAAAGCAACCATAATATAAGGCTAGTTGCAGAATCTAGGCATTGATTTTCAAGCACAAAGCAACCATAATATAAGGCTAGTTGTAGAATCTAGACTCTGGGCATATAGAGTTCTTTCAAATTTTTGGTCTTATATTTTAAACAATAAAATAAAATGGAAGTGTACACAATTTTAAAGAAACATTATTAAAAATTTAGCACCTATTTAGCAAAAAAAAAAGTTAAAATAGAAAACAATCATTTTCAGGCATTGTTTTCTAACACCTGTCTGGGAATTCCCATAGTTACATTTAATGTTTGCTTTTGGCCTCCTTGTTTAAAATTGCTAGTTGTGATGGTGCCCATATAGGCATAAATATATTTTACCTGACTTCTGTTCAGCCACATACCAGAGGCTGTGGGAGGCCCTGGTTCCTGTGGGCACAACTTGCATCCAGTTCTAACATACTTAACTATCTAACACTAGGCTGTGGGAGTTTGGGCATCATGCACAGATAGTCTGGAAATTACTAAGGATATAAGTTAGTTTCTAGTCTCAGCAAAGTTCTTGAAAAGCACCACCACTGAAAAGTAGGTACTTCTTGATGAAAATGTTGAAGAGAAATAGAGGATTAATTACATAAAATGAAACACAACCAAAATTGTCTGACTACATATTTGCCACGAAGCATTTATTATAGTAGTTTTATTCTTGTGTCTAAAAAGCTTCTTCACAGCAAAGGAAACAATCAAGAATGTGAAAAGAAAGCCTATAGAATGGGAGAAAATCTTTGCCACCTATACCTCAGATACAGCATTAATCTCCAAGATATATAAAGAGCTTAAACAAACTTAACACCAAACAAATAACCCAAACAATAAATGGGCTAAAGAACTGAACAGACACTTCACAGAAGGAGAAATATAATTGTTCAACAAATATATGAAAAAAATGTTCAACATCACTAGCAATTAGGAAAATGAAAATTAAAACTACACTGAGATTTCATCTCACTCCAATCACAATAGCAATTATCAAGAATACAAATAACAATAAATGTTGGTGAGAATATGGGGAAAAGGTACACTCATACATTCCTGGGGGGAATGCAAACTGGTGCAATCACTCTGGAAAGTATTATGGAAATTCCTCAGGAATCTTGTATGGAACCACCATTTGGCTCAGTTATCCCCAAATCAGCATACTATACTGATACAGCCACATCAATGTTTATAGCAGTTCAATTCACAATAGCTAAGTTATGGAACCAACCTAGGTGCTCTTCAACAGATGAATAAAGAAAGAAAATGTGATACACATTGGAATAATACTCATCCATAAAGAAGAATGAAATTATTGCATTTGCCAGTAAATAGATGGAACTAGAGACTATCATGCTATGTGAAATAAGCCAATCCAAAAAAACCAAAGGCCAAAAGTTTTCTGTGATATGCAGAGGCTAACGCACAATAAAGAGGAGAAGGGAGTAAGGGAAGAAACAAAGTTCACTAGATTAAACAAAGGGGAATGAAGGGAAAGAGGGATGGTAATATGAAGGACAATAATATGAATTGGACATAACTTTCCTATGTTCATGTATGAATACATGACCACTGTAACTCCACATCATATACAACCACAAAAGTGGGAAGTTGTTCTCCATGTATGTATGATAAGCCAAAATACATTCTACTGTAATGTATAATTAAAAAGAACAAACAAAAAAATTTTAAAAGTATCTTTGTGTATATGTATACATATATATTATACACATTTATGAAATAATATATGTGTGCATATATTACATACTAGACTCCTTATGGCTCTGTTAAACACTAAAATGTTTTTTTAACTAATGCAATTTTTCATAATTCTCATATTCACTTTATAATCCCACACAAAATAGAGCTGAGGGTTACTTTTGTATTTAGTTTTTATTTTTGTTTTTAAACTGTTCCCATATCCTTTTTGATATGTGTCACGGCAATTAAAACCTAAAGAATGACTCAGTGTGAAATTAGAGACAGTCATTGTGAAAATGACTGTAATATCACCAGAAGAATTAGAATTTTATTTTAGAATTTTTAAAAAACTAGTTGTTTAAACAATATAATAATAAAAAGACAAATAATGCAAGTCTATCATGACAATAAATAGTAACATTCTAAATAAAATTTTCAAAAGTTTTAGTGATATGTCTTCTAAATGCCAACTACTTTCATTTTTGACTAGAGTATCAAAAAACGAAATATAGCAGTATAGTCATTTCTTCAATATGCACAGATAACAATGTAAATATCTATTGTAGGTAAATAAATTCTGCTTTAATCTTCTAGATATTTACTGTAAACTTATCTTTTTCTGAATTATCTAGAAAATAATTATCAGTTCTTATTTCTGTATAAAGCTAATATCAAAGAAAGTACTGTTTTTTTAACAATATTATTTCTAAAAAAATTTCAGCTATGGGGAGATAATATTCATCAGATCTTATAGGAGGTACATATGGTGACTATAAGAGTGTCAATAGATTGTTTAATATTCTTATACAGTTCCAAAAAACATAGATCAGAATTTTGGAACTACAAATGCCCTTAAAAATATACTTTTATGAATGAGAAAAGTAATGTCCAAATAGTTAAATGAGGCTCCTCTCAAGACTATCTCAAGGTTGGTCAGTTAAATGGCAGGATTGATTGGCTTAGTACATTTCTCCCAAGCTACACTACCAGTATTTGCAGTTGCCATTATTTTGCTATATAGAAACAAGACTTTGGAAGGAAATCCACATGGAAAATAATTTACTTTAATATAGTTAGATGTCTATTTACATACAGGGAATAGTAAATGATTATATTAATTTTGAATTATTTATATGAGGTTTATGTAATTTACATATAGATTACAAATAATATACTTTGGCAAGCACAATAGGGAAGAATTAAGAGTAATATAGCAATACAGTATCCTCCACTGTAATGTTCTTGGTATTAGAAAACTTAAACAAGATTTCATTATATAAAATATTTATTGTGTGTCAGGCATTCTGCAGGCTGTTTCACAGTGCTTATGAACCCTTGTTCGTCTTGTTTACTAGATGGGGAAGAAACTGACATGTAGATAATATTTAAATACTATGTTTAGTAATTTGAGTAAGAGAGAAAAGGTCAAGAGAGGCATACTAGCAAAGTAGGAAAGAAGCTAGGACATTGAGTAATTAATTGTGGGGAAGAAGTGCAGGCAGTCACAGACAAAGAAACACTGGTTCCAAACCTGAGGATTTTGATGGATCTCTTGCTGTTCCTCTCCCACCCTCTCATTAAATCATTTATACAGTACAGAACAAATAAAAGAAATAAAATTCAAGTATAAAAAAAACTTCTGGAATATTAACCTCAATAAACTTGCTCCCCTTATAGTATCTTGAAGAATGTCAATCCAAATTTCTAGAGATCAACCTAGATTATTTCTTGTCCTTCAATTCTCACATTTTATCACTCAAGTTCCATTACATCACCTGAAATGTAGGTATATTCTAGATAGACTCCCTTCATTCACACTATTATTTTAATCCTCTTCATCTCTTTCATTTATACTATAGTATCCAGGTTTGATTTCTCTAATAAGTCTCCTAGGATCCTGCAAAACAGGAAGCATCACCTACAAAATAAAATTTAAACTCAGTTGCTTAAAATCACTTCAGATGTTTTGTGGTCTGACCCTTACATCTTACCACTTATTTTCCTTCTCTATTTCCAATTGTATTCTCCAAGGAGATTTAACCCTAGTAGTTTCAGGAACATTTCATGATTTTGCACTTCTGTGAATTTTTGCTGGTAAAATAGTAGCTAATATGCTTCTATTATGTGTTTCCTTTTTGGACCACAGACTGCATTATTGTGTGGTGGATAAATAAATGAGTTTATCATAGTCCTTCTTGATATATTTCAGTAGCTCAAATAGAATGTTTCAGTATCTCAAATGTTTCAATTACTCAAATAATATGTGGTTTGTTCTTCTCAATGATCCTTAAGCAGATGGATCATTTAAACAACTATACACCGATACTCTTGTTAGGCACTGGACAAGAAGGACAAATCATGTCTAATCCCTGCATAATGAGGTAGCATGCAACATTCAGGACAGATCAGAAATGTATTTACCTTCAGATCAGGTAACTACTTACTATGATGTTTGTTATTGTTACTTAACATGCAATAAGAAGGAGAGAAAGCAGTAAGGCAAGCAAGCCAGAGGGGGAATGAAACCCTTACCCAAAAAATGGCTTGAATTGACTGACAGGTGTGGTCTTCTCACATATTTTTAACCAAAGAGCTCTAATAAATATTTAATAAATACTATTTTATTTTTAAACATCCACTACATGAAGAAAACATTTATCATATCCATTAAGTGTACACATACTTATGCATCACTTACTCCGTGCTTGGATTGTTTTAGATGACAGAGACATAGTAAAAAGCAAAACAGATAAGGTCTCTATCCTCAAAGAGCTGCCCTTCCAGCAGGGAAAAACAAGAGGAGCAGGAGGAATTTTCAGATGGTGTTAAGTAGTTTTTTTAAAAATAACAGGATCATATAATAGAAACTAATGGAGAAGTGGTTTGGCTAATTTTGATAAAGTGATTGAGGCAACCTTTGGTAAGAGGAGGAGATGCTTGAGTTGAGACCTGGATAAATGGACAGTAATCCAGGCAGGGACATGTGCATGACTGAGGTGGGGAAAAACGAGTGGAGTTCAAGAAATGGAACAAAGGAAAATGAGGGAGTAGACACATGGTATAAAGTTACAACAGAGTGATAGGCTCAGTGATACAGTGACTTAGAGGCATTTTTATGAATTGATGGGCAGCTAATGGGTAGTAGAGAATAAGCATGGATGTGATTGTTATTGAAGGGGGAGTATGCCCTCTCCATAAACATAGTCTAAGGACTTCAAAGTTCCTCCCACGTCTCATGCCTGCAATTCATAAAACTGGCACTTGGTAGACTCTTATGCCTTATTTTCCATAATGGCATGTATAATATAGTGTTCAGTTTACTAAGCAAACATTTCAAGAGGACCTACTATGTGCCCTTACTGACATGGATACTTTTAAAGATGAAAAACTTTGTTTTTGTCATAGAAACTATACAATGTAGAGAAAGACACCCACATTGATATAATTTTAGAATAATACATTAAGTGCTAAGATAGAGATAATGAAAGGTGGATGTGAGGATTAATTTTTTTTAGGTTGCTGGTTTGGGGAAGGTTTCTTGGAAAAGGTAATATCTGAGTTCTTGGTTATTTAACTAGTCTAAAAGGGTGTTCCCGTAGATGGAAAGCATGAGTCAACAAAGAGAAACATTTTCATTCAGATGGTGCAAAGGTCTTTCAGGTCAGTATTACTAAAGCTCACAGTATGATCCAGGAACAGTGGAATGATATCTGGAATCTAAACAAGAAACAGATAAAAGTATTCAAAGTCATTTCAAGCATTCAAACACTATCCTAAGGTCCATTAAAACACACTGATGGATGCTGAAGAATTGGTAGGACCTAGTCAGAACTGCATTTTAAATAGATTTTAGAAGTGGATGAAAAACATATTGGACATCTTTTATTCCCAGCTACTATCCTGAATGAAAATTGATGCCAAACCTCTTCTGAATTCTTTTAAATATCTTTTAATTATTATAGGACATATTTTAAAAAGGAGTTACCTAATATTTTCCATATAGTCTCCAACATTTTAGGCAAAGAAGAAGAATAAAAAAGTGATTTGGGGTTTGCCTTATTAGCCAGATATTCTGCTAGCAAAAGCCTGAGATGTCCTAAGTTTTCTCATATTATTTATGCCTTAGATTCCAAGAATCCAGTGAATTCACCTGACCCAGGTATGATAGGAATCCTCTGTGATGAATATTTGAAACTTTATGTATCTCCTTTCTGAAAATCTTTACTTCTCTTTTGATTTGATTCCATAATTGGAAACAAAATGTAAATCACACCTTTTAGAAAACACCTTATGATTACAAATTATGCATGTCTTTTACCTGAGGGTGTCTACTGACAACTTCAGCATCTTGCTTAGGATCCCTTCTCCTCTGGATAATGCTCTGAACCACTGTAATATGTTCAAGGCAGGACATATCTGTAGTGAGTATGGACATCTTAGGTGTTTGTTTGAGACATCTCCAGGAGGCTCTAATCACTACTTTACCTGGAAATGTTTAATACTTTTAGCAACATAGCCTATCTTAAAGTTTTGGTCAGTATTTATGAGTATGTTTCATTAGTATTATGAGCTGCTGTCTTATTCACCCCACCCATCACTGGAGTAAGAACCTGTGCTGCTGCCATTTTGTTTTCACAATGAGGCATAAGTGACAAATGAAAACATGGTATTGCTTGTGAATACATTTCTCAGGAGAGAAGATAATTTTTTTTTCTTTTTTAATCTTGAATACTTTTTCATGCTAATTACTAATGATTGAGTGTTTGCACAATTTTATCCAAATAAATAAAGATAATTTGAAGAGTTCACCCTTTCTATTTTTTTTTTTTTTTTGCCATGTTGTGAATTAAACCCAGAGTCTTAGGCATGCTAGTCAAATGGTCTGTCAGTCCCAGGATCATCTTTAAATTCTGCCTTTATTGACTCTACTTTCCTCTTTCGAGTGTTGGCAGTCTTTCCCCAGCTTCTTCCACATCAAAGACATCTAAGATCATTGACGCCATCACTTTCTGATTCAGTCTAGGCTAAATATTCTTTAGCTTTTCCTTCAAAGGACTCATTTACATTCGCTTGTTTATTTGTTCCTTCATTATTTCATTCATATACTGTACTTTCAAACTTCTTTCTCTCTAATCAAAACTTGAAAGGCAATGTAGTACATTTTCAAACTCACAGATTGGACACCAGGGATCTAGATACAAGTACTAGCTTTGTAATTAACATTGTGAACCTGGCTGATAACTCAGCCACCCTGGATCTCAGTTTACTCATCTCAAAATGCAATATTTTGAATAAGTATCCACTTAATTAGGTCATAAGCCACTTATATAATTTGATAACTATGATCTTTACTCACCACAAAATAACTGCTCACAAAATTTTTCATTTTACTTCTTGGGATTCATGGAATCTTAAGACCTCTGTATAAATGCCTGGAGATTTACAGGCTCCTAGTTAAGAACTACTGAACTAGATGGCTTCTACTTTTGTAGTTTTATAGAGCCTTGCTACTCAAAATGTATTTCATAGAGCAAGAATCCACGTGGCAGTTTGCCAGCAATCTGTGTCCCACCCCAGACTTAATAAAATCCGCATTTTAACAATATCTTCAGGTTATTTACATTGATATCAAAGTTTGAGAAGTACAACCACCAAGATTTGTTTGAATACATTTAATGGGTTTAAACACATTTCATAAAAAAAACAGAAAGGAATATATGATAATTTCTCAGGATGGATTAAAGGTGCTTTGCTTTTCTCTTGATACCCTTCACAGTTTCTCATGTTATAGACAAATCACACCAAAGGGTGGTTAAGTTTGGACTCAGGTTTTATGGATGAAATAATGATAGAATAGTTAAGGTTCTGGAAGGAAGAAGCATTTCTTTATATTGTGTTTGAGTTAACACAAGCATGATTAAACACACACAGTAGTAGGGGAAGCTTTCACCATTAATGGCCACACTGACAAAATGGGAAGGAAAAAAAATCCCAAAAGTTAGTTTAACTAAGAAATTCTATTGACAGGAATTCATGTGAATCACGTCACATTTAATCATGTAGCACAATAATGATCCAACAACCCAAGGATAAAGTCAATGTATCAGATTCACATTGTTCCAGGTTTTATCTAATTATTGCACTAAATTTCAGAAATACGTATAGTCTACATAATTTATTTCTCTTGCAGCATGCAAACTTGCTCAGTACATTTACAGATTAAGGAAAATATTATTTTAAAAGGATATGGACCTTATTACTCCTATGCATGGGTATGATTGCACAAATGGTGTAACTTTACACCATGTACAACCAGATAAATGAAAATTTGTGGTCCATTTGTGTAAAAAGATAAAATTAAAATAAAAAAATGACATCTTGATGAAAATGATTTTTTTTGTATTAGCTATTTAGTACATAGATAAAGTCTCTATTCTGAAGTGTAAATGTTCTGGACCAAATCATATAAAAGAAATTTAAAACTGTAAGTATTCATTCACATATGTTAGACCTGAACTTTCATATAATTTCTGCTAAAATTAAGGAAACTTTTGAAGTTTCCCTGAGTAAATGTCACATTAGTCTACAAAACTGTGAGTTCCTGTATTTCCAAAGTAATCTCTTAAAATGGAAGAAACTAAATGTATTGGAAGCATGAGATATATATGGATTAAAGAATAAGAGGAAACCAAATAAGGCAAAAGGGAAAATAAGGTTATGAGTGGCAAAGGAGGTGGAGAGGAGATGAACAGAGCATGAATCTTCATGCATAAACACCAAGTGACATTTACTGATTCAAGAAAAGAAGCAGGAGAAGACTTCATGTTTTTAAAGTCTTTATATACTTCTTGTGATGGCAATAATAGAAACTCAATAATAAAAGTAAGTAAATAGGATCTCTCCCCTTCCTTCCCTTTCTTCTTCCTTTTCTTCTTTCCCCTTCTTAAATGTATTGTGCATTAGAGTATTCTGGATAATTTATTAGACAAGATAGCTACACCATTTTCCAATAAATAATTCTTATCTTTTGTAACTCTATGACCTCATGTAAGTTAATTGAGTTGATGGCCATTCATCCATCTCTGATTATAGCTTTTAGAAAAGTGTTCCTCATTTGCCTGTATCCTCTTAGTTAAGTCATTTGCTTATCGCCTTTTAGCCAAGCCACTGGTACCTTCTAGTTCCCAATCCATCTATTTCATTCTTCTGCTTTGTGAGTAATAGGCAGTTGCTGCAAAACAGATCTTTCTTGTAAGCTTAAAAGCCAATATAGCAAGAGAAATCATGGCAATTTTTTTTCTTTTTTTACATTCAATTAAGAGTTTTGCTTTCTTTGCAGTTATTAAGCAAGCACACTGGGATTACTGCAAGGGCAAAGTTGGGGTCCAGAGAGGAATGATTTGGGATATAAAGATATAGGTGGTAGTTTTGTAAACACAGAACTAAATTACCCATATATTAATGTGTCTAATAAAGAACGATTCTGTTCTGTTGCATCTCAAATCAATTCACACCAGTTGACTCATTTGCTAATCTAGATCATTTATCTGACACTGAACTGTTCACATATTAGATTGATAGATATTTATTGAACAAAGACAGTAATTCAAGAAAATATACTAAGAACATTATAAAAGGGATGCTGAAGGGAAATTGACCTTGGACGTTCCTTACACAAATTGTAATTTATAGCTCATTTAGATATTGATTTATTATTTATTTTTTTCTTCCATTTTGCTCAGCAGATTTGATTTTATATTGGATATTATTTAATAGGTAAAACAGGAACTAAATTAGTAGTAGGGATTAATAGTGCCTATCCATAATGTCATATGCAATTATCTTTTAATAACATTCATTTTGATGATATACTTCACTACTATTATAATGATGATTTAGTTCTAAGTTGTAAGAGACGGCCTCCACTTCTGTGCCTAGTTTATACAGAGGGCTGGCATGATAGAGGAATACACAAAAAGACAGAAAGAATCCACAGGATCAAGAACGTAGAAATAAGAATTTCGTACCAAAAAAGTGCAACAGAGTAAGACTAGCCTGCCTAGGGATTAGTCAAACTAATAATAATATTATTATGGTTAATATCAATCATTATTAATATTATTAATAATTAAGTATTATTAATACTAATCTGTTTAGGGATTATTTTTTCTATCAACTTAGATTATTTAAGTAGATGCTTATATGTATTTTATGTGTTTGCATATACCTTCACAGAGTTTTATTTGCATGTAACTACATAGGTGCACTTCTTTATTTTCATGTGAGCATATCTGTTCTTTTATGTTTGGCAGTTTGTATTTGTATGTACATAAGTATGAATATTTTTGTGTATTTGAGTATGTACATGTGAGTTTATATTTTGGCATATCAAAAGACAAAGATAAGAAATTAGATAGGTTTTCTGTTTAGTTGTTTGGTTATAAAAATAAATGTTCTAATATGTGTTATTCATATGCTTGCTCTATGTCACTAAAGTTTTTGTGTGCTTCAGGAGAATAATTTTCAGATGAAGGGAAATTGACCTTAGATAGTTCTTAGGGATTGAGACAATTTCCAGGCTATGTAATTGTCACTTGTATGTGTTCTGGATGCTGCTAGTTCAATGGAACGAGATGTCCCTTTATAGACAATTTTATTATATGATTGCTATGCCCCATTTTAGAGGTGGTTCTGTTTCACCAGCCAGGAAAATTCTCCTATTTGGTAGAAGTTCACTAACTGTTCAGTACCTACAAATGATGACCTAAAAGTTCTCAGTGAGTTTTAGACATAAGGTCACATAAGCTAAAAGGTACTAAATCAATTTTTCTCCAGTGAAATGCAACATGATATATTCAAAATCTTATAACAAAGCTGAGCAGTGGTTATGAAACTATTGCTAACATATGAGCTCCTAATATTTTTCATACTTCTACTAACAGAGTGGTTCTTCTTTTTTCCTGAATAAGGCGTAATTAATTATACAGAATTTCAACTCCCATTTAGAGAGCTGAAAACCACATGTAATTGTTCTTAATAGGTTATTTTTTTTTTCCTGGATAGCAGCATTGAAACTTCTTTCTGGGAATCAAAAAATTGTCATGCCGAGTTGAACAGGATGCAAATCTGGCCTGAAGTTTTTCTACAATTGCTTTAATAATATGTACTGTTCATCTACTCCTCAGGTTGCCATTAAGAATAAAAGCATATTATCTCGGTAGGTTGCTGTTATCTCTCTGGTTACACAGCCTGCCTACAGATAGGCCCTGGCTTACATCTGGTGCCTGAAACACTGTGGGACTAAATGGACACTTATAATAATGAAATGACCTCAAGTTTTCATAACCTGGTTAAAAACAGGCAGTTCTGGATGCAGAAAACATGGGTAGATTTTACTGCCTACTCTTATGTATAGAAAATTATATTAAATTTTTCCTTACTACATTTATTTTTAACATTAAAATTTCCAAAATTATATTTTTTCTATGGGTCTTTTCAACCCTGTGTCCAAAAGAGTAGATTTGAGAGAAATAATATGCTCTAGATTTATTCATACATTTAAAGGGCAATATCCAATATGTACATTTTTTTTCCTTTTATTCTCCCTTCCTTACTGCTCGCTATCTTTCCTTTTAGTGCCCATTACTTTGATAAAGTTGTTCAGTGCATTATGAGGAAAGAATTACTGACCAAATAGGTCTGGAAATATACAAATAAGCAAGAATATTTATAAATTATATCATATCATTTATAAATTACATTCCTGCCCTAGTTGTTCTATAGTTATTAAGGTCAGAAATTTAACTTGAGCTTCCTAGAAGCTGTTAAAAAATGAGTTGTTCATTCAGTATGATCAGTAGTTAAAATAAGTATGACTTGTCTGGAAAACAAAGTATGAAGAACATTTCCCTTACAGATTATAATAAAAGGACACCGTGTTGTGTACTGAACTGGCTTTTTTCATTATATTCTCATTTCAAATGCAACAATATGCTCCAGATGGCTCAGTGTAGACTGAAATTTAATGTAAAGCATAATTCAGTGAAGTCAATTCTGGAAAAGGTGAGAACAATGCAGTTCTGGTGCACAGATCTCAAATTTAGAATATCTTAAAAAAGAATTGAAAACTAGGAAGCCATAGGCTGAGTTTGGTTACATATATGTGGCATTTCTCTTATTTTATTTAGTTATTTTGAATACCTGAAGGATCTGTTGTTCTCAAACTAATTATGGCAAAGTACTCCTTTTTTAAAAAAAAAAAATCTACCTATCACAAGTTTTGTAAAATAACAGGTTTTATAAAATAAGAAATAAACTACTAGAAAGAAAAAGAAAAATGCTTCAAATAGAAGTTTTTAAATTTTGCATCAATTACCTTAGACAAATAGTGAATTCTTCAAAAAGTATAATCACTTAATTAAGTCTTTGGTGAATACTAGATGGGGTAGATCACGGTAAAAATTCCCATTAGTCATCAGGGTATAAATATTCTATGATACCATCTATAGATATACTACCATCTGTTAAATAATCAGTGTGCAGGTGATGGGGCAGACAATCACAGGTAATGTCTTACTATGCTAATTTGCTGCAATGGGTCATAATCTTGGGTGGCAGACACCTTAACTCAATGTTTGAATTACAAGGAATTAAAAATAGGGAAATAATCATGTCTTGTCTAGGCGGTATTAGAAAGTGGCTAATATATGTAGACCTACCTAATGGGACTTCTCATTCATTCACTGGTATATATTAAAAATATCATGTTTATTGAGGCATGATTTATGAACAGAAAATCAATACTATTTTGGTGCCTTTCTCTATGAATTTTGACAAAAATCTATTAACGGCCATCATGCATGCAGTTACAGCACAGTTCCATCGCCCCTGAAATTTCCTTCTTGCTATTTTGAAATTAATCTTCACTTCTCACCCTGCACCCCTGAAAGCCACTGATCTCTTTTTCTGTCCCTAAGTTCTTTTTCAAAATGTCATACCAATTTAATTGTATAATGTGTAGCCCTTTGAGTGAGATTTGTGACAGGCAAGTAGTTCATTCCTTTTCATATCTAAGTAGTATGCCATTGCATAAATACATCAGTTTGTTATTTATTTAGCAGGTGATTAACATTAGGTTGATTCCCATTCTTGACAAGTATGACTATAGGCATTCATTATAGGATACCTTGTAGACACATAGATTCATTTTACTTGAGAAAACACCTAGAAATGGTATTGATGGATCCGTGTACTTACATTTTTAATTTTATAAGAAACAACAAATCTGTTTTTCAAAATGAAAAACAGCAGTATCATTTTGCATTCTCTATTGTCATGTAAGAGTGATTCAAATGCTTCACATATTTATTGTTACTTGGTAAGGACAAATGTTTTCATTTGTTTAGGGTTTATTTTCAGTTCTGATATGTGTATAATAATATATCACTTTGATTTTAATTTGCATTGATTTTCCTAATGACTTATTGTTGACCATTTTTTATACTTTTTTTTTGCCCTTGCAAAATATAGCTCCATTGTAGAAGTGATTTTTCAAAATTTGCAGCCTGTCTTATTGAGTTATCTGTTTTTTGGTAACTGTGATGGTTCTTTCTTCTGCATAGCAATCCTTTATCATGTATATATTTTATGAATATTGTCTCCCATATTCTGCAATTATTTGGTGAGGTATTCTATAATTATCAATTATGTCAAACTAATTAATGGTATTGTTGAGGCCTTCTCTATATGTATTCATTTCTACTTGTTCTATTAATTACAGGAAGAATTCTGAAATCTTACATAATTGTGCATTTGATTTTTAATTTGATCAGATAACTTTGCTCTCATTTTAATCAAATTTGCTTTTTAAATTCTGAAACTCTGTTATTAGCTGCACATACATTTAGGAGTACCATCTTGTTGGTAAATTTATCCACTTATATGTATCATTTATACAGTGATCATGCTATATCACTCTTTGTTGTTAGTAATATTTTTTGTTCTAATGTTTACTTAATTTATATTAACAAAATCATTCCTGATCAATTTTTAGTAGAGTTAAAATAGTAATATGATATTTTTATCCTTTTACTTTCAGGTTATCTGTATCTCCAAATTGTTTCTTTTCTGTAAATAGCAGACAGCTGCTCTTGGTATTTTTTATTCATTCCAGCAACTTTTGGTTTGAATTTAGCTATTTAGTCTGCTTATAGTTATTGTAATTGTTGAAGTGACCAGATTTAAATCTACCATCTTGTTAGCTGTTTTCTGTGTTTCCGTCTCTTCTTTTACTTAGTTTTGAACTAGGCTTTTCTTTATGGTACCATTTTCTCACTGGTATATTGCTTACCTCTCTTTTAACACATTTTTAGTTGATTTAAAACTTCTAGTACATGTAAATGATTTATCACAGTTTAAACACAAGTAATACTATGTCACTTTCTGTCATGTGTAAGAAATTTAAAATAAATTTCCAATAGTTCTCTCCCAAATTTCAGATGTTATTGACATACATTTTACTTTGATGTAACAAGCCCTTTAAATGTGTAAGATTTTATTTTATACAAAAAATATTATTTGGGGCATTAACATTTAAAATATTTCTGTGTTTGTTTATTTTAGTACTGGGGATTACTTGTGGTAGGAAAATACTCAATCACTGCACTATAACCCCAAGCCTAGAATAGCATTTTTTTAATTTAATTTTTTAACTTAATTTTTGTTGGAGTTCTTGTATTCATGAGGATCAAATTTTCTGCCTATTACATTATTTCTACCCCATGGATAATTTTTCAAAACACACAGTACTGCACTGAAGACTTTCTCTTATTTTTGATTTTATAGTTTTAATATGCTGCATTGTAGGGTGTGTGTGTGTGTGTGTGTGTGTGTGTGTGTGTGTGTTGTTTCTTTGTTATCATTAGTTATCTTTTTGGAGGTCTCTTTACTCCCTGGACCTGTGATGACTTGGAGTTCATTAGTTTTGGAAATTCTCAGAAAAAATTCTAGCCCATTGCCTATTTATGTACAGAAAGTCTCCTCCATCTCTTTAAATATTTCTTCTGTTTTGTAGGAACAAAGAGAGGTTCCTCTTTTAGAACTTTAATTCCATCTATAATAGTAAATTTGATATTGTTCCAGAACTCTTAGATGTTCTGTTCTGGTTTTTGGGGATTTGGTTTTTCATTACTCTTTGTCTCTTGTGTATGTGTGTACACAATGTGTGTGTGTGTGTGTGTGTGTGGTGTGAGTGTATAAGTGTGTATGTTAAGGTTCATATCTGATGATATATGGTGTGAGTGTAAGTGTGTGTGTTAAGTTTCATATCTGATGATATGATGATCTGATGATGGATATCTCCAAGTTAACTGATTCCTTTCTCAAAGATGTTGAGTATACTAACAGGACATTGAAGGAATTTGTGAGCTGTGGTAACATTTTCTTTCTTGCATCTTCATTTGGCTCTTTCACACAGGTTCATTTTTTTCTGCTGAAATTCTCCATTTTTCTGTTGAATTTCTATTAGGTATTTTAACAAATTTTAATTATAGTTTTACTAATCTATCTGATAATTTCAACTTCTAGGTCATCTCTGAGTCTGCTTTTGTCTTTAACCACATATGACACAAACTCTATGACCCATTTCTCCATGGAAGGACCTACTTCATCCCAGAATTACAGACATTTATAAGCCCAGTGAACTCAGCTTTCCAGCAGGTTCAAGAAATGTTAGGTTTTTGTTGTTCATCAGGCTTTTTCATATTGTTAGGTCTGGGTTTACATTCTTTTTAGTTTTGTACATCTTAAATGAAAGATCTCCCTTAGTTCATAAGTTTAATGCTGGTGGAAAAACTTTATACTACACTGATAATAATAATTACAGTAGGAAACTTATATTTTGAATGTCTACTTAATTTTTTTGTAAAAATATGATTCTAATTATATCTTGATTGCTCATTATATGCTACTTCCTGCATTGCTATATAATAGTCCCAAAAGTCTAAATTTTGTTAGTGACCTAAGAGTTCCTAATTATCTAATTGGATTATCTAATTATAACTCACTAATTATCTCATTTCATTTATTATAAACTGAAATGATCCTGTCTTTTCAAATGATTAAGCATAGTGAAAACCTGAATGAGAATTTATAATCATACTCAGTATTTTAAGAAAGGAAGTTCTGCATATTCTATAATTAAACATTTGCAAAAATCAAGATTTTACATAATGGGAATAGCAGTCTTAAAGGTAATAATAAATTTAACTTTACTCTTTCAACTAGTGATAATTATATGAGAATTTGAGTCCAGTTGAACCTGGTCACAGATCTATGCTTTTTTCTATTTTGTGCAGTATTTTAATGGAGTCTTATTATAACATAGGTAAGTTTTTGGCTTTATGATTCTATAACCTGTTGCTCAACCTTCTATTCCCTCTAGCTTTTCTTATTGTCTAGTATATTTGCCTTTACAGCTGTTTTCATATACTGCCATTGTTATTCCCCAAATAAAGCAGTCATTTCCTGACCCTCAATGCTTTCCTTGAAAACATACGTGTTTTCTATCTGATTAACTCCACCTTTTTTATTCCGCTAAATAACACATATTGTGTAAATTTGGAAGTATCTATTTACAAGTGTTTTTATTAAAGTAAGAATATAATGTAGGGAAAAACAGTTTCCAAAGACCTATTAAAGGGAAAATAATAAAAAATTCCTTTAAAATCAAACTCCAAAAATCTAGAATTCTTAGCTTTCCAAAATGTCTTTTGAACGAAACCAGAAAAAAACATAGCCTTCAATTGAAATGAGGCTACAAGCAGCCTATGATTAGACATCAAAAAAAGGACAAAAACCAGAGAGCCCATCATTCTATCTGATCCTTCACGCACCCTGCATAGCAGGAAAGGGAGTCGCTCTTAGAGATTTATGTTTTGGAACATGAGTAAACAATGAGAGTCAGGAGAATTGCATACGTTGGTTAAAAATGGGACAGTAATGCTCCAGACTTCAGGGTTGGCATCAACAGTGACAACAACAATAATGATTGAAGTGGGTGGTAACAGAAACTGCAAAGGTAGGTATGAATAGCAGGCATTTGAACATAATGCGGGGGGCACTATGAAAAAGAAACCAAGAGAGAAGGACTTGTGCATCAGAAAAAGTAAGACGCTATGGAATTTCTAATTTAGACTTAGGCTTAGAATAGAAGTCAGTTCCAGATAATATAAATCACTAATTCCTAACCTTTCTTTTAATGATTAAACAAATCTTACATTTAATTTTGTGATTCTCCCCTCAATTTCTGATTGTACATAAGCTACGTAAAATTTTAACCTTAAATTTTCTATATTTTCCTAACCTAGGAATGAACATCAAAATTTGGATATTTAAGAGACTATAATAATCAAGCCAATGGTCATTAGAACTCCAGTAGATTATTCCAGTTCAAATGTTCTGCACATATTTCAGTCAGTTATTTCTCATGAGACATAATTTTCTAAAATATCTGTAGGTAACTTCAATGTTAATGAACACTGCCATTTTCAGTTTATTCATACAAATATTTAGTGAATACTCATCATGCATCAGTTGGAAAACTAGGCACTAAGACACTAAGATTAATAAGCAGTGAGGTTTAGTTTCAGAGGAATCCAGTGTACAAAACATATATAAACATATAAGGCCAATGTCATGTTTTAAGATGATAATTTGGTACAGATAAGCCTGGGCATCATGCCAATACAGAGAAAGGCCATGTGTTTCAGCCTAGGTATAGGAAATGCTTATTAGAGAAGATGACAGCTATGATTATTCTTGAAGAAACAATCTAAAATTAAGCAAAGTAAAATAACATTGAACACTTTCCCTTTGATTATTTGAAAAACATGGGGCACCTTTCAAAGTACTAAAGAAATATTAAGGACTCAGGGGATACCATATTCTTGCTTATCAATTTTAAATCTATTATAATTATATAAAATGGACATTTATTTTATTCTGTGATTTAGGCTCAAATTTTTAAGTGTTGACAAAAAATTCTCAATTAATTAATCCGCTCTATGCCATAACTTATATAGCCAATAGTAGCTAAATTTTAAGAATGCACTTAAAAAACAATATATTTGCTCTAAAAGCTCCCTTCTTGGTTTCTATCTTAGTGTGAAATTTATCAGTCTCAGTTATCATATGTTCCACGAATTCCTTCATTATAAAGTGGCAAGGATGAACATTCAGCATACCATAGATAAGAAGGTTGCTAACCAAGCATGTACTGTATTATTTTGTCATTTTTGGGAGACAATCTCTCACCAGGTTTTAAACATTTCTGTACATCTTATGAAAGAATCACTGACTGCTTTTGTTTTGAAGTATTTTAAAAATATATATATTTGTAAAGCAAAGAGACTTGGAAGATAGAAATAGCATCTCCTTCTGGAACAAAGAAATACATGCTTACTGCCCATTGCAAACTATTTGTATTCTTTAAGTGAGGGTGCTTTTCTTACAGGGTATAGGAAGTATCCTTCAGTCTGCTTCATATTGTCTTCTGGAAACTGGAGCTCAGGGAACCAGTATGAAAATGTTGATACTTTTGTTTCTGCTATTGCTGTCAATCAGTTGTCCTTCCTCTCTGACCTAGAGTCTAAAGTCTTCTACCAGAGTCCATAAATCTATAGCTGATTCTCATGCTATCTAGAAAGCAGGGACACATCCTAGAAGTTTTAAAGATTTTGATAATGTTGGTGATGAGAATGAAATGCTGGCAGAAATATCACTCTCTGAAAGAGGAATGATGAGGGCTTTGAAGGTCCTATCATGGAATTTGAGGGAAGTCTATAGAAATCAGTAGGAAACATGTTAGCCAAATTCTATGACTATAAATAGCAATATAAACTGGTCCACAAATGGCTTTTCAATTTTTGCCTGTTAGTGATAAGAAGTTAAGGAGTTTATTCTATGCCATTTAATTGGAAATAACTGAAATAAACAGATGCCAGAATGCTGTCCTTAATGTTGCTAATTATCCTCTAAATAGGAGGATGTCCTTGCCAGACTGGATACCAAGCTCACACCTCCAGCACTGTAGCAACAAGTTTGTGTTATATAAGTAGAAGGATCCATCTCCTTTCAGACACTGGTTAGAGAGATGTTCATGTATGTCCAGGGTGAAAAGGGAATTAACCACAAATATCACAAGGCATGGACTGGTTCACATGGGGAAAAGGGAGTCATGGCAAAAATTGCTTATTTAAGAAAAATGGTAGTTGATGGATGTTATGGCTAAATGTTTCCTTCATTTATCATGGCAAACTTAGATGCATTTGGAAGTGAAAATTAATTTTTTAAGAGACATTTTAGAGTGGGACCTTACTACTAATAAGCTTTAATCCTCTTGGGGATATTTTTGTGAGAAAAACTTCTGTGGGACATTATGGATAAGGCATTGATTAACATTTGGGCTCTTATTACCCTGAGTTGAATTTAGAATTCAGATAAAGTTGACTTACTGAAAAAATGAGAAAGAAACCAAAGAAATCCAGATAAAATTTTTCAGACCAGCAGCACTTTGCAGAAAACCTTCCTTTTCCCTGATACTGAAACCAATGAGGATTTAAGAGATATTATTTAGACAATGAAGTAGCTAATGCCTCAAATTAAGGCAGATTTCTTTTTTTTTTCTTTTTTTTGTGTTTTATTGTTTGGGTTTTTTTTTTTTATTGGTTGTTCAAAACATTACAAAGCTCTTGACATATCATATTTCATACATTAGATTCAAGTGGGTTATGAACTCCCATTTTTACCCCAATTACAGATTGCAGAATCACATTGGTTACACATCCACATTTTTACATGATTCCATATTCGTGACTGTTGTATTCTGCTACCTTTCCTATCCTCTATTATCCCCCCTCCCCTCCCCTCCCATCTTCTCTCTCTACCCCATCTACTACAATTCATTTCATTTTCTTAATGAAAGTCACCACCAAGTGAACCAATACTATATCAGCCAGAGGTAGAAAATCTATACTTTAGCAAGAACAGCTAAACATCTGTGGTTTTTCAGTCAAGGAATACCTGAAGATGAAATAGTGTCAAACATAAGAGTTTTGTTTTGATGTAGGGTATTGAGTGACTCAAAAGTAGTTGAAGTCAATTTGGTTACAGCATGAACGACTGTCATATCACTTGAAACTGAAAGTACCTATGAAGATTGTCTCCTTCCCAAATGTTAATTCCTCTCTCTCCCTCTACCATGACCTCAAATGATTTAAAGAGAAACATTAATAGAGATCAAGTTATACTCATCCTTCATTGTATCAAAATGTAGGTGCACCTATCCAAGTACATGGAAGGATTTCAGGGAGATGAGCTAATTGAACTTTTACTATATATTGGATTGAGATGCCCAAGTCACCTTTTAACCTGGATGTATAGAAATAAAAAGACCTTCAGATTCAGGTACTGGGGATTAAGCAAGGTTTTTAGTAGAAAAGGCAAGCTATGATCATCTTGTGGATGAAGTCTTTGGGGCCAATTAAACATACCATTGATATAATTTTATAGTAGAAATTAAGGTGTTATACACTTATGCTTCATCATCAATTAAGTGCATGAGATCGTCACAGTTGGGAAAAGTGTTAATAGGATGTGTAAATCACTTTCTAGGCTTCTTCCCTCTTTTTTCACATATGGTCCAACAGAAACCACTTTAAAACCCAGGGGGAGAAAAAAAGAACCACAGGCTTGAAGGGAACATGTGTTGTAAGACATACAGGATCTTAGACAATAGCCCTATATTGCCAATGAAAAGGCTAGTGAGCACTATAAGCTTGCAATGGATTATCACCAACTGAATCCAGCTGTTTTTCCCAGACTCCAGAATTCAGTTTGTATAACTGAATTCATCACAGAGATTAAACTCCTGGAATTCTGTCTTTCACTATGCCAAGGCTCCCCGCCCCCCACTCAATCCTACTGGCTCCTGAGGATAAAGACCAAGTCATGTTAACATGACATGGCCACCAAAATACATTTATAGTAACTCTCCCAATTATTACAAGTTACCACCCCATCAAGAAGATTACCTTCCATTTGAATTAGTAATACTAGGTTAGCATGAGTAATACTAGGTTAGCATGAGAGCCTCCATGGTCTAACTTTTAAAAATTTTAAAGCTTTAACTATATATATGATGGTCTATTGATGACCAATAAAAAATATTCCTTGAAATGTCTTTGACTGGATTATGGCCATAGTTCTACCAAATGAAGTGCCTGATTGAGAAAATCAGGGCTCTGTAAAAGTTTCTGGATAATATATGAGAAGATTCTTTGAGAGAGAGAGAGAGAGAGAGAGAGAGAGAGAGAGAGAACTTTTTAATATTTATTTTTCGGTGGACACAGCATCTTTTTTTATTTTTATGTGGTGCTGAGGATCGAACCCAGTGCCCTGCGTATGCCAGGCAAGCGCGTTACCACTTGAGCCACATCCCCCAGCCCATGAGAAGATTCTTCTAGCAGTCAACGAAAAAATTTGGCCTATTCATTCTCCACTTAAAATAATGACTCTCAACACTTTATTGAAATATTTGGGTATTGGGTATTAGGTATTGGTAAGAATATATATCTCACTTGGAAATTCTACTTGGAGCATTGCATTGGCTAACCACCCCTGCCCATCAGTATCTTTTAAGTGAAGATGGAAATATACTTTGTCATCTGTCCATCAAGCTGCAGCCTTTACTCCATCAACAAGTTGCTATTAGTTGAATATTCTATGTGAAGCAATTTTTCTTGGATGTGTGGTGAAGAGAGAGAGAAAGGCTGAACTGGAGAAAGTAGCAGGAAGGCAGACAGGGGAAGAAGCCTTAGAGATGTAGTTCTCCTTTCATATAAGTTCATATTTTAAGAGATGAAAAAGGCCAATTCTTTCAACAAGGAAAACTTAACATAGGTTCCCTCCTCCTCATATTTTGAGCCAAATTCCAAGCAGTCAAAGATCACGGATTCTCCTAACTCCCATCAATCTAGCCACAGTAAGATAATGCAGTGTTGGTCCAGATGATGTAATGAGTTATCTACAAAAATCACTATGTTATTCTTCCTAAATTTAGTTACACTGAAAAGCCGCCATCACCAAGAATACATTTGAAAGTTTTACCCAGTAATTATGATGTTTCTTCATGGATTAAATCATTCACTGTTAACTATCCCAATGACCATCAGTGAAGAAAAATTTTAATATACCAGAGTTTTCTTTTCTGGACTTGGAACTTTGTGAAATTTAGCTTTGCTGACTACCTGAACTATTCTCAGTTTATAGAGACAAAAATAAAAATAAATAAATAAATAAATAAATAAATAAATAAATAAAACACATGGATGTACAAATTTTCTCTGTGATGACATAAAGCATAGAGATGACATTATACAAAATTGTATATTCATTTCCACTATTTGCTTATGAACACCAACATCAGTTTTGGGGAACATTTTTCAAGTATAAATAAAAGTAAAAATGGAAGCATCCATAGCATACCATTACTATAAAAAAAATTGTACTGTACAAGCAAACATTTTATGATGAAATTTAGGCAAATATATTAAAAAAATTTTAGGAAGGCCGTTTATAGTACAATTTTCCCAAGCTTCAACCTGAAGGTGAGAAACAGTGAACAGAAGACTGGTTAGCTTCCACATCATAATTATAAGACCATTGAGATGGTCCCTGAAAAAGCCAGACTTTTTATTTTATTTCATTATCCTTTTTCACTAATACTAAAACTGATTTCTCCCTTATTACTTTCCTAAAACAAAATAAGGGGAGGGATGATTTTTATTTAATGAAAGGCAGATACAGGACGAAGTCAGGAGACCTAGATTCTAATTTTTTCTATTAAATATTTAAGAATGTTGGGCAAGTCTTTAGTAAAATGATGAATATGGAATGTTCTCAATATTCAATAATCAGTATCTAAATTCTGAGATGCTTCTATTAAGAATGTCAAGCATTCCAGTTGTAGCTAAATGAATAAGTTATTTCATGCAATCATATATGAAATCACAGACTTTAAATGTTTTATCAAAATTGATTTATGAGCATATAACTTTGATAGCACTGTTGTAAAACTTTGGTTGAATTCATTGGATTAGTTTTGAAATGTTCATTTTGCATACTTGTTCTTTGAGAATGCATTTTGCTAAATATTCCTTTGCAGAATGAAGATAGAAATATGACTTTTATGTAATGATTTGATACTTACCATTGAAATTTGGGGGCTATTTTGAATTCATAAAATTTATATTTCATAATAAAAACTCTTTCAATTTTTTTAAAAAAATTGTTAATAAGAGGCTCTTGTGACTTTTTAAATAAAAGTGCAAATATCCATAAGATTATATAATACAGCCACCAACATCAATAAGGTGATATGAACAATATACATTAATCTATGAAAATATTTTATATGGTTATCCTTTGACTAAATCAGCTTGCCCTCATAAAACACTAAATTACTTAGCTGTTTATCTATACCATAAAAATAGGTGTGAGCATGTGTGCTGTCCTTCTTTCAAAGTTGTTTTTAATTTTTTCCAGAATTTTATTGATTTCATTAGAAAATTAGATTATAGGAAATACCATACATGTGATCCTCAGTAAATTGTACTGAATAAAATCAATGAATGACTTCATAAGAAAAAAGTCACATTTTTATTGTAATTAATGAGGCATTTCTTAAAATTCAAGTTGAAAACAGCTGTTATTTCAAGTATCAAAATAATAGAACTCACATTTAGTTACCTTCATTGATTAAAAAATTTAAGCAAGTATTCATAAGTTTTATTCTTCCCCTGTTTGCTTTCCTGCTACTTTCTGTATTTCAGCCTTTTCTCTCTCTCTTCACTACACATCCAAGAAAAATTACTGCACACAGAATATTCAACTAATAGCAACTTGCTGATGGAGTAAATTATTTCATTTGCACAATTTTTAATTTATTTTTACCAAAGCAAACATTTAATTTAGATCTACGCTAGGGGGCAAATAATTATGAGCATTAAAAATATAGCTTAATGATGCTCAAAGATATGCCATTGGTACTGGTATACTAATCTCCTTTTGTGTTTTGCATAGCAGTATTAGTGACAATGACATTAAATTAAGAAAGATCTTGAATTCCAACTCAACAAAGATTTTTTTTAAATTTTTTTTTGTAGTTATAAATGGACAGAATGCCTTTATTTGTTTATTTTTATATGGTGCTAAGGATCAAACCAAGTGCCTTACACATGCTAGGTAAGTGTTCTGCCACCGAGCTAAAGCCCTCAACAAGTATTCTTAACAGAAATTCCTGCTATAATTTATGGTTTGTTAATTTCATATATAATACTAAGAGTACCTTAACATTTTGACATTAATTAGAATTATGTTAGAATACACTGCCTTAAAATTATCATTATCACAATTAAGAGTAATAACAGATCTGTCAGTATTACTACTTGCTTTCCCTTTTGTTTTGTTGGGACATTCCTTTTGCAATATGGACTCATTACTGTTGGACATAATGTGCATAGTAATCACTCCACTGTTACCTGAAGGGTTAATGTATTTAGAGAATAAACTAAATGATCTTTGGTTTCAGCTCCTAATTTAACCTACTATCCACATAGCATGGCTGCATATGAGAATTTGCAGTATTTTTGCAAGTTGAATATATAGTTTTGAATGTTCCTTTTATTCAAACGTGAAATGAAGTCTACCAAAATTTCCAAACTTAAAAACTCATAATAAAGCCATTGTATGTAGCCCCTCCTGACTTCCAATGCAGCTGTCCATACTTAAAACCCCCACTCATCACTGCACTCTGTCTATAACTATATAAGAAAAGAGAAATAAAACCTCCAATAGAGTTGGAGTTCAAACAAAACAAAAATAAAATTCTGACATTGGAAAAAATGAGATTTTTAAGGCATTCCTCACTAAACAAATTCTCAAGGTAATTGCTCAACTTTCCCTTCTTATTTCTGGTATAGGCAGGGACTTGTTCCTTTAAGGTTAAAAAGCATATGTCTTCTCTCTCCACCAACTACAAGAGCCAGAATGACAATTTAATTCTTATTCCACTGAAATTGTGTATAGTAATGCCAAGAAATTACACTCACATATCACAAACTTAAACAGGGCACCATTCAAAGTTTCTAATGTTTATTTCTGAATACTCTTATCTGTATTCTTGGAAGGGAAGACCTATGTCCAAAGGTTCAAAGAGTAAAATGTAATGTGGAAATTAATACATTTCATAACTTAGAGAAAGGTGGCTTATGAAGTAGTTTGTTTTCAAGATTTAAATGCATGAGGAATCTGGAATACAAATTTTAGAATTGAAATTATCTCCCTTCTTGCTCACTCATTCCCTCAATCCCTTTGGTCATATTTATTCATTAAATAACTGCCTATTTTCTCCCAACTAGAAATACTAAAACAGTAAACATGTTCTCATAAGAAAGGGCTACTTCCCTAAGAAAACTTCCATGGAAATATTGTCTGGATAAGATGCTACACAACACACACACAAAGCACACAGATACGGCAGGAGCCCCTTGGTACAATGTTTTCTAATCCTGCTATATCCCCCTCTTAGCCACTAAACCTAAAGAAAAATAGGGGCTTTGGCTTATTGCTATTTCAAAGAAGATTTTAAAGGGTAAGTTTGATGCCACCCACTTCTCCTTCAAGAAAAAAGCTTCTTATCCTCTAGAGTTGCTGAGCTTTTAATAGTATTGTTGCTGAAGGCCATTCACCACCCAGTCAGGTGCTCTGTTCCCAGTATGAAAAGACCCCTTCTGGAGGAATAGTTAAAATAAGATTGCTCCTTATATCCAGCTGTAAATGAGTGGAACGAATCTATGCCATGTGAATAGCTGTGCGCTATAAAACAACAATAACAAAAAGTTTAGTCCCAAAAGGTTTGTTATTCTTGTCTTTCCTTTATCATGCTTGATCATTCCCTAAACAGCCCAGGTGCTGAGAAACACAGTAACTGTACAAAAGCCAGGATCGCAGTGTGTCAGTGTCAATTTCCTGAGGACACTGTCAGAAAAGCTGGAGAGACAGCAACGCGTGGAGGGAATGAGGTCAGAATTTACTGAGAGGACCATTTACTCTTAGAAGGAATAAGGCGGGACAGTGAGGTTCTGCACCGACTGAAAGAAGGTGGGTCAGGGGCGGACTTTGAAGAGGATTTCTCAGCACCAGAAAGAGTGAGGGGTGGCACATGGGGGCGTTTGGGCGCTGGCAGAAGGGGGAATTCGAAAGGAGAAGACATGGTAACAGTGAGAGCAGCGATGACCCTGTTTGGAGTGACGCTAGGGTCGGGGCCATCCACCTTAGCGGTTAGTGTGGAAGCTGGAAGGTGAGGTGAGACCAGGAGCTGCAAGCAGCTGTCCCTGGGAGAGAAAAGGTTCTTGTTGCCGGCAGGTGGAGTTGAAACCAAACATCCCCTCAGGGACCACGGAGCAGACCCCTCTGAGACCCTCTGCCTGGAGGCTAGGGAATCACAGCAGGTGGTTTGGGTTGCCTCTCAAATCTAAAGACGTCTGTCTACCCCAAGCCTTGACGTCTGACACCCTGAGCTCTCCTGGTTACTCACCAGTCCTGGGGGGAAAGCGCCATCCCGGGCGCACGCGAGGGTTGCGCGGCGCAGGCTGCAGGCAGGGCCGGGCGGCGGTGGCGGCGCTGTCCTAGGAGCGGAACTGGAGTCGGGGGACGCCAAGGCAGAGACAGCGGGGGCACAGGGAACTGAGGGCGGGGAGAGCCGAGGATCTGGAGCTGCTCTCACTGGTTACCATGTCTTCAGAGACGGAGT
>NW_025999842.1:16570857-16603212 GCF_001458135.2 Marmota marmota marmota | reverse complement strand
AGGAGGCACGCGGTAGGGAGGGAGGGAGGGAAGAGACTGAGGGAGGGGGTTGAGAGAGGGGAAAGGGGGAGATGATCACTCAGAGTTGGGAGGGGACAAGGAGACGCACAAGAGCCCAGCAAAGGTTCCCACCAGATGAGCTCAGGGTGGGGAAACAGAGGATGAGGAGATGGGTCTCTTCTCGCGCCCCCACATACCCTGCATCCCCCTTTGCGCTCTTTCCTTGGGCTCTTCCTCTTATAGCTCAATCTGGGGGTTGCCCAGGCTCGTCCGCAGCTAGGGCTTCAACGCACTAGTGAGGGTGTTGAGCTCAGCAGGCTAACGCGATAGCTCTCCGCGCCACCGGCCTGTGGCACCTGTGCGCGCAGCCACTACCACCCGCTCCATTTCAGTGGCTCCCAGACCAAGAACTCAGGCTGTCACCCTCTCTCTCTCCCCTTTGCGGTCAGATCGTGATCGTGCATGTGCAACCATGACATCTGTGTAGTTCCCCATTGCTATTTGTTTTCCTGGGCGCTCTTTGGCACAGGCTGTCCGACCAGAAGGCGCCAGCAGGGAGCTCGATGCAGGCAACCTTCGCCAGCCCGGTGGAGCTGCTGCCCAGGCAGGGGTGACGGTATTTGTTTGTTGCCTGGGTTGACCAGCTAGCCCGGGGTGAGGTGGGGGGTGGGGAGGATCTTTGGACCTCATTTCTTTGAACCGTGTGTTTAGCGATCTAGAAAGGTTGTAAATGTGAAGGGCAGAGATACAGTCCATTACCTCTTGTCTTGATTCTCTTCCTTCCTTTACCGAATGAATATATATAATATATATACAATAAAAACAAACAAACAAACAAAACCCATTGATTTAGCTCATTTAATAGAAATATTTCCCCAGCTCTTCAATGCAGAGCCTTCAATTCCGCCCCCAGAATTTTCCTTGGATTGGTCTGGCTTTCCTATTGTGGATTTTTGTTTACTCCTTTGGACTGTAACTCAATCGTGTTTGTTCAAAAACTACAAAGATTCGAATGCAAATAGATACTATATTCAGTGCCCTATACGCTTTCATGATTGAGGGAATGAATTCAAACATTCAGTAAATATAAAAAACAATCAGAGTATTATTGACTGATTTCCATGAACCATAATTTTGTTTCATAATATTCTGTGGTAGTTGGGGGTCGACAGAGAGCAAGTACATTATTGTGTGTAAAAGATATGACTGGGAAAAGAAGTCTAGTAAAACTCTCTTCAACACATAAAGTTTGTTATTATTCCCTGTCAAAACCAAGAAGGAAAGAATTTCTAAGTTTGTTTGGTTTCTCTTGTGGGGGGGTTGCTTTAAAAAAAAATGGAAAAGGCATCCATTTACTAAAGAGACAATGTTATAAAAGCCTAAAGGATCTTAGTCTCTAGAAGAAATAATCTGAGTATTTTGTTTTACATAAGTATGTCTTATATAACAAATGTATTCATATTAAGTGCACTTTCAATTGTATATGCAGTGAGGAAAAACGTTTTTAATGTACTAAGCCATACCCTAATGTTAATGAAAACCCTCTAGATCTTCCTGTATACCTCTACAAGATGGAATTTTTTTAAAAAAGTTATAACTCAGTGGTAAAGTAATATTTGATGGTCTGGGTATTCTCAAATTATTAGAATCTTTCTTGTTGAGTATATCTGCAAATGAAAATATTTGGTTTCACATCTATCTAATGATCCTAATGAGACAAGTACCTCCTCATTATGAGAACAACAGATGGTTAAACTCCTCTAATGCACCTCACCTTTAAAAGGCATATGCTACTGTCTCCAGATGTCCAGAGGTGCACCATGTAAATTCACCAACTGCTATTTCAAAGACCACAGAAAGAAGATGATTGGTGGAGACCTACAGTTCATTCAGCACTCTAAGTCTTTATTTAGGTGAGTAGTAATTTTTACCAATGCCATTAATTGCCTAGGCAGAGTTTTGAATCAAGAATTAATAAACCTTAATTTTATTATGCCTGATTAGGATATTCCATATCTCTCTCTTAGTGAGGTAATTTGCCTTTGAGAATTTTAAATGCTTTTCTTCCCATATTTAATTATGAAATCAAAACAGCAATATACATGTAGTCTCATTTTATGGTTGTGAAATGGTAAAGCGAAGAATGCAAACTAAATTACTTTAAGTCCAAGCAATGACAAAGGGTGATATTTAAAGCACAGCAAAACAAATTTATAAATTTCTGAATATCAGTTTACCTCTCCAACCGCTTGGCCCACTGGAGACAAGAAGAGAATGATAAAAGATGAAATGACATTTGAGGTCTCCTGCTGGAGGATTTGGATTTCTATTTAGATTCTAAGGTTGGATGAAAACTTTTCTGTCACATCTACTACAGCGTTCTCTACCTTTTTGTACTCTTTTCCCCTTTTTCATATCTATTAGTGTAACACTGAATTATGCATTATAACATTAAGTCTCAGAAGAGAAAGTATGAAAAGCAAAGAGAGTGGGCCCTGTGATCTAATCTTAGAATGTACCAAGAAAAATGTACTTTCAAAAAGTGAGTTTGCTTGGAAGTGCAAAATTTATTTTCTTGGGTTACAACAATCGATTCGGGAACTGGAATTGGGCTGCAGCTGCCAAAGGAAAAAGCATGGGAAATGTAGAGGGGACTCAGTGTGGTTAATCTCACAAAACTAAGAAAAGTACTACTCCTGAAGGTATTGTGCTATTGTGCTATGTGCTATTCATTCTCACTTGTGAAACCTTCTTTGCAGCAACTGCTGTGGAAACTGTACTAAGTAAGTCGGATGACAAAAGCCCACCTGGATATGGTTTGTAAAAAGTAATGGAGGAATACACAAAAAATGAGACATAGAAGCAATATTTGCTCTAAGCAACCTATTCCTGTAGCAGCAGCAAAGGGGAAAACTTTGAAAACCATAAAAGGCTATTTTTTCCCCTCTCCTTTTTCCAGGAACCTAGAGGAGAAAAATTGGACTGAGTTAATTTTGAGTAATTAAAAAAAAGAATGGATACAATATAAATATAAAAATAATATAGGATAAGACCTCTAGAGGAGCTGAAAAACCAACCACTTGTTGAAAAAATTATGCTATAACAGTGTTTTCATAGGGAAGTTGAAAATCTTGTCTTAATATGCTAATTTTATATAAATTTTCATAAAGGCACAAGAAATGAATTGCCTCTGTGAATGAACACCACAAGGCACAAGTGTGAGATGATGAGACAAGAGGAACCAATGACACATAGTTGGCAAATCTCAGGAGAAAAGTGAAAGAAAAATTAGAATCATCACAAACTAAAAATGAAAATGGAAGAATTACAACATAAACCGGGGACTGAGATAATCAGGGAAAGAAAGGGCAGAAATGAGAAAGGCTAGCAAAACAAAATAGAAATAAAGAAAAAAATGGCTTAGAGAGAATATAAAAGATGGAGAAGATGTGCAAAAGTAACCCAGTGGATACACAGAGACCCTAGAGAGGAAAAAACAAATGATGGAAAAAAAATAAATACTTAAATATATCATTAAGAAAGAAACATTCTTAAAATAAGAGATGTGAAATTTCCCTTTGAAAGGAAATACTGATTAAATGATTACCAGAGAAAACCGCCACAGAATCAACAAGACCAAGGTTATTCTAGTACAGGATTTAAATATAAAAAAGAAACTTTTGAGCATGTAGGCAAACCTGTCAGTAACATAAAGGAAAATGTTGATATTGTTCTCAAGATTCCTTATTGCAACATTCAGTAGTGGAATAGAATCATCCACTATCAGTGGAGCAAAGCCTACAAGATATCAAAGAAAACAGAGTGAGAGTTTTTTTTTTTTTTTCTTTTTGCTAAATAGTCCTTTAAGCACAATGGATGTGAACAGTTTTCTACATGAAAGAACTCAGGGAATATTATTCTATGAACCCAACAACAGGAAATCACTGGAAATGAAATGAAAGAAATAAGTATTAAGCTTTCTAAGAGACAAATGGAAGAGACATGGATTAAAAACTGATTATTTGTGTTAATAAATTGAATGCACTCATTTATTAATCTAAGTTTTGAGAATCTGAGAATAAAAGTAATAAAATGGAATATAAATCTCACAGATCTGGACAATATAAAAATAAAACATCTAAAAAATCGGTATGAGAGTGACAAAAGAAGATGGGGTATAAAGGCAATTAAATGTTGGGAATCAAGGAAACTCACATAAAGCAACAAATAAGTATTCCAACAATTAATCGTCCAAAGGTAGACTATAATCAAGATTATATGATGTATTGAAGGAGAAGATAGGGAAGAATAAGAAACAAATTTTTACCATTGCATATTTTAATGAACTAAACTACAGAGTCTGTAAAAATAGAGAAATGCAGTTAATTTATTAAGGAATATTTTTGAAAGTACCAATAACAAAATTTAAAAAAAAACTTCATAAATGTTTAAAATATGCACATGGAGAAAAAGAAAATCAAACACAGAGTGAAGAAATTGTGCAAAGTTCTAAGAGGAAATAACATAAAACAATGTGTCAGAACCACAAATCAACATTTCTAATATACCAATAAATGAAAATGGTTTTCCCATTTCCTGTCAAAATATATTGAGATTGGATTAAAAAACAAAATAGTTTTCTATGTTTTGATTTTACAGCAAGAGAATTCAGCATGATTAAAAAATTAAAAAACAAAACAAAACAAAACAAAAAAATACGGGAAAACATACCAGGCAATTGAAAACAAAGAGCAAGTTGTATTCATAACCTTAATCATAAGTTTGCATAAAGTCAAAAAGATGCTGACAAACAAGAAGAAAAATATGTTATGATAATAAAAGTAAAAGTCACCTTCCTATTATGGATGAAACAATTATAAACATCTTTGTACCAGATGACATAACACTAACATTACTAAATCATAAATTATAAATATTAAAGGAGAATGGCACCCATTATAATTGGAGTCTTAATACTTTTAATCCATGATTGTCTACATAAACAGAAAATAAATATATGAATGATTAAGTATATATGACTTATATATACTTAATATATATATTAAATATATACATGAAGGATTAAATATGTATGCTTTATATTTTAACTAGAATTTTGTAACAATTTAGTACAAAAATTTAGTTAAAATATTAACAAATGAATCCAACAGCTCATTTCATCATCACCAAGTACATGCTTTTTTTTTTTTATCAAGAAAGTAAGGATGTTAATATCTCAAAAAATATATTAACATACTTCATCCCTTCTCTTATCTATAAAATGGAAATAAAATATCAGCACCCACCTATGGAATTTTTTTTAGAAAGATTAAAATAGTTATTGCATACCAAACCTTTAGCAAGAATGCTGGGCATGGAGTGAGCCTTCTTTAATATTATCTGGTTTTTTTTTATCAACATTTATAAGATATTAAAAAGTTACTGTGCTTATGATAGCACATAAAACTTGCTTTCATTTTCTTGAATAATAAACTCCTGTGTTGATTTATCAATGTTGTGTTCTCATCTTTTGTCCCTTCTTCTTCTAAGAGATTTCATTATTGGATTTCAATTTTTTGTTCTCTGTTCCTTTGTATTACTATTAATATCCTGCAAAGGATTGAAATCAATTTACAAATTCGGAGTATACTTAAGACCAACTATCCAATTAAAATAATTTCATATGATAATAGTCAAATATGAATGCATTTTCTTTTTAAAATAGACCTTAGTTTTTAGATCAGTTTTAGGTTTGTAGCAAAACTGAGCAGAAGGTAGCATTCCTACATGGTACCTTCCCCCACATATGCACAATCTTCTCCATCCACTGTCAACATCTCCCAACACAGTGGTACATTTGTTATCATCGATGAACCGACAATGACACATCATTATCACCCCATGTTACAGTTTACATTAGGATTGACTGTTGAAGTTGTACATTCTATGGGCTTTGATAAATGTATAATGGCATGTATCCATCACTGTAGTATCACACAGAATAGCTTTACTGTTCTAAAACTCATCTGTGCATCATCTATTCATCTCTCTCCCCCTGCTACACCCTGGCAATCCCTGATCTTTTTACTGTTTCTATACTTTTGCCTTTTCCAGGAATCATTCCGTATGCAGCCTTTGGAATCATACAATTTTTAGCCTTTTCACACTGGCTTTTTTCACTTAAACACATGCATTTAAGTTTCCTCCAAGCCTTTTCATGGCTTAAAAACTTCTCTCTTTGTTTTTGTAATTTGGCACTAAATTCTATTATCTCTATAGTATGACAGTTTAATTATCTATTCACCTATTAAAAGACATCATGGGTGTTTCCAAGTTTTGGCAATATGAATAAAGCTGTTATAAACATCCATGTGCAATTTCTTTTCAGGACATAAGTTTTCAAATTCCTTGGGTAAATATCAAAAATGTGATTTCTGGATCATATGGTAAGAATATGTTTATTTTTGTAAGAAACTGCCAAACTGTCTTCTAAAGTGGCTGTACCATTTCACAGTCCCGCCAGCATTGAATGAGAGTTCTCACTGAGCTCTGTTCATGTCAAGATCTGTGATCTGTGTCTGGGATTTTGGTCATTCTAACAGTTTGGTAGTGATAGTTCATTGTTCTTTTAATTTGAATTTCCTGATGATATATTATGTTTAGCATGTTTCATATGCTTATCTTCTTATCTTCTTAGGTGAGGTGTCTGTTTAGGGATATTTTCCATCTTTTAATTAAATTGTTCATTTATTTATTGTTGAGTCTTAAGTGTTCTTTATATATTTTGGATAACAGCATTTTAAAAGATACAACCTTTGTGAATATTTTCTCACTGTCTGTATCTTGTCATTCTTTTAATATTGTTTTTACAGAAGTTCTAACTTTTAATGAAGTCTATTCTACCAATTATTTCTTTCATGGGTTATGACTTCATTATTATATTAAAGAAAATTATGATACTCCAAATCGTTTAGATTTTCTCCTTTGTATCTTCTAGAATATTTATAGTTTCCCATTTTAACTTTAGGTCTATTATCTATTTTGAGTTACTCTTGTGAAGGATATAGGTCTGTGTCCAGAGTCATTATTTTTTTTCCACCTGTGAATGTGCAATTTTTTCAATACGATTTGTTGAAAAGTTGAAAAGACCATCATTGCTCCATTTCGTTGATTTTACCTCTTTGTCGAAGATCAGTAGACTACGTTGCCAATCACCCATGGTTCTTTTGCTCAATTTGAAATAGAAATCACTAACAAGCAAATAATACCAACTTAGCAAGGCTTTATTGGGGCTGCTATCAAGTTCATGGGAGACAGCATAAGGGACAGGGTGACTGGACTGGCTCTCTGAAGGGCCAATGTGTGAAGCTCTTTTAGTTCTCATGCAAATGCTGTTGATGAAAATTGTGCATTATCCAGGATTTCTGCACACATCTGATTTGAGATTGTTGTTGTTGGCACTGAGGTTGGCACTTGACATAGTGATGTGCTTTATGCATATAGGGCTTGTTTTCCCTTTGGTAACTAAAAGATTGCAGATGGGCTCACTACCATCAATCCAGGTAGGCCTTATCATGATCAGTTTCGGGCATGTTGTGTATGTGGGTTTGCAAGAAACTCCCTGAAAAGAGAAAGAAGAAATTTAGTGGTTGGTGTATAAAAGCTCTGGCCTCTGGTTGGTTGCAGGCAGTAGGGGGTGATTTGTGGTCTCAGCAGGTGAATAGGTGGATCTGGGAGGAGTTCTTTGAGCCTTTTTTCAAGACTGCCCTATTCCCCCTTAGAATTTTTTCTCCTAATTCTTAAGAAAAAGGGTCAAAAATCTCATCTTAACTTTAAGTGGTACATTTCTATCTTGGACATGTAAATTCTATGGCGCCCTAAGGCATAAAATCTCTTGCTGAATGCTGTAAGGATCTATATAGGCCTGATTCCTCTCTTGAAGATATTGTTTAGAATCCTTGAAGAACCATCATATTGACATGAAACTGTTGTAACCCGGAAGCTGCAAGCTTCATCAAGTGATTAAAAATATAAGGGCCAAAGATTCACTATAATATTATAACAACAGTGGATCTGAAAAAAGAAGGAATTGAGTTAGGAAGGTTAGGGCAGACTTAACCACATCTCAGATGAAAGTCACCATAGGGTTGCCTTGTCTAAAGGTGTGTAGCTATTCTCTGTGGTCACATATAGACTTGAGGTTTACTTCTACTTTTCCTGTGTAGTTAATTGAAGTGCAGTAGGTATTGTATTAATCCACCATTATGTTCCACTAGGAGATAATCTAGTGCTAGACAGTTTTCAAGGACCACATTTGCTAAGGAGTTAAGGGAAAAGTTAAGTCCCATGAAAACCTCAAGGATACTTAATATGACAATTTCAATTTTTGTGGTTAAATTGGTTAGATTGTGCAGGGTGGCTTCATGGTAGACAAACCTTCTCCATGATACAGTCATACTTATTGTGGCCTGTGTGCCTGCTTAGATAAGGTCTATGGCTCTCTTGTTACAGTGTGAGGAAGTGAAGGTTAGAGAAATTTAGAGACCTCTGAGGAAGCAAGATATATTTGGTTGCAATCACAATTGAACTAGAGTTTATCAATACAATCAGATGTTACTACCTTATTTAGGAGGGAGGTGGTAGAGTTTTCAGCCAGTATACTTTCCAGAGAGCCTGAATAACCAGATTATGCCCTGGTATCTGCAAATGGAAAGAATAGTAGAATTGTTTCTGGTCTTTAGGACTTTATCTACCAATGGTACAGGGGGAAGATACTATGACCTTACTAATGGTCCATGAATTCCCACAATGAAGTATAAATTGCTAAGTGGATGGCCTTGTCCTAGGAAATGGGCTTTTGGTAATATTTAATAGATAAATGTCTCCAGGTGATGCATGCAGCTATATAATTCTGAGTTTGGCTCCCATGGTTTCCTGACAAATATGAGTCCATTAAGGTATATATTTGATAATGGTGTCCAAAGTAGCTGGTAGAAATTCATTTGGAATTTGAGCAAATGGAACAACCCAGTTTTAAAAGCTACTAACCTGTGAACATTGCTGACACAATTCACATATTTCTTATGCTACAAAAACCTATTGTATAATATGCATGTTGATGTCATGCTGAGTTTAACAATAGACATGAGTTTGTCAGTTCAAATCTGGGACACCATTTGACTTTAAGTAATCTCTTTGGTGTTTCCCAGGGAATCATTACTGGAGCACCAGAGGTATTTGTTCCAGATATTACAAAAGTGTGAATCCTGCCTTTTTTCTAGGTTATTTAAAACTGATCTAGCAATTAGTATTTGTTGTGGTTTAGATATGAGGTGTCTCCTTAAAGTTCATGTGTGAGAAAATGCAGGATTGTTTAGAGATGAAACAATCAGATTACAAGCGCTATAACGTAACAGCAGAATAATCCATTTGAGGGACTAATAATTTGAATGCATTAGTATGGAAAATCCTTGGAAAACTGGGAATAGAACCACCATTCGATGGAGCTATCCCACTCCTCAGTCTGTACCCAAAGGACTTAAAAACAGAATAATACAGAGACACAACCACATCAATGTTTATAGCAGCATAATTCACAATAGTTTAACTGTAGAACCAACCTAGATTCCCTTCAGTAGATGAATGGATAAAGAAAATGTGGTATATATAAACAATGGAATGTTTTTCAGCATTAAAAAAAATAAAATCATGCATTTGGAGGTAAATGGATGGAGCTGCAGAATATAATTCTAAGTGAAATTAGCCATTCCCCCAAAAAACAAATGCTGACTGTTTTCCCTGATTTAAGGCTGCTGATCCATAATATGCTGCAGTGGGTAGGGTGGGAGGATTAAATGCACTCTAGGGCAAAGGGGAAAAAGGGAGGGAGTAGAAGGGAGGGCACATAGGGAGAGGAAAGACGGTGGAATGCGATGGTCATCATTACCCTAAGCACATGTATGAAGACAACACAGGATGTGACTCTACTTTGTGTACAACCGGAGATATTAAAAATTGTTCTCTATATGTGTAATGTGAATTGTAATCATTCTGTTGTCATATATAAGAAATTAAAATTAAAAAAAATATTTGAATGCATTATGGGTGATAATTATAAGATGAGAGAACAAGGCCTAGAGGAAGTAGATCACTGGGGTTGAATCCTTGGGAATTATATTAACCCTGAATCTTTGCACTCAAGTGCTATTTCTGCCTCTTGGCTATCATGAATTGAGCCACTTTTTTTCCACCATGCCTTTCTACCATGATGTTTTGCCTTACTTCAAACCCAGAGGTATGGAGTTGGCCAACCATGGACTGAACCTCTGAAATTTTGAGTCAAAATAAAGTTTTTCTCTTCTTACTTTTCCTTGTCTACTATATTTGGTCACCACAATAAAAAGCTATCATTTGACTTACATTGATTATAGTGTTGTCTTCCCATCGGCCTTTGGTTAGTTTAGCCAGAAGTGAAAAATTTTATACCTAGCAATGACAGAAAATATGCTTCTGCACAAACAACAACAATAACAAAAAAAAAAAAAGAAAAAAACAGGAGGTGACAAAAATCAAGGTTACCAAGCTAAAAGTGATCTACATATTACTTATATGTGTGTAGGCTGACATATCTGAATAGGTACTTGTAATCCTCAGACAGCTCACAGGTGTATGATGAGGCTATTTCTCATGATATTTATGGATCTGAAGTAGATAAAAGTTGGATTTGGGAGAAGTGGATCCAAACTGGCATTCTTTTAAGTTTGGTAGATCATTCCTGTTTTTGTTGTTTGTTTGTTTTTTTGGTTTTTTTTTTTTTTTGTAGTTCCTCAGGTGACTATATCTGGGCTTGGGACTACAGTATATTCTACTTGTTTGGCCCTCACTGGGATAATCAGGGCAGTTCCTCTCCCAGTACCCTTTCTTTTGAAAAGTATGCACACTGGTTGACCTAGACACGGTAGTTGTCATTGAGCAGATCTTCAGGGGTCTTGTACTGAGCCAATTTTCTCCTTCTTTTTCTTTACCATATGTGTTAGCTTCTGGGATGGGTCAACATCCCTCTGACCTTATGTCTTCCTTAAATAGCATAAGAGCATTTCCTTTTCTAATGACCTTTGTCTTTGTGTAAATGAGCACTGGTTGGATCTTAGTATCTGGTGTCTTTGCAATCCCCCTGATTGGGAGGTTGGGTGACTTATCAGAGTTTCAGGGCTTTCATAGAGGAATCCCATTATCCCCTGGGTTCTGGCTGATCTTGGAAGGTGAGGACAAAAATATTGGCTATTCTCTTAACATTATCATCTTCTTTGGCTTTGCCCTCCAAGTCTTCGTTGCTGAACAAGTGGGAGGCCACTCCACCAGTTTCCAAGTGGGAGTAGTTAATTTTAATTCTAGCTTTTTGTATTTTTCTCCAGATAACAGGGGCATTGAAGTCCATTGGTAAATTTAATCTTATCTTTCCTGAAAGTTATATTTGGTGTCTCAAAACACAGAACCAGATTACTTTGTTAGGAGTAGCACTTCTGGAAAATTTTGAGAGGCAACAATTATAATGAAAAAAAAAAGAAGAGAAGAAAGGAAAAAAGAAAGAAAGTAAAAGCAAAACCAACAAGAGTAAAACAAATCCAGGTTGTATAATAGTTTTGAACCAAGATCATAATCCTTTTACTGTAATAGCAATTTTTATCAAAGATAATCAGAGAAAAACAAGTTTGTCTATAAAATATCTAGTTTTAACAGAAAGCCATATTCAAGAGTAACTGTTCAAATTTTAATCATAAATCTGAATATAAAGTGCTTTAGAAAAGACTCAAAACTGTGAAAGAAAAAAGACTTAGAAGAGTCATGTTTAGAATTTCAAGAATTTAGCCACTTACAAAACAATTTAGTTATTTCTATTGTATATAGCATTTTTGGATAACAATTGTGACTGACAGCATTATACCAGGACCATCAGACTTTCACAAATTTTATATAACGCATAGAATATTCGTATCAATGACATACATCATATCTCACTATAAAATAATAGTTATTCATTTAACCAGAGTTATGAATTGGGTCATTCAAGGTACACTTTAAAACAAATAGATACTAAGACTCAGTTTTCCTAAATAATGAGAAACCTAATAAAGACAGTAGAAAGCACATCAAATTATCTGTATAAAACACAGAATCTTTGTACTTTAAGTTATATCTGTAAATGTTACTAAGAGACGATTAATACTTTGAAAACAACTTTGCTGACTTACATAGGTAAATTATAATATTAATTCTTAGTAACTTTATTTTAACGTAATGACCCAAAAAGAACACAGTCTTCAACTGTTTTTCCGTGTATATCAGCAATTTATAAAAGCATATTTAATAGATGCAACTATAAATTGTCTTTTATAGCCTTTAAGAAGTTAAGACCAGTTGAATTTAAATTCTGCAATTGACATTTCAGTACTTTAATCTATAAATGTCTCAGATGTTTTACCTCCATCATATGCATTTATAAGCATTTATCCCATTTTATCTACCTAATTTACTTATTTTTAACAATAATTTCTAGAAAAAAATTGCTGTATTTGAAACACTGAAACAATTTTAAACATCTTACAGAGATAAACATATTCCTGATTTTGGCTAGCAACCTAGGTAAAACATATGTTAATCACTTCAAAGACATTTTTATCTTACCTTACCAAAAATTTAAATAAACTCATTTGTCAAATATTTACTTGTCATATGAATAAATTTATGTTTTAATTTATATGAACACTCATCTTCTTCCAATTTGAATCTGATACCTTGGAAGATTTTACCATGTAGACACATCATATAGCATGTACCCAAATGGTAGCATGCAGAAATATACCTACACCGGCTGGGGATGTGGCTCAAGTGGTAATGTACTCCCCTGGCATGCATGGGGCGCTGGGTTCGATCCTCAGCACCACATAATAATAAAATAAAGATGTTGTATCCACCGAAAACTGAAAAATAAATATTAAAAAATTGTCTATCTCTCTCTAAAAAATATACACACAAAGCAAGGTTATATGACTTTTTAGTAAAATTTTAGTATGTGTGAGTATGAAACAGGTATGAGATAGAAATAAATACATGTATATTTATACAGGCACTTAAATCCAAATTATATCTATGAGAAAATGAAACACAAGTTAAGGTTATCTGTTTATATGACAAATCTTTAAGATTCTTATTTGCAAGTCTCATGTAAGTCTCCCAGCAGCTTGAACTTTTTAAAGCCTCCATTTTTATCCTCCTTGATTTCAAATGGTTAAGGAGGAAACTCTTAGTGGTCTGCATTTTAATTAGAACTGGATGAGATAATAAAGCTCCAATCAACCTTTAATAACTAATTCTCCTAATATAAACAGACATCAGAAGAGCTAGCATAAGTAGTAGAACATGCTAATCTTGCAATTGGAGTTCAAGAATTATCTTAATAGGGCTCATAAGAAATGTTTTAATTTAGGCATGCCACTTAAACAAGAATGTCAACCTGGCACGCAGGATTCAAAAGTGAATTCACCGGGTTGGGAGTGGGGAGTCATAAGATATTATAAGCTCAATTAAAAGGTGCAGGAGAAATTCCTGCCCAAAATAAGCAGCCATATACAACCTAGTCACAACTATTCTTAGGAATTTGGGTAGAAATGTACATAGTAAGTTTGTCCAATGCTGTCTCTAGCACCCATTTTGTGAGAGGCTTGTCTGGTGGCTGAATAAATAGGTGGTGCTCAAGAAATGTCTGCCAGGATCAAGTCGATCCTTAAACCTCCATTATAAACAGAAAACCAAAAAAAAAAAAAAAATAGACAAAAGAATACATAAGACAATTACATTCAACCAGAGTGTACTTTCAGATTGATCAGAGGAAGACTAGATGTCTCCAAGAGTGTGGGAGCCCTGAAGGTCAAGTGTGGCCTGGTAGATCAACAATGTTTCCAGACAAATGACTTGAAAAATAATCTCTTCAGCCCAAATATCTGCCATAGACCTTTACTCAACAATCCTTTAATATTCAGGGACACCTTTCAAAAAAAGGGGTGGTGGTGGTGGTTATAAACCTAGAATTTGATAACTGGCTACCTAGAGTGTGTGGAAAAAACAGTAGAGGGAAAAGTTCTTGGAAGACCCTTGCCAAGGATGATAGGATACCAGTGTTTGAGTATTCAAGGAAGAGAGGAAGAAAGGGTATGTGTGTGTATAAATTAAGCTTACCAAAGTACTCCAATTATCATCAGAGCCAGTTGATATGGGGTAGTATGGTCTCTTCAGATCATTGCCCTCAGGAAAGGAAGAACCTTAATGGGAGGGGCAAAGAAAAAGCAGACAGCAAGAAGAAAGTGTGTTAGTCAGTTTCCCATCAAGATGAAAGTATTAGTTAGTTTCCCATTGCTGTGACAAAATGCCCAAGAAAATCAATGTAGACGAGGAAAGATAAACTTTGGCTCATGGTTTCAGAAGTTTCAGTCTGCTCAGTTGGCTCCACTGCTGTGGCCTGTAATTAGGCAGAGCAATATGGCGTTAGAGTGTGGTATAGGGCTGCTTATCTCATGTCATCTGGGAAGCAGAGAGAAACTGGAAGGGTCCATGGACAAAGTAAACCCATTCATCAAGAAATTAATTTTAAAATTAACAATGGGCCTATTACAGGAAGACCAGTAGAGTATAGAGAAAGGAAGAGGGCATGTGGGGAGGGGCAGGAAAGGAGATATACTAGGGACCAACAAAATATATTCCATGCTTTTATAATTATGGATAAAACGGATTCTACTGTCATGTATAAATAAAAAGAAACAATTTTAAAAAAGTAAACTCACTCAGGGCATGAATCTAGAATTTGCTTCCTGCAACTAAGCCCTACCTCCCACAGCATTCACTGCCTTACAATAATACCATAAAATTATGAATACATCAATGGATTAATCCATTGATTAGACCAGAAAGCTCATGATCCAATTCCTTCCCAAAAGTCTCACCTCTGAACATCGTTTTTAATGCATAAGTCTTTGGGGGAAACACTCTATATCCAAACCATAACATCAAGGGACTAAATAGGATAAGAAAAAATTCTTTTGTCTCTGAGCCAAGGTGCCAGATAGTAACAGTAGATGCCACAGTTATGACCAAACGATTGAGTAAATACAAAGACAAGACACTAGAACAATAAAAAATTAACATATGCTACCAATTTACAATCCAAGCCAGACTAATAGCAAAGCAGTTTTCAGGAGGGTATCCAATATCCTCAGAAGTGAGCCATCAGGCTGCCTGGTCTTTGTTAGGGGCTCTTAGTCTGAGTTGTTTTGCAACTTGTGGGTTCCTATCACCACCTCTTAATTTTTTACCAAGATGGTGGCAATGAGATAAACAGGTAAAGGTGGAGAAAGAATGGGAAAACAAATTCCCTGTCAGGCTGTTGTTGGTGTCCTTAAATGTTTAAGAACCTCAAGAATTTCAATCTTGTATCAAGTATGAGTTCTACCAAATTCAGGACTGTGCTTCCTCACAATTGAAAGAGAAGGAAAGGTATTTTATAAGCTAAGTAAAAAGAAGAAAGATAGGTGTTATGATTGGTTTTGAGGTGTTCCCCAAAAGCTCATGTATGAAATAGTGCAAGGAGATACATTGGAGAAATTATTGGGTTGTAACAGTCTAAACCAAATCAGTGATTTAATCTCTTGAGAGTGATTAACTGTGTGGTAACTGAAGTGGTAGTATATGGTTGGAGGAGGTGGGGATTGGTATGTGGCTTTGGGTATATATTTGTGTCTGGTGAGTGGAGTCTCTCTTTGCTTCCTGGTCACCATGTAAGTCACTTCCCTCTCCACACTCTCTACCATGTTGTTCCTGTCTCACCTTGAGCCCTGCGAAATGGAGCCAGCTGTCTATGGATTGAGATGTCTGAATTGTGAGCCCTCAAATAAATTCTTCCTCCTCTATAGTTGTGCTGGTCAGATCCTTTAGTCACAGCAGTGAAAAAGCAGACTAAAACTAATAGGAACCCTGGGGTCCCCAAAAGCTGGCTCTAAGGAAGTGCAAACAAGGTTCACATAGGGACAATATTTGTGGTGTCTAGAGATGGGGATTATGATTCACTAAATGACATTATTTGACAGTCTTAAATCCCCACAGACAAGGACACAGAGAGAAGAAATAGCAGGGAGAATTAAAAACACAATACAGAGATGCACCAGTTTTAGAATTGTCAATAACAATTGCGGAGACTACAAGGAGGTACAACCTGAACTGCAGTCTACAATACTAGAGTGCTCAACCCCAGAGTTGTCCTAGACTAAATTTGCCTTTCTTGAAGATCACTACAGTTGAGATGCAAATCAATACTCAAAAGAAATAAGAGAAAGAAAAACTGATGATAGAATAGAGAGAGGGGCTATGGGAACAAAGTATCACCTGTATGGGGAGAGCCATACAGCTGGGGACAGCCAGAGCTGAAAGTACCAGTCTTGGTAACACTGAAGGTTTGGACAGCTGCTTTGAGTCATGAGGCAGATCCACACCAATCACTTCTTCTCTGATCCTCTTCTTTGAGATTCTCTAAAGGTCCCTTCTGAGTCCCCAGTGATTTTTCCAATCAATTAAGTGTTCTTTTGCTGAGTTCCAAATAAACACAGAATGAGACATTATTGGGGCTTTTGCTAGAGCACACAGGGCAAGGTTCCTGAATGATTTTCTGAGGGTCCCAGGGTGGACTCCTGATGAATGAATTCTTGGTAGAAGATGCATGTGGTCCAAGATTTCTAAATGTCTGATCTGATGATTGCCATCACCACCCAGGTCTATACTTGCACATATTAGGTCTATTTTCACTGGTCCCATAGAAAGAGGACAGAGGGACTCATCATTGCTGTGCCAGTAGGTCAGATAGTGGTTAGCACTGGGCATTCTGTGTGTGCCTAGGCTGTAAGGAAGACTCTGACAGGAGAAAAGGGAACTTCATGGTTAGAGCTGAAAGGGCTAAAGCCCTGACTGATTACAGATAGAAGATTTGTGGTTTCCACAGGTGAGTGAGTGAATTTGGTTGGAGTTTTGGGACCATTTTTCTATCTATCCCAACTATTTTATGTATATGTATTTGTGAGATTTTGATTCTGTTGTATTTGTCTGTCTATTCTACCAATTCTGCACTGTATTACTCTGGTAATCAATATCAATCCTGATTACTGTAGCTTTATATTAAATACCAAAGTTAGATAGTGTCAGTTTTCTATTTTGTTCTTCTCCTTCAATAGTGTGTTGAATATTCTGGGCCTTTTACCTTACCACATAATTTTTTTAAAAGAATTTTCAGTGTTGGAGATAAAACCCTCAGCCTCATACATACCAAGCAAGCACTGTACCACTAAGCTACATCCACAGCTCCACACAAACTTTACAGTTTGTCCATATTGAAAAAAAAATTACAGACACATGTTCAAGTTATTTATTTTTATTGTTTTGTAAAAAGCCTTTTTTTCATTGAATGGTCTTTACCAATTCTTTTAGCTTTCAAATACTTCATTTCAGAAACACCAAATTTTCGATTTTGCATCTGTTCTCCCTAGAACTCTCTATTTTTTCATATTTCTATTCATCAGAGATTATATTGCTTTAATTATTTCAGATTTAAAATACAAATTAAACATTGATGTGGCTGTGTCCCTGTAGTATACTGTTTTTAAGTCCTTTGGGTATAGATGAAGGAGAGGGATAGCTGGGTCAAATGGTGGTTCCATCCTCAATTTTCCAAGAAATCTCCATACTGCTTTCCTTATTGGCTGCACCAATTTGCAGTCCCACCAGCAGTGTATGAGTGTACCTTTTTCCTCACATCATTGCCAATACTTATCATTATTTGTATGCATAATAGCTGCCATTCTGACTGTAGTGAGATGAAATCTTAGAGTGGTTTTGATTTGCATTTTTGGTGTTTAGCTTTTTGAGTTCTTTATATATTCTATTGATTAGTGCTCTATCTGATATGTGAGGGGTAAAGATTTGCTCCCAAGATGTAGGCTCACTATTCACCTCAGATTGTTTCTTTTGCTGAGAAGAAACATTTTAGTTTGAGTTCATTCCATATATTGATTCTTGTTTTTAATTCTTGTGCCACAGGAGTCCTATTAAGGAAGTTGGGGCCTAATACCACACGATGGAGATTAGGGTCTACTTTTTCTTCTATTAGACTTAGGGTCTCTGGTTGTATTCCTAAGTCCTTGATCCATTTTGAGTTGAGTTTTGTGCATGGTGAGAGATAGGGGTTTAATTTCATTTTAGTGAATATGGATTTCCTTGGAAAATTGTGAATGGAACCACCATTTGACCCAGCTATCCCTCCCCTTTGTCTATACATAAAGGACTTAAAAACAGCATTCTACAGGGACACAGCCACATCAATGTTTATAGCAGCACAATTCACAATAGCTAAAATGTGGAACCAATCCAGATGCCCTTCAATAGATGAATGGATAAAAAAAAAATATGATATATATATACACAATGGAATACTCATCAATAAAAGAGAATAAAATCATGGCATTTGCAGGTAAATGGATGGAGTTAGAGAAGATAATGCTAAATGAAGTTAGCCAATCCCAAAAAACCAAATGTCAAATCTTTTCTTTGATATAAGGAGGCTGTTTCTAATATAAGGAGGCTGATTCATTGTGGGATAGGGAGTGGGAGCATGGGAAGAATTGATGAACTCTAGATAGGGCACAGGGTTTGGAGGGGAATGGAGGAGGGATGAGTTTATTAATGATGGTGGAGTGTGATAATCATTATTATCCAAAGTACAGGTATGAAGACATGAATTGGTGTGAATATACTGTGTACACAACCAGAGATATGAAAAATTGTCATCTACATGTGTAATAGGAATTGTAATGCATTCCACTATCATATATAAATAAAAATAAATAAATAAATTTTTAAAAGATATTGGAAAACAAATAGATAGATAGATAGATAAAATGCAAATTAATATATGTAAGTACAAATTCCCTCTTTAGTTATTTCCCAATTGTGTCAAATATTCTTGCACACTTTGATTCTATATAAATATTAGAATTAATTTCCTTAAGTAGTCTTTTATGATTACATTAAAAATATATGGATTTCTTGAGGGAATATTGATATATTTTCACTGTTAATTTTATGATCTGTGAATCATTTATTTTAATATTTTATATATTTCTTATTAAAATTTGAAATTTTCTTCATTTAGAAATTGCACATTGTTTGTAGATTTGGTTGGGTTTATTCTTATGGAATGTGAAAGTGATTTCTTCTATAGATTTCTTAATAGATAACTGCTTATGTATTGCTGAACTATTTATCACTACATAATTATTGTAAAATTTTGATCTTACAGTTTACAGGTAGTTCAGCAGCTAATTTTCATAAATTCTTTAGACAAATTCACATTATATTAATGATTACTTTTTAATTTTAATCCTTTAATCTTAACATGGACTTTTTTCCCCTTTATTTTATTGATTTGGCCTTGGCTTTTTACTAAGTCTCCAGTAGCAATAATAATTTTCATACTTGACTTACTATTAATGTGAATGTGATTATTTTCATTCCTTTAGATAATTGCAATAGAATTTACAAGGAGGTCTTTAATTAAGATAAAGGAATTTTCCTTTGTTTCTCTAGATTAATGAGATTATATATATATATATATATATATATATATGCTAGATTTGATCATATATCATATACTGTTTTGAGATTTCGTGGCTTAATCTTTATAATAGAAATGAAACTATTTCTAGGATACTCCCCATTGTTCATAATTCTTTAAATAGTAAATAATAATGAATCTAATTTGCTAATATTTGGTTTACAGTATTTGCTTCTATTTTTAAGTGAGATTTTCTGAGCTAGCTTTAATTTTTAGATCATTTTACTCTTGTGCAAAAGAGTTTGGCAGTTTCTGACATTTTTTGCACTCTAAAAAAATAGAAATCAGTGCATCATCATCCCATACTTTTGATCAAAAATTCTGGTCAAGTTCTGTCAGGTTTTCTTTATATATTTCAAAGCTAGAGGTAGAAAAAACCATTTTACATCTTTTTCATGATTTTTTTTTTCCTTTTAGCTACATGGAATTAATTGGGCTTTCTAAATATTTTCTTTTTTTCCTTAAATATGTTTTTTTGTAATATGAATATTGTTACTAGCTTTGTTGTTGTACATTTTTGGCTAAAAAACTAAAAAGGAGGTGGGGATGTGGCTCAGTGGTTAAGTGCCTGGTACCATAAAATAAGTAAATAAATAAAAATATGCTTCATGAAGCACCATGAAAATTTCTTTTAGCAATAAGTTTAATTTTATTCTCATAAAATACACTGTCATTGTCCCATCATATTTTATTGTTATTTGCTGTGCTTGTCCTTTTTTTTTTCCTTGCTGGGTTACTTAATTTTTGTTCTATTTTCGTTAGATTGGCAAAGATTCATCCATACTGAATTTTTTTTCTGGTAAATTATCCTTCAGTATTTGACATTAACTATTTTGATTGATATCATTACATCAAACTTCAAAGCTGATTTTTCATAATATCCTATTTCTTAAAAACACAAAAACATAACTTTATTTAAATGGTTTGATGTCCCATATTGCCCTACCTTTGTTTTTAACCTACCACATTTCCACTGGTGTTGTTTTGGACTGGAGTCTAGTTTTAAAGAATGACTACAAATTTTTAATCATTACTATCAAATTCCAAAAAACTTTATTCATTTCATTGTTCAATACTTCATTATGCTATTGTTTTCAAGGTCTTTGCTGAAGAAGTCTGCTGGTTCTTCTTTCCAAATGATAAGGTAGATTTTATTAAATAAAACTAGTCTTCTGCTCGAAAAGGACCTTAATTCATCTGTGAAATTAAAGAAAAAAAGTTATTTTAACTGGTAATTCTAGGTTCACAGCTATATTTCTCAGAATGTTAAGGATATTGTTATAATGATTTCTTGTTCCAATATTGCCGGATTTCTGTCTAATGCTAATCTAATCTTTAAACAATGTCTTTTCTCATTGTTTGCTTTTAGAAATTCATTTCTAGTTTTCCCTTGCAAAAGTGTAATGTTTAATATTTTATAATGTTTTATATTTTTTAGCTTTTTTTCCATCTAAAACTAGTTATTTCTTTGGTTCTAGAAAGTTATTACGGATAATTTTTAAAAAAATAATGTTTCCTGTTAATATGCCCATTGAATAGATATAAGAAAGGAATTAAGATATTATACGTGGTTGCTTAATCCTTGCATACCTCTATGTAGGCTGGTTCTGTAATTGACCTACAACCTCTTTGAACGTGACCCTCATAAGTTTTATTAATGACTGAAGATATTCTTAGCACATGTAAAGAAATGGACTGTGCTATTCTGGCCTTCCCAAGTTGCTTTACAAAAACACCAGGATTGATAATGTGCACCTCGTTTCTTTATTCAGCTCCTAAATATCAGTTAATATAGTTGGCTGCTTAGTAGGATATCCCTATGTGGGATTAGCCCATAACAACCACAGTCCTTGAAGTCTTTAGAAGGTTTCCTTCAGCAGAGATGTTTCACACACACCCCTGTGGTTCACTGAGAGAAAACACATCCTGTGCTCAAACATAGAAGGACTTAGAAGATTGCACCTGATGTCTCTAGATTCTACCTAATATATAAATATATTTTTTTTATTGCATCTTCTCTGTAACCTTTTCATGTAAAAAGACTTAGCCAATAGCCTTATTGTGCACTGTGTTAGCCAGTAGCCTAAAATGCTGTGAATCAAACTTATGTGGTAGTACGACTCCCAACACAATAAATGTTGAAAGATTTTAATCTACCTTTTAAAGCTTCTTAATCTCTTTTTATCCTTGATGTCATTTGAAAATATTTTCTCAATTTTTTAGCTTACTAGTTTTCTTTGAAAATATATTTGGATTTCTATTTATCCCGTCAATAAAGTGATTCTGTTTGTTTTAGTAGTGATATTTTCTACTTAGAAGATCTCAATTTAGTGTTAGGGTCTGTAAACAAATCAAGATGGCGCCTGGCATTTTGCCAGGGGGAATGGTTTGTGAAGTAATGCCAGCAAGCCATTAAGTGTGGAGATTCCTTATTGATTGACTGCTGTATCTAGTTTATGTTAATTAAGATAAGCTGTGTGGAATGTATATTTACCCGTCCTGTCCTACAATAAACGGCTCCCACTCCTGCTGTATCAATGTACACAAGTTGCTCATCACATCCCGGCCCCCCCCCCCCGCCCGGTTATTTTGCTGCAGCCGGACTTCGGCAATTTAGTTCTTTCAATATGCCTGATTCTTTTGAAAAATTGACTTCTTGAATGATAGTATCCTGGTTTTTTTGTTTGTTTGTTACATAACCTACCATTCTTTTTTCACAGTTATTATTGATAGTTTATCTCTTTGTTGATGTTGTACTGGACTATTTACGGTCTTTTTTTAAATCATGAGATTGTTATTTTCAAAAGGATAAATTTTTCTTTTGTTAAGAACTTTTTTTTATTGCACTCTCTTTCCTAATGGTTGTATTATTATCTTCTGCTAGAAAATAACCATGTGAATTTATTTATCCATGAATTAGCAATAATTTTCAGGGAAAGAGGTACTGGCCTTGTGGTCATGCCATCTCTTGTTGCTTAGTGTGATACTGTTTCTCCCTTAGTCTTGAAGGAAGAAGTAGGGAGGAAAGAGAGGAGAGGATTTGTGTTTCCAGCTCTGAGTTTCAGTGGCTCTAGCCACCAATGCCATGTGTTCAGCAATGTGTTGGTCACCAGAAGAGTTGGGAAAAACTAGCCTTTGCTTATGGCTGTATTTTTATTTCTATATGTATTTATAAATTGTGTAGATTTTGTTTTGATCTATTTGTATTATGCTTTACAGAATTATGTAATGGATATCAACTTTTGTTTTAGATTCTTCTAGATCCTCCAGATTGTATCAAAGCCTTTCAGTTACTCATATGAATATCTCATTCCCTAGTTATTCCTTTTTGCCTTTCTTTTTTAAGTTTTTGTTCAGCCTTGTGCTTCCCTTAAGTTGTATTACCATCACAGGAATACATGATGTTGAACAGTTATGACTGATTATTTTCAATAAATATTCCCTGGAGAGTTTTTTCCCCCACTGTTTTGCCTCCAGCCCTGAGTCAGATGAAATAAAGAAAAGTCTAAGATCAGAGCTTTTTGAGGACCCACCAGATTAAACAACTCATGAAAATTCTCTTGGCATGAGGTTTTTTTTGGTGGAGCTTGTACCCAGTATCCTTCTCTAGTGACTGTTAATCTAATATTTTCCATAGCTGTCATGGTAACAAGCTGTTGGTTTCAAGGCTATTGCAAAGCTAGAGAGAAGAGAATCGTAACAGCATTAAGATGAAATGTTCTAGAACTCCTCTTACTAAGATTTAGTCACTTCTGTCCCCTGCTTGAGTAAATGCTTCTAAGAGTGCTTGAAAAAGGTGTGCAGCTTGATTTTCCCAATCTTTGTGCTTTCATTGCTTTTCTGGAGAAGATTTTAAGTGGTCTTAACTCTGCATATTGTATACCTGTCCCCTCCCTCCCAATCTGAGGTCTATTCTTATATTGCAAATCCCGTAGTCACACCAATGCCAAGGGCAAAAAAAAAAAAAAAAAAAATGTTTAATCCTAGCATTTCCCAGAATGATAACTGGACTTAGGTGGTGAATGACTCTAATAAATGGCATTTCCCATAGTTAGTGTGTTGGGCATTATTTGAAAAATGAGACAAATACATAGTGCAAATTGCTTTGCCTGATTCTATCAATATAATTATGTCTTATAATAAAATTGATTTAGAAATATGTTTATAATAATCAAACACTTTCTAGTTTCTTACCAAAAGTCATAAAACATTTTTACTTTTAAAAATATTTTGTGCATATTTAGCTATAAATATTAAGATTAGACCATAAATGATCTACTGTACTAGTTTGTACTCATTCTGTTTACTTGATTTGTGCATGTCTTACAACGCTGTAAGAAAATCTAACTCTAAATCTTGTCTGATATTTTAGAGAATGGGAGGTATATATTCTAATAGTACACTTTTTATTTTTGAAAGTAGTACTTAATTTATAAACAGTCAGCGCTATACTTTTTCTAACTAATGATGCCTGTACACATATGTTCAAATATACCTACAGAGCCTGAAGGAGACAGTGAAGTAGCAGCAATTGAAATGGCATCTCTGTAAATATTACCCATTCCCCAAAGTAGAACTAGTACCTTTCCACCTGTATTCATATATTGCTGTGTTCACAGCTGGATTTCACTATGAATTGCTACCTTTTTCATATTAAACTAAGTGGCTTCCCATATAAGATTTTTAAAACTCCAGAGGAAAAAAATGGTTTGGCATATGTTTCATGTCTCCATGCCTAATAAATACTTAAGGAAAAAGTCTTGGAATATTTTTAGAATGAATGAGAAGTGAATATGTATTCAATAAATTAATCTAACAATTCTTTGCAACAAAATAACCACTTAAGTTTAAAGACCATTTCAAAGCTACAAAACTGGTGCTTAAAATTATAAATATTTCTTCTCTTGAAAAACCTACTTTTTATAACAATGACAAAAGTGCTGCATAAAACATAAATGTTATCATTCATAAGGATCATATTTGTAGAGGTGAGGAGTGAGGTTTAGAGATGTGGAGATCATTGTGGAGATGATGATACCCTCATGTTAGTCATAACTTCAAATTGATAACCAGAAATGTAGTTCATGTTTCTGACAAGGTAAAATGGTAAATTCACAGAGAGGTAATTTTCAATAAATATGTATCCCGAGTCAGAAATATTTTCATATTACCACTACAAAAATAAAGTAGGTATATATTAAGGAATGCACAATAAAATTAAATTAGATTATCTCCAAAGGAATTTCTAAAGTATGAATATTTGTTTTATGTTTCTTATATTAAATGAAAAATCAGTTTAACTTAAATCTGTAGAGAGTTTTTGAGTAGCTTATATTGATAGGATGTAAATCAGGACACTAAATTATGTCTATGTAAGATCATAAATTGATAAATTGGACAATGAACTTTAAAACTAGATGAAACTGATGACTGGGATGCGGTAGAGGGATTGTAAAATGGTTTGAGAAAATTTCTACAGTTGGAATTCTCATGTTAGGGATGTAACAGACCTGGTGTTCATTAGTACAAATGCTTGGCCCACTTCACTTCAGATTTGTTGGTTTCAAACTACTATAACAACACAACACAGTAGAAAGAAATCATTAACTCATCTTCTTTAATATTTCCAATATTCTCAGGAGATTTTACTCCTATATCTTTAGTCTTTACTAACATGCATGAAATTGGCACCAGAGAGCCACACTTATCCTTCATTTGACTATTTTCTTTATAGCTGAGCAGCTACTTTCTCCAGGAGAGAATGAAAGTTGCTGCTCTTACATTTATCCTGTCCTTTCATTCACTCCTCTCCATGAAAAGAAAAAATAGTATTTCTGAGAACTGAAATCAGTGTCCTAACTCAGCATAGAAAGGATTCAGTCTGTGTGGAGGCTACCTGCTTGTACATGATGCATGCTGTTTCTCTCTTTTCCAGTAGATAGAGTATTAAAATTCATAACCCACTTGAATCAAAGTGTGGAATATGATATGTCAAGAAATTTGTAATGTTTTGAACAACCCACAATAAAAAATTAAAAAAAAATCAAATTACATAAACTTACAAAAAAAAAAATTAAAAAAAAAATTGTTCAACCTCTTTGTCTTGATGGGAGATGTTTTAGTCAGCTTTTCATCACTGAGACCAATAGACCTGACAAGAACAATGTAGAGAAGGAAAAAATTATTTTGTCTCATACTTCCAGAGGCTCAATCGGTAGTTGCCCAACTCCATAGCTCTGGGCTGGAGGTGAGGCAAGACATTATGGTGGAAAAGCATAGAAGAGAAAAGCATCTCAGGACATGGCAACAAGAAAGCAGAGAGAGCTTCAGTCACCAGAGACAGTATATAAATCTCAAAGCATGATATCAGTTATCTACTTCCTCCCACCATACCCTATGTTCTTATAGTTACCACCTGGTTAATCCATATCAGTGGATTAATCTACTAATTCAGTTTTGACTTCATAATGTAATCATTTTACCTCTGAACATTCTTGCATTGTCTCACACATGAGACACCTCATATTTAAATCATAATAGGAGGAATGCAATAGGGAACCTAATTTTGACATTAGAATCTAATTGGCATTTTCTGTCCTAAATCAACTAGGATTAAAATGGACAGCCTGAAATAACATTTGGACCGAAACCTAAATAATGGACACAAGTAACCACCATTTTAGACCTAGAAAAAACTAAGGTTCAGTTATATTAAATCATTCTTAAGTTTATATAAGTTATAAATGGATGGCAGAGATAAAGACAGTGGAATGAATCTGACCTATTATTTGTATGTACCTATATAAATATATCAGAGTGGATCTCACCATCATGTACATCCATAAGACATTAATTTTTAAAAAAAATTAAGTAAGATCCTTGCTTGATGTTGACTGGATACATTAGTTCTTGCCTCATTAATTTTTCCATAATCTTGTTCTTCACACAACAGCTTACTTTCTCCAGAGTGAATGATCTAATAGAGAGCAAGAGACATAGTGATGAGATGAAAATTACAGTGTTTTTGTAACCTAATCTCTGAATGGACATCCTGTATTCTTCATGTTAGAGGCAAGTCACTCAGTCTAGCCAATACTGAAGAGAAGGGATCATTCTCTAACATAAATACTACCAGGTGAAGACTATCAGAAGAAAGTTTAGGCAGTGTTTATCACACTTATCTAGATTGTGGAGGAGAAGTGTTTGTGGATGTTGGAGTAAAATGGAAAAAGTTTGTAACAGTACTGTACAAAGAATGAAAAGTGAAGCATCAGTTAATTTTTCATTCTTATTGGGATTTGGGTGAATGAATGCAACATTAGTGTCAATGAGTCAGAGTAGTTCACTATATTTAGGAATAGGTCTGAGAGAAACTGCTATGCTTTGGATATAAGCTGTCCCCTAAAGATTTGTGTATTGCTTTTGTCCCTGGCCTCCTTCTGTTTCTCTCTGCTTTTAGATTACCATAAATTGAGCAGCTCTGCTCTACCATACCCTGTTTACCCTCCAATCAAGTGAAGGCTTTCTTGAGAGAAGAAGACAATTCCTGCTTGGCTGCTTGATCTGGAGCATTAGTCTTCTGCCATTGGACTGGAACTTATTTGGCTTTCCTGATTCTCAGGTCTTTTAGTACATATGGGACTGCGCCATCAACTCTCCTAGATCTACAGGTTCCTGACTACAGGTCTTTGGACTTCTCAGCCTAAGACTTCATAATTGTATGAACCCATACCTTATAATGATATCTTTATAGATACATGTATATGTATGTGCACATTTATGAACATGTGTTTCTTACAGGATTGTATTTTTCTAGCCAATCCAAACTAATGCTGATTTCAATTCTGGGAATGGGATGCTCCTGGAACAAATGTCCACAAGTAGAAAAGAAGTTTTTGAAATGGGTAATAGGGAGATGCTGCACTAGTTTTTAGGTGCTTACTATAAATATAGACACATGAGTAATTCTGGTGAGATCTCAGTAAGCAATATTTTATTGGAAACTGGGAGGATAGTTTATTATTATAAATTAGCAAAGACATGTTTAAACTGTATTCTAGTGTTTTGTAAAAGAGAACTTGTGATCAACAAAATTAGATATTTAGGTAAGGAGATTCCAAAAAATAAATATTAAAGGAGCGGCTTAGTTTCTCCTGACTGCTTCCAATAAAGTATGAGAGAAGAGATGATTAAAGGAGAAATTGTTAAGCTTAAAGAAACCAGAACATAAATACTTGAAAAAAAAATGTCAGCCTGTTCATACTGCAAAAAATGAGGAAGCATATTGAGAAAAGAACATCAAAATGTTGCTGGGCTATTACTCAATAAAGAGCTCATGGGATTATATGAGCAGAAACACTATTCACTTTAATGAAGTAGATAGGGATGGAATGAAATGAAGGGGGGGTTTTGAACTCCTTAGATTCTAAGAATGGAACCATGTAGTTATTTTGCCTTTGAAACCTTTAAATATCCCCCCCCCCCAAAAAAAAAAAGGAAAGAAGCAGTATGGAGATTTCTTGGAAAATTGGTAATGGAACCACAATTTGACCCAGCTTTTCCCTCTCCTTGGTCTATACCCAAAGGACATAAGAACTGCATAATACAGGGATACAGCCACATCAATGCTTATAGCAGCACAATTCACAATAGCTAAACTGTGGAACCAACCTAGATGCCTTCAGTAGATGAATGTGGCATATATACACAATGGAATATTACTCAGCAATAAAAGAGAATAAAATCATGGCATTTGCAGGTAAATGGATGGGGTTAGAAAAGATAATGCTATGTGAAGTTAACCAATCCCCAAAAACCAAATGCCAAATGTTTTCTCTGATATAAGGAGGCTTATTCATAGTGGAGTAGGGAGAGAAAGCATGGGAGGAATAGATGAACTCTAGATAGGGCAGAAGGGGTGGGAGGGGAAGGGAGGGGGCATGGGGTAATTAATGATGGTGGAATGTGATGGACATTATTATTCAAATTGGTACGAATATATTTTGTATACAACCAGAGACATGAAAAATTGTGCTCTCTATGTGTAATTAGAATTGTAATGCATTTCACTGTCATATACAAATAAAAATAATAATTAAAAAAAGAAGGATCCTGAAGGCAATGTAGAGATCACCATTTCCATTTCAAGAGGCCAATATTCTGACTGAGGCCTATGGGGCAGGACTACTCTCTGCAGCCAGGGATCCAAGGCTTTCCAAGAACCTTTAAAGTGTAACTTCCACCAGGTAGAACCCTGGAAGCACAACCCAGTAGGTACTAGAACCAGAAATGAAAAGCAAAGCATCAAACCAAAGAGGGTTATTCTTATACTTTAAGACCTCACAGAATTTCCTTTGCTAAATTTTAGATTTGCTTAGGACTACACGTGTTTATTTTCTGCTTATTTCTTCCTTTTGAAATGGAAATGTCTATTGTATTCCTATCCCATCAATGTGTCTTAGAAGTACTACTTGTTTGTATTCACATATTCACAATTAAATAAGAATTTTTCCTTAGTATGAATCACAATCAGATTCTCACCCATATATGATTTCAATGAGATTTGGATAAGATTTTTGACTTTAGACATTTGTTATTTTTTTAGAATGAATTAAGACTTTTGGGACTATGAAGATGGAATGAATATACTTTGCATGTGAGAAGGATATAAATTTTGGAGTCCTGTGTTAGAATACTATAAACTGAATTGTGTGCACCTAAATTTTGTATGTTGAACCCCTGAGCCCAGAGTGATGCAATCTGGAGAAAGAGCCCTTGGGATATAAATGGTTTTAGATGATGTCATGAAAGTATAGCCCTTATTATGGGTTTAGTGTTGTTATAGGAAGAGACACCAGAATGTTAGTGTTCTCATGCATTCTTTCTCCTCTCCACCACTCTTAAATGAGAATACAGTAAAACAAAGGTCATGAGAATCCAAACTGGTACTCCAACCACAGGTTTTCCGTCTTCAGGACTGGTGGTGGAGGGACGCAGTGCTTGCTGTCTAAGGCAACCAGTCTACAGTAATTTGTTATGGCAGCTTGACTAGAATAAGATGCCATCCACTCTATTTTCCACTGTTGGCTCAGATGACAAAACAGAAGTTATGGTGTGACATAAATGCAATTATGTAGACAAAAACACTAACCTGGAACACAGGAAAGGAGCAGCGTAGCTGGACTCTGCCTCCCCACATTACCTCATGGAGCCTCCACCTAATGCTTCTACATGAGTGAGAATGATAAATGATAAACTTTTGTTTCAAACTTTAGATAAATTATTCTATTATATTCTTCTACCATATAAATACTAATTCTTTGTAATTTATGCATATATCTATTTTTTCTTACACTAGTCTTATAGATTTCCAATGGTAGTTTATTGTTGAGTTTTCCATATCCTATATGAGATGTGAATGTCCACTTTTGATGTAACCTTAAGAACTTAGTGCTAATGTTAGAAAACTGTGGCCTTTCAAATTGCATGCAATTAGAATAAATAAAATTTGAAACTGTTACTTTCAAAAGTTGGGTTCGGAAATATATGATTAATGAAAGTATTAATGATGAGAATTTGGTCTCTCTGAGATATTACTAAGAAAATAAATGTGCTGAGTGAATTTATGACTAATTTAAATATTATGTATATCCGATAAAGCTATGGTGGTTAAATGAACCATAAGTGTTTTGAAAATAACATCAGCTTGAATTTGGTTGCTGAACAGTCCTATAGAGAGGTAGGTCAAAATGATACCTTGCGTAGGCAAAGAAGACAAAACAAAACTAAATATTGGGGAAATTTATAATCTAAGAGACAATAAGAAGAAACATACAGTTTCCTACCAAACTCTTTTCTTCTTCTGGAGAACCAAGCAGGGTTGAATATACATCAAGATGTTGTGCTCTAGGGAATGGGCCCATTCACCCTCCTACTTTACCATCTTATGACTATTGTGAAAGTGTCCTTATGAATGTTTGGAGAGGGGTAAAGTTCTCAGATTCCATGTCAGCTCTTCAGAGAGTTGTATCATTCCCAAACATGGAACACTATTTGCTGAAAAGATGGGGAGGGCTGGGTGACTGCTACCTTTGCAGTCTGACCCCAAGAAGCTCATTGCCAGTCTACCCCAAGACATTTTCTGCTGTGATTTTTTTGTTCCTGTGCAAAAAATATTTGTCTTCACAATAGAAGGTATAGGGATTTTCAGTGCTTCAGACTCTCATAGGCTGAGAGCATTTAGCATTTGCTACTTTTGGTTCTTCTCATTTCATTCTGATTCTAAGCACAGGAAACAATGTTCCAATATATCCACATAACCTCTTCCTCTGCGAAGAAGCATCCTTTTGTGGTTTTGGTATAACACAAATAATTGAATTTCAGTCTTCTGAGTCAGTCAGTTTTTATAATTTGGAAAACATGAAATAATACCCTTTGTTTTTTTTTCATAAATGAGATTGCACTGGGTATCATGTGCTACAACTTACTTTTTCCTGCATCTGTTCAGATTAGTAAACACGTCTGCATTATTCTTTCAATTTCTGTACAGAATTCCATTAGTCATACAATATCATCAGACATATTCGCTATAGTGGGCATTTAAATTGCTTGAGTCTTTTGTTTAAAATATTACATAATATGAGGAATGTTTAAATATACAATCTTGTAAGATCGTTTCGCCACCCTTTTTTAAAAAAAATTTGTTTTAATTAGTTACACATGACAGTACAATGACCTTGACATATCATATATTTGAATCAGATGGGATATAATTTCTCATTATTCTGAGTGTAAAGGTTGCAGAATCACATTGGTCATGCAGTCACTTATATACACACAGCAATAACAATGTCTATTTCATTCTGCTGTCCTTCCTTTTTTTTAATGCATTCTTTTTAGCATGATGTTTCATTTAATTTTTTTAGTACTTTTAAAAAATTTACTATAGGGATTGTGTCATCTTTTTTTCAGGTTTTGTCTTTTTTTTTCTTTATGGGAAGTGCTTCTCAGAGAAATAAGAATATAGTAAATGAAATACAAACAGTTTTTTAAACTTACCTTAGATAGTACATATTTATTTAATTTTTAAAGTATGCATATGTATTAGAACATGTGTACCTATATTCTTAATTACTATTCTCCAAAGACTAGAATTTTGTTAGTTTTAAATCCTTATTATTACTAATTATTAGTGCCATTTTCTTATATCATTATTAGAAAGATTAGTACACTCACACATTGCTGGAGGAACTTCAAATTGTGTTAATCACTCTGAAAAACAGTATGGAGATTCCTTAGCAAACATGGAATGGAACCACCATTTGACCAAGTTATCCTACTCCTTGGTATATAAGGTCTTAAAATCAGCATATTATAGTGATGCAGCCACATCAATATTTATAGCAGCTCAGTTTACAATAACTAAGCTATGGATCCAACCTAGGTGCCCTTCAATGGATAAATGGATAAAGAAAATGTAGCATATATACACAATAGTACATTACTCAGCCATAAAAAAGAATAACTTTATGACCTGGTAAATGGATGGATCTGGAGACTATTATACTAAGTGAAATAAGCCAATTTCAAAACAATAAAGGTCAAATGTTCTTTCTGATATATGGAATCTAATACACAAGAATGGGGTAGGG